>NC_079470.1:4506226-4823013 GCF_026250575.1 Diorhabda carinulata
ATGGAAGTTTCCTTGTAACACCCAGAAGATTCTGAAAAAGTATAATTCTTTTTCAATGGGATAATCATTATTAGGCCAGGAACCAACGGTAAAAAATTAGTCCAGGAACCAGCAGTAAAAAACGTTAATACTTTGTGAATCAACGTCGGTTTTTATAAAAATTTGGATTTAACCTCTACTTAGCCCGTTATTCAAAATCTATAATGTGCCTAAGGGTGCTTTTTTATTGTTTAGGGGTGAAAACTACCCCTTATCGTGAAAAAATGAAAAATCCTCGATTTTAGCATGTATTTAAGTAAAATATAGTTCAAATGAATTATTCGTAGATCTATTGATATTCTCAAACAAGTTTATGATCAATCGGACTCATGCAACCCCTCCAAAGACCATCCTCTGAGGGTAGTAATATAGAAAGCTTTTTTTAAAAACGCTCATTATAATCTGGATTTTCATAAAAATTTGAATACAAACCCTACTTACCTTCTTCTACGAAATCCTCCCTGTGCTGAACCGGGATTTTTATATTTTGGGGGTGTAAATTACCCTTATTGCACAAAAATTTAAATTTTATGCATGTTTCAGGTAAAATAAATTTTAATTTTATTATTCGTAAATCTGTTGACATTCTCAAATACGTTTATGATTAATCAGATTCATGCAACCCCTCCAAATCATCCCCTAATCATATGAAAACTTAAAAAATAATCTCAACGATTCTTTTATAATTAAAAATTATTCAAAAGTGTATTCATATTGAATTGAGAATGTTTCGTCATTATTTTTTTGTGTGTGTTGCTTTTTAAATATTTCAACACTTTTGAAACCCCACTTCAATGACCCAAAATTTCAAATTTTTTCACAGAAATAGAAAAATTAAAATATTTTTAAAATCGATAATTATTATAGTATAAAAAACAATTTTGAATAATTATATTTCATCATCACTAATATCTTGAATGATCCACGTTTCTGTTTTTCCAATACTCCAAAATTCGGCTCCGAAATTTTGAAAAAAAACCAGTTGGTTTTTCGACAATAACTTACTCAATTTTCAAGCTAGAAAATATTTTATATAAGCATTTTGTAGGGGATTTCAAGGACTTCAACGTCATATCAATTAAAACTTTTTTTAAACCTCGGGTTTCGAAGAGGGTGCAGCTCAATAGGGTTGTATAAGCCACATTTCGTACGCGAATGCAAATTTTGGACTAACGTATCTCCTTCAATTTTTGTGATATATAGATTAACAAAAATTGGTAAGAAAAACACTACAATTTATTTAAGAAAATATTTTTTTCAAGATTGCGGAAATGCGTTGTTCAATTTAATCAATAATTTTTTCTAAAATAAGCATTCAAAACCTGTAAAATCACATGGATCATATCAATAATACATAAAGTTAAAGGGTAAGTGGATTGTCATTAATTTCAATTAGGGTGGTAATGGCGAGGGTATAATTTTTATACTGTTCCAAAAAAGAAAAAACTATATTATTTTCGTTATAAATCAGTCAAATCTTTATGCAAAAAAATTGAACATTGCTAATTTTTAAGGTTTTTCTATGTGCTTTAAAAATATCTTTTGAATTTTTCTAAAAATTTCATCAATTTGAAGTTACTTGAGGTTAAAGGTTTTCAGTTTCGGGGTTTTCCCGAAAATAACCACCTTTCAACGAGCGATAACTCAGTTATTGAATTTACCTCCTTTAGAGTCCTTTTAGAAGCTGCCACAGAACTGGCCATTGAGGAAAAAATCTCCGCAGATCCTTCAGTTAATTTATTTCTATTTTTCCACACTGTCTTACGTTCAAGTTTTAAATGTATTACGAAAGATAAATAAAACAGAATTTACATGATCAATTATAACAATTACTGAAAAATAAATCGGATGTTGCCAAGTTTCACATGTGATCAAAGTATTCGAGAAAAAAATTTTTCATAACATTTTTTGTAAATATTATTTTTTATTTTAAAACTGACTACCCGACACCTACTCGTAGTGCTCTTAAACTGTATTTTATTTGAACTATAATTCATTTTTCTTTTTTTTAGTATAATTAATTCTAAAAGCGTGTTTCTTAGGATTTTTGAACTGTTTCTTTCACTACCATTTTAAAGTTGTTGTCATGTTGTTATACAAGTGCTATTTGAGGTTTATTTGGGCATTAGTTCCACTCGCATACCATCGATTTTGCTGTCAAAAAGATTTGTTAGATACCACATAATTTGATAATCGCCCAAAAAAAAAGATCGTGTCGATTTATGCAAAGAAATGTTGAAAAAATTCCATCGCGTTTCTTCGAAAGACGCCTAGAAGAAACGACAAATCATGGATCTTTCAAGACGAGCCAAATCCTACAAAAACTTTTCGCGCACGAAGCACTTCGAAGCAAATGGTTTTCTAGGAATAACTGGACATGCCGCCACCGTTCCATGGATCGGATCCGGACCTTTTGCTTACTTTATCAGCCCCGGTGACAAATCCCACAATAATTTTTTAAATCCCCGTTAGTTTTTTGCAAATATAACACTAAATTGAATGAGTGGAGATGACACTTGTAGTGTTTTGGTCAAAAAACATTTTTGGGTAAGGAAAAAACTCCACCCAAAACATAGCGTAGGTCTTCGGCTCGGAAGACATTTTGAAAATCTCTCTATGACCCCCGCTTAGAAGTATTTCCCACTCCTGTATTAGAGCAACGTTTTGTTTGCCAGAAATGTTTGTAAAATCAGCGAAACTAATCATTCTCCACCACGACAATGCGAACTTTCACACATCAGTTCAAATAAAAACGTTTTGCAACAGTCAAAACATCGAATTGATGTCGTACAGTTCTCGTTTGGCACCCGATGATTTCTTCTTATTACCGCAGATCAAAAATAATCTGCGAGGTCAACGTTTTTCTACACCTGAAAAGGCGTTCTAGCTCATCTCGTACACACCGACCTGAATTTGTTTTCGTCAAAGAACTAGGGCACGACATCCAAAAGAAGTTTCTGCTCCGTCTTGTATGGATGGAAATGTAGAATTTTTCTTCCATAACGATCGGTCTAATAGCAGACGCCGGGACAGTGGAATTTTCACTGCTTTAATGTTTTTATGTGATCTAACGGCTCGAGTAACTCTAATAGTAGGCCTCAACGATAACTGCATTCTTTCAATTGTTCCAACGCTTGATGACGACTAAACCGTGCTTCGGCAAGGATTTATTGCCCCGTTCATAGCACGAGACTTCTAGTGCTTCGCTAAGACTGAATGGCGTGCATTTAAAACAAGAAATTTATGCTACCGCGCCCGGTATTTCGTTTCTTTTCGCTTAAGGCCGATACTACACGATGCGTCTAAAGTTCGCGTCAACATTCACCTTTCAACGTTGACTGAACGTTGGTTAGGCTGGAACCTTACCAAAACTCACTCAAAGGAATGAAAACGTGACAAAGAAGTGATGAACAGCAAACAACAGATAATAGGTGTCCGCCGGGAAGGTATATTTTGTTCGAGTTGCTCCAGCGTTTGCATAAACCTTGCTTTTCAGATATCCCCGCAAAAATAAGTCCGGAGCAGTCAAATCAGACGACCGCGGAGTCCAATCCAATAATTCGTTAATACCACACGTTTAGCAAGCCCAAAGCAAGCAGTCGTGGCGTTAAAAAGTTTACAATCATATCACGATATCGCTTTCCATTGACGGTTTCCGTTACGCCGTTTTCAGTTTCAAAGAAATAAGGTCCAATGATTCCTCCTGACCAAATTGCACACCGGATTATCACTTTTAATGGATGCAAGTGATGAATAATTTGAGGATTTTCTCTTTATTCACATATACATTCAAATGAAAATGTGCCTCGTCGCTCATTATGATTTTTTCATGAAAATCGGGGTTGTCTTGGGCGAGCTGTAACATTCTATTGGCATGTGTACTGCGGCGTAAATGGTCTTCTGGTTAGGTCTTGTGTCAACTGAAGTCATCCAGGCATTTTTTGTGTGCCTGTAGATTAGTGGATTAACAAAATTTTTGGAACATTTGGGATTTTTAGCTTTTCCTATTACCAATGGAAGCAATTTAAGCAGACCTGATGCATTTGTGCATCCTAAAATGGTAATTCTCTGCTTGGCAGTCTTCATACCCGAACCGGTTTTCTCGGACACGGAAACATAAATTTTTTCTTTCAGCTAGCAGTTGCCAACAAAGGCCAGTTTCGTCAGCATTATACAGCTGATTTTCATTCAAATCAAATTCCTGAATTATATGCATCAACCTTTGGTTGAATGAATCGACAAGCTCGGGCCGAGACGATAACTTTTCGACTGAGTTAAATAACTTGATTCACAACTTTGGAAAAACTATTTATTAAAAAAATATATAAATAAACAAAGTGGTTTCAAATAATTTTTGACTACCGTTCTCGATGGATGTTACTATTATATCTGACCCAGTATGCCAGAGAGATTCGTTTGGTAGGATAAGGATACGTTTTTTTTTGCAAGGACTTTTGGTATGTTTGATTAGGCCCTGATATAGGAGTTGCTCCTCTGCAGGGCTGGGGTTGTCCAACTGCTCCTAGCGGGGTTTTTTGACCGAGAAAGCGAAGTGGGGCTTGTAAGCAAAAACGGTTCTATTTTTATTTTTCTTTTGTTTTTTTTCCTAATCTAATTCGGGGTGAGCTGTATTACTCCCTATCGTCGGCCATTTGGCTGGAGAACCGGTTCACCAGGTTGCAGGGAAACCGCAGAAAACCTGCAACACCGACGATCGTCGAAATGTGTAGGGTGATTATTGGGGGGTTGGTGTGTATGTTATGGATAAGGGAGGGCCGGTGAGGTTGGTTTTAATATCACCAAAGAACGGATTGTACCTTACAGGGAGGTACTTGGCTTTTGGGCAAATGCGAACTGGATGCCGTTACCCACGCCGCTAGTGACGGTACAGTTGTAACCGTAAAAGGGGGGAATGAGGCGTTGTAGCGTTTCGGCTACTAGCGTGCGAGAATTGGGGATGGAATTCATAATTATTGTGGTTGCCAGAATTTCAATTAATATTTTGGAGTCTGTAAGTTTGGGGTTTTTCTCTAGGGTGACTGGGGCAGTTTCCTGGGGAGCTTTAGGTGTTTCCATCCTTTTCGGACAACGGGGGTGGAAGGCGGGGTGAGATCCGCCGCAATTTTTACAAATAGAGGATTTTGATTTTGGGCATTTTTCTGGTTTGTGACCATTTGCACCGCAGGTGGGACAGATAGGTTTAGCATTGCTGGTGTCTGCGGACTGGTCGGTGGAGGAATAGCGAATGCAGTATTTGGAGACTGCAGTAATGGAGTTTGAGTTCGAGGCTTGGAAGTTTATGCCCCTGGTGAGGTCGTTATGGTAGGCTGTTTCGGAGTCTGTTATAATTCGAAACATGGAGTAGGTTTATTTGTTGACCTGGTAATGATCCTCCAGGATTTGAGAACGGGGAATTTGAATGTCGAACGGATCTCTAGGAACTCTTCGTCGGTAAAGGAGTGGTGTACAGTCTACAGACAAGAGAGAAGGTGGTTTTTTTGGGTTTTCATGGGGATCTTTGGACGTGTTGGAAGAGTTCATTGGAAACGTGGAAGGAATTTTGAGGAGGGCGGTTTCGTTGGGATTAGCTTTGAGAAAGCTCATTTGTCCCCTCAATAGCTCTTGCGTATTGAGGGGAGATTCTAGAGCTCCCTCTGGGAGGTGTATTTTTGAGGAAGATTCCTCAAATTGAATGTCTGGAGTGAAGGATTTCGGTAGGAGGTGCGGGATTGTTGTTGAGAGAGGATGCCCTGTATTATCTCTTAAATATTGATTCTATTTTACAGAAAGGTTATAATTGATTATATTTATGGTGGTCACGTCACATTAAGAAAATAAGTTAATGAAAAAGACATTTAGAACGGTCAGTCATAGCACTTTTCAGATTCAATGCTTTTTGTTTAATAATTTCTCCGGATACAGACATATTTCTTTCCTTTTGTGCTAAGAAACATTGAAACGAATTTGTAAATGAAACTGAGTATTCTCGAAGTTCATTGTCTTGTCGCATACAAATTTTCGTGTTCGTGATTTTACTACAAACAATTCCACCTCGAAGTCACCTTATGTAAATTGTTTACCTAATCTTGAAAATAGATGATGATGTAATGGAAGAGAACCGAGTAAAAATAAACTTAATATACATACATATTAGTCATTACATTAACATAAACTATAATACCGATAAAAATCCGAAAACAAACTTTTTATTTTAATATCCTTGTTTAAAATTCGTAATGAAAATACAAAAATTGATGTCTTTTTGGCCAAAGTTTTTTTATTGTATCACTTTATTTTTAGTCTAATAATAATAAAAATATTGAATACAGTAAAATATTTGGGGGGGGGGAAAGCCAATCAACTTAATCAACTTGACGACAAAGTTCGATCCTAGCGACATCTCTCCGACTGGCTCCGTACCAGTTATTCATGTTGTTGAAAGTTATGGATAGGTAATCGTGATTATTAGGTTTTATATTTATAAATGAAATACACAGTGGTTAACATCCATATATTAAGTCTTTATTTAAAAGACTACGTTTTCGAGAAGCGTCCTCACTCTTGAAAGAGTCGGTTTGTACTAACTAAAAACTAATAATAAAATATTTACAATGAGGTCTAAGCCTCTCCTTAAGAATCGTAAAATTACAGATGTTTTACTAAAATATATGCATTACTCCGAAAAGTAAAGAGTCCTTTGTGTGACCCATGTGTCCGGGGTCATAAAACAGAGGTAGGACTTACTTTTCCTTTTCTAAAATATCTTTCAACTAAATGTTAAGTTTCCTTAAACATAAAATCTAAGCATAATGTTAAAATACTGAAATAAAAAAATAATTTGTAAAATAGGATTCAATTTTGCTCAGAGAAATTCAACACATGTGATCCTTAGACAAGTAAAAAAAAATTTCTATAATCAAAAATTTGATCTAAGGTTCATATCCATGCTAACGCTGTAGATGCGCGGTCGTTCGAAAATTGGCTTGCCCGGGATATTTGAAAATTGATTCACAATTTCGCGGGAAATTTGAAAATAACTCGAATAATTTTAAATGCTCGAAGCTAGTTGTCGTATCAAATTGTGAATGAAGCAAAATTATTATGCAAATTCAAATATTGTGTTTACAAGAAAATATAAATACCTGAAATTAAAATGCTGTTTAAATGAAGTATTTCGTAAAATATTTTGGTTTCATTTACATTTATGTGACAACCATGTCCGACCATCTAAATTTCACAATTAAATGGTTTATATAAGATATAGATAGATAGAATATTGAAACACAAGACGATTATTATAATTTTTATTTTGTTTTTGACATTTTATAACTATATCCACAAACTGTCAACAGTGATATGGCGTGTTTAAAAAATGTTTCTGTTTCTACATGGTACATACAATGGTATATAAAAATTGCCTTTATAACCATGGTTAATTAATGATTACCGTTGTCTTTCTTGTAGCTTTTCTTATATTTAACGTATGCCATATTCATTGCAAAATCGTAGTCTTTATATTGTTGATCTTTGCCCTTCAAAATTTTATTATTAATACCTATATAACTATATAATGAAAGATGCATATGTTAAAACTAATATTTACAAACATATTTACAAAATTCTTATGATCCGAACAAAATATTGAGGAAATGTCTGTCAAATCCTCCAAACGAAATATTTGTTTCTTTATGCCTAACGAATTGATTAACTGGGGCAATCTTTCAAAAATTTTATCAGAAAAACTTTTAAAAATATCACAGAAATTTGCTGAAGGAGTACATAAAACATTTTTTTTATATTCCCTAGAATATATTAATGAATTTGCCTTAATTAATTTGTTTGACAATATTATATTTTTACACAAGTGGCATTTGAGACTTTCAAATAATTTCTTCACCAGTGAACCTGCCACATAAGGAGTGACAAGATCTAATCTGCATAACTTTTCACTAGGATTCATAAGAGCTTTATTACAGTAAATATAAGTACTTACAGGTAAATGTAGAGTTGCCAGTGAAAGTTTTTTTAACCTGCCATTGGTTCAAAATGAATATCACATATTCTATGTGATGATAATACTGTATCTGCAAGCATTAACTTGGGGTTATTTATTCTTTTCAACCAAATTCTGCATTCGTAGGAATGGAATATCTATAAAAAAGTAAAATAGGAATAAAATCATTCAACATATTTAACTATTCAACAAAATGATTTCCTAAATACAAATTAATGAAGTTGGGAAGAAAAGAGTTATTCTCGTATAGATATGAATTTGTTTTCAATTTAAATATTTTTATGTTGATAAATACCCTTATCGCTTGCTTATTTGTGCATCCTGGTACACAGCAGGCCTTTGCTCGTTTACTCATATTGAGTAAGTAAACACGACAGCACAACTCGCAAGAAATAATAACTTTTAAATGCACAAAAATGCAAATAACTAATAAACAAACAATATCAAACGCTTTTGCAAGATGGACGTTCTTTCTCGATGCATGGTTGCAACTTAGTTTCAGAATCCAGATTGACAAACATTCAAAAATAAAACACCAAAAAGTAAGATTTTAGATGTGAGCCAGTCACAGAGAGATGGCGTTGAAAATCGTCCCGAACTTCGCCTATTCCAGTGCCAGTGTTGCCAGAGCTAGTACAATTGTACAATTTTAGTGTATTTTATACGCTAGTACATTTTTCCTTTTTTCTAATACATTTTCCCTGCGTTCGTTTTCTCCCAATTTCTCCCACTGGGAGCATGTACTATACCAGAGGCGGGATTTTTTTTATTCAGCGTTCAGTGTTATGAAATATAGAATACAATTTTATTTTTGAGTCTGAAATTTTATTTTTTTATTTCGTTACTTACCTTTTATCTTTATCGTTGATTTCTGCAAATATAAAGTTATTTTAAATTTTCGTTTAATAAAATAAACTAGAAATTGTACTAGATTGTAACAATAATTAGAAAACAGAGCCAAGTTGATTTTTATTTAGATCGTGAGATTTTTGTATTGCATTGTTAATTTTATCGGTAAACTTTATATAAATTTTTCATCCTTAAAATAATAATTGACACAGTCTATAACATTTTTGAAAAAAAAAAAATTTAATTTAGACTTATGTTTATAAGTCGGTAGTTATAAGTTGGTACAAATTGTGGCAACACTGTCTGCCGCTTAGTATTTGTGCCGACTTGGTGGAGTTCACGTCGTTTACGTTTCTTGCCAGCGATTGCAGTTTAGGATTTGTATCGACTCTGTATATTGACGTGATTCGTAAATCCGCCGTAAAAACGAAGATTTAAAAAAAATTGTCGAAATCGGATGATTTTTCGATTTTCTAGAACCAAAAAAAAACGAGGGGAACGCGAATGTATAAAATTACAATTGCCTGCCAATTGATTTATAAAATTTTTGACTAAAGATTAACACCAACACAAATCCGACTCTCTATATTGACGTGATTCGTACATAATGTGGAGTGTTTACGGTAATTTATATCCATTATTTTCCACAATTATATATTTGTTGTTCAGTTGAGAACGAGAATCGTGAAGCTTGCGACGTAGAAAAAATTTTCACATTCGAACAACAATAACAGCGATTAGAACATCCCAATGTTAAACCACCCACGAAGGAACTGACAGAAAAAGACGTTGTAGGGATATCTTGTTATTTAATAGCTGCACCTCGTATATTTCGACAAAGTAATATACGAACCAAAAAATAAATATATATATTTTTTTTGCTTGTACTATCCATAATTATGATTACTATCACGTATTGTTGATTTATTACTTTAATTTTTAATTGTTAATTAAGCAATTACAAGTTACGAGCTTCAATTAAGTAATAGCCGATTGTTCTTGATCGGAATGCACTCAAAATATTAATGATAAATTTAATTTATTGTGGGAACTGACTCCGAATAAGTGATAAGTTGTTTTGTGGTACTTTATTAGGCGAATTTACGAATACATCCTGTTATATATCTGATGAGAAACAATCACTACGTTATAAGGTTATAATTTAATTGCTTGGTTTTTGACAAAAAAATTTTTAGTGTAGGTTTTTTCTTGCTCAAAATCTCTCTCATATTACTCAATAGTTGGGTCAAATTAGACTACTTGTCAAAAGTTTTTGCCCAACCCATAGTTTGCGTGGACGTGCGCCAACTCGTGATCGTGGTTGTCATGAATATTAGACAACTCGTGACGGAAGATTATGCGATTCGGAATTTTAATTATGAAATGAAAAACCGAACTGAGATATATATTTACAATGTATTTAAGTAAAAATATTTTCCATTTTAAACACATTAAAGACCTTTTTGAAAAATTCATATTCTGTTATTTTATTCGACTAACCTAACCTAATAAAACCTAACCTCGTCATTTTTCACACAAACACCCAAACCACAAACGTTATCTGTTTGAAGAATGGAGCAACGAGTTTATTATTTTAATTTGACCCACCTAATTTTCAAACTTTACAAACTGGATTAGGTAAAAACTCTCAATGAATCGGTCACAAGTTGTATTATGTACTCGGACTACCTTTTCGTTTACCTGAAATATCTCCGTCCCGAGTTGGCGCATCCTTATCACAACGGATTAAAAATCGTCACATTCCAAAGATGTGAAGTGAAAATAGGACGCTGGTGTATGACTTTCCTGTCCAATTAGTCCTACAACAACTCAATTAGGTTGAGATCGGACGCATGCGAAGCCCAAATCACTACTTTCGTCTGTAGTTCTTTCAAATACTTTTTGCATAGCTGCAAAGAATGTTTGAGATAGTTTTCATGGTCGAAGATAAATTTTCTGCCGATTGGGCGCTAACCAAAGATTTCAAAAGGTGCAACCTCAAGACCCCCAGAAGTTGTTAAAGTTGTACGAGAATAGAGCTGTTTAGAAACAGATTTTGAAGGGAAGATTGAAGGGCACCGTTAATATGTAGACCAAGAAACTTCGATCGAATTCGAGGATCGTAGTCACTGTTGAATGCTCCGTTATAGGATAAAACTAAAGTTTTCTCAGGGTTTAAACAGATACCATTTGCGTATAAAAAAGAAATTTGTTAAATAAATAAATATAGAAAAGTGACAGTGCAAGATCAGGACTAAATGATGGATCTTGTTAGAGTTTAATACCACCAAGTTCTTCGATCTTGATCCGTGTAACTATCGCATTATGTGATTCAGTATTATCTTGGTTGTAAAAGAACTCGCTTTTGATTAACTAAATCTGGATATTTCCCCGATAAAAACTTATCAGATGTTCTCTATATACATCGGGATTGATAGCTCGAACATCTGGAATGACTTAATAATACCAGTAGACACACAAGACTTTCCGCTTCTCTTTGAGACGGGTTCTAGTAGTTTTCCTTTGTCATTTTTTTTGAATTGAGATATTTTGGAAAAATGTAGAACAACCGCTAAAATTGCGATGACTCGAAAATGCGGCAAAAACTCTAAATTGTATTTTCTCCAAATATTGATTTCTCTCGAAAAAGCTATCGTAGAAGAATATGGCGAAGGATGAAATTAAGCGAGAAATATTTGCATTGAAATTTTTCATTCAAAAATTAGTACGTAGAATGTCATTTAGTTATATATACAGGGTGTCCCACGATTAGTTAAAACTATCTGTATATATGACAAAATACTTATAGTAAAATCGTGAAAATTTCTACGTTTGGGTTTTCGAATACGATCTTTTTAACTAAAATATTTTCAAATATGGTCGACTTCCGGTTCTACCGAAGACGAAGCAGGAAGGTGGGTAATGAACAGACCATAAATACAGAGTGGTTCTACCGCAAGTCGACTTTAACTTTGTTATTTCAAATGCAACACCCTGTATATTAATACATTTTTGAAATCTAAGTAAAATTTTAGGATACTTTTGTCTACAAGCTTTTTTCGAAAAATGTATACCTTTTGAGTTATCAATTTTTTTTGTAAAAAATTTGACCTTTGCAGACCCTTACAAATTATTTTTTTACGAGGATACCCTTAAAGATATGAAAATAGTTTTAGTTCGGTTACTTTTAGCAAGGTCAGACGTATTTGAATCTATGTTGAAAACTTTTTCATTTTATACAGGGTGTGTATGAAAAGTAATCAAAGCTTAACTTCATAAATATCAAGTTACTTTATTTTTTTTAATAGAACTACCCGGTTTTTTCTATTTTAATGGATTTAGAGGTAAAAAATAAGGCAAATTCTTATATGCTTTTCTATACCTGAATCTTTCTGTTATCCAGATATTTAGTGTTTTCTGTAAATTGTAAATTTTATTTTGACCCATTAAAATAAACACTAAGAAATAAAAAAGTATTTTTCTTTATCTTGTTGAAGTCTGTATAAGAATCAAATAAAATTGTATTTACTAATCCTATTCCAATTTTGAGTCGTTTCTGAGATATTTGAGGTTTTATTAAACTGTCATTAGTCAATTGTTGACACGTTAAAATGGATCGTTCTCAATTTAGTTATGAAAATTATGTAAATTTGCTTTTAATATATGGGGAATGTGACAAATTTGACAACAATTTGAAGCTTTACGGTTTATTTGAAGAAAAAGTTAATCGAGTTAAACCAATTATTGACCTGCGTCTCTAAAATTTTACTGAAAACATTTAATATCTGGATAACGGTAAGATTTAGGTATAGGAAAGTATACATGAATTTGCCTTATTTTTCACCCCTGGATGCGTTAAAATAGAAAAAACCGGGTGGTTTCTATTTAAAAAAATGAAGAAATTCGATATTTAAGAAGTTAAACTTTGAACACTTTTTAAACACACCCTGTATAAAATGAAAAAGTTTTCAACATATATTCAAATACGTCTGAATTTGCTAAAAGCAACCGAATAGAAACCATTTCCATATCTTTAAGGGTATATACGTAAAAAAATTATTTATGAGGGTCTGCAATGGTCAAATTTTTT
The DNA here is from genome assembly GCF_026250575.1 of Diorhabda carinulata. NCBI lineage: Eukaryota > Metazoa > Arthropoda > Insecta > Coleoptera > Chrysomelidae > Diorhabda > Diorhabda carinulata. The sequence goes on from NC_079470.1 coordinate 4,519,219, forward strand.
ACAAAAAAATTGATAACTCAAAAGGTATATATTTTTCGAAAAGAGGTTTTTAGACAAAAGTATCCTAAAATTTTACGTAGATTTCAACAATGTATTAATATACAGGGTGTTCCATTTGAAATAACAAAGTTACAGTCGACTTTCGGTAGAACCACTCTGTCTTTTATGGTTTGTTCAATACCTTCCTTCCAGGTTCCTTCCAGCTTCGTCTTCTTCTCTTCTGCGGTTGATACATCAATGATTTTTGTCGTATATCTTCATCTAGTACATGCCTCTATTATTTTCTTCTGCCCATCCGTCAGTTGTCAGCACACCCCCATGACTGTTTAGGTTGATTTTTTCTGACCAAAGCAATGAGCTCAGAATTAAATATTAAATATTAAAATTCCACTGCAGCAACGGTCATCCAATATAACCTCGTGTTTTTTTTTAAATAAGCAATTTATTTATTAAACAATGAGAGAAATCTTTCATCCAAATCTTTGCAATTATTCGTAGATTCGCGAATAATTATGCAACATATTTTTCAAATTAAATTACTCGGTTAATATTAGATCACAATGGAAGAAACTTACGTAACTTACCATTGTTAATGATAAATGTCTAAATATGTTTATAAATTTTTGCGAGAAACAAGCCGGTTTGACCTTAATGCAAAAATTAAAATGTACCGCATGCTTTCAATTCTATTATTTTATTAATTTTAATCTAATATCTTATAGTCTATTTTTATGCACGAAAGAGTAATAAAACCTAATTTCTAATGCAAAACTTAAGACTGTTAATTTAAATATTAATACCAAGCAAACCCAAATATACGAGTGTAAAATCCAAAATAGGCCAGGAACCAGCGGAAAAAAATTAGTCCAGGAATCAGCGGTAAAAAGGTTAAAACTGTGGAATTTTGTCAATTACCGTCGTTTTTTATAAAAATTGGGATTGAAGCTATACTTAGCCCCTTATTCAAAATCTATAATGTGCCGAAGGGTGTTTTTTATTTGTTAAACAACCTCTTATCATAAAAAAAAATTAAAAATCTTCGACTTTAGCTTGTATTTGAGTAAAATATACTTCAAATGAATTATTCGTAGATCTATTGATATTCTCAAATAAGTTTATGATTAATCGGACTCATGCAACCCCTCCAAAGACCATCCTCTGAGGGTAGTAATATTGAAAGTTTTTTTAAAAAAGCTTATTTTAATCTCGATTTTCATAAAAATTTGAATCCATGCTCCATACTTGTCCTTGTCAACGAAATCTTTCTTGTGTCGAAGCGGGATTTTTATATTTTGGGGATGTAAATTACCCCTTATTGCAAAAAAATTCAAACTCTCAGATTTTATGCATCTGTCGGGTATAATGCATCATTTTCACGAAAAATCAATAGATAAAATGAAAACTTATTAAATATTTGTAAGGTTAGGTTAGGTTTTGCTAGAGATTGAATAGAATAGATATTTCCAAATATTAGGATCATCCTGTATGTATATTTTCCAAATAACTCATAAAATGTACTGTTTTATGTAATAAAAAATGATCTTTTTTTATTATAATGTATATAGATTTTATACGAAAACACTTTAGGATCACCCCGTATGTATATTATTTTCGAATAATTCTTAAAATGTACAGTTTTTAGTATAAAAAAAATTTTTCAATACTTTTAACTGGGTTTTGGTAACAAAATGTATATAAAAACACTTTACACTTTAGGATCACCCCGTATGTTTATTGTTTTTTTAAATACTACATAAAATGTACGGTTTTCGTTGAAAAAATTGTAGCATTAAAAACATTTCCTTGTTTACTGGTTTTTTGATAGAAATCTATCAATAGTGTACATGAAAAAATATTAATTGATATTTTAACACTTTAGAATCACCCTATACGTAAATTATTTTCAATTAATTCTTAAAATGGACAGTTTTTAATAGAAAGAAAATGTTCCAATACAAAAATGTCACTTTTAACTGTTTTTTTTTATAACAAAATGTATATAAAAACACTTTACACTTTAGGATCACCCCGTATGTTTATTGTTTTTTTAAATACTGCATTAAATGTACGGTTTTCGTTGAAAAAATTGTAGTATTAAAAACATTTCCTTGTTTACTGGTTTTTTGATAGAAATATATCAATAGTGTGTATGAAAAAATACTAATTGATATTTTAACACTTTAGAATCACCCTATACGTAAATTATTTTCAATTAATTCTTAAAATGTACAGTTTTTTATAGAAAGAAAATGTTTCAATACAAAAATATCACTTTTAACTAATGTTTTTAATACTACAATTTTTTCAACGAAAACCGTACATTTAATGCAGTATTTAAAAAAACAATACACATACGGGGTGATCCTAAAGTGTGGAGTGTTTTTATATACATTTTGTTATCAAAAACCAGTTAAAAGTGATATTTTTCTATTGAAACATTTTCTTTCTATAAAAAACTGTACATTTTAAGAATTAATTGAAAATAATTTACGTATAGGGTGATTCTAAAGTGTTAAAATATCAATTAGTATTTTTTCATGTACACTATTGATAGATTTCTATCAAAAAACCAGTAAACAAAGAAATGTTTTTAATGCTACAATTTTTTCAACGAAAACCGTACATTTTATGTAGTATTTAAAAAAACAATAAACATACGGGGTGATCCTAAAGTGTAAAGTGTTTTTATATACATTTTGTTACCAAAACCCAGTTAAAAGTATTGAAAATAATGAATTATTTGAAAATAATATACATATAGGGTGTTTCTAAAGTGGAAAAATATCAATTGTATTTTTGAAAACATTTTTTAGTCAAAAAACCAGTAAAAAGAGTCATTTCGTACCGCCAACATTTTTTTCTACCAGAAATCGAACATTTTATGAATTAATTAAAAAATATATAGATATAGGGTGATCCCAAAGTGTGAAATGTTTCTATATACATTTTGTTATAAAAAACCAGTTGGAAAGGTCATTGTTCTATTGCTACAATATACATACGGGGTGATCCTAAAGTGTGGAGTGTTTTTATATACATTTTGTTATTGTAGTATTAAAAACATTTCCTTGTTTACTGGTTTTTTGATAGAAATCTATCAATAGTGTACATGAAAAAATATTAATTGATATTTTAACACTTTAGAATCACCCTATACGTAAATTATTTTCAATTAATTCTTAAAATGGACAGTTTTTAATAGAAAGAAAATGTTCCAATACAAAAATATCACTTTTAACTGGTTTTTGATAACAAAATGTATATAAAAACACTCCACACTTTAGGATCACCCCGTATGTATATTGTAGCAATAGAACAATGACCTTTCCAACTGGTTTTTTATAACAAAATGTATATAGAAACATTTCACACTTTGGGATCACCCTATATCTATATATTTTTTAATTAATTCATAAAATGTTCGATTTCTGGTAGAAAAAAATGTTGGCGGTACGAAATGACTCTTTTTACTGGTTTTTTGACTAAAAAATGTTTTCAAAAATACAATTCATATTTTTCCACTTTAGAAACACCCTATATGTATATTATTTTCAAATAATTCATTATTTTTTCTTATAAAATTTTTTGTCGACCCACAACATTTTTCCATACATCGACCGCCCAGTAATGAATGGCGGAATTTATTATTTCGACTTGTTATTACGTATCACATTTAATAGTTATTATTCAAAAAAATAATAAAAATACTCAAGGTGACTTTGTTTATTAACAATTATTATTTTTGATGTAAATTAGAGTTTTATACAGATGGAAACTGTATACCTACTCCAGTACGTGATGTAACAATTTTCAAATGTTCAAATCCTTTCGAAGATTTATTTATATCCTCTGACGTAGATATCAATAATAATTTTTGTTACCGGGACAAGTTTTAATGTTTCATTTAGTTTATTATTGTTTACATATGCTCTTGAATAAATTATTTCAATATTTGTCGTACACAACGTGTGATTTTTAAAACTGCAATATTGCTTCATTCTACAACCGATTTAACAGCTTTTTGTCCAAGACCCCCGCAGTTTTCTTGCAACTTTAATGAATCCGTTCACGGGCCAAATGGCCGCAGCTGTACCCGCCTCAAATTCTCCGAAAAGCTATTTGTCTCGTCGAAACTTTTTTCGCCGCCAAAACTCAGTTTTTTTGATCTCTCACGCGATAATAGGCGTACACACCATAATCTAAAACCCACCATAATCCCAGCCCTACAGAGGAAATGGTTTTCTATACCAGGGCCATTCAAAAAATTAGCCAATTCCCTCACGGATTTGATCTTACTACCGAAACCAGAGCAACTTTTGCAAATTGTATATCAAAATAATGGTTCCGATCGTTTAATTTATCGACCCCATTTTATAATATACATAAAATAAGGACGACATTTTTTAAACAAGTTTACCCTTTCTGATAACATGAGACGGTGAATAGTGCGCACTGAAGAAGCTGTAGTCTGGAAGGACTGAAGAAGATCCAAATCTATCAATTTGTTCGCAGCAATTAATGCAGTGTCTTGAATTCGATAGAGTCATATCTCAAGATCAAAATGGTTAGTGTCGCTCGGTGATTAAATACTTGCGTTTAAAAGATTTCACCCAAACGCATACTCTCGAGTTGTGATTTCAGTTATAGTGCTGTTGAGACATGTCACCATTTGCACCCAATTTTAGTACTCCTTGGCCACCATATGGAAGCTACATACGAGGGTTGTCCATAAAATTAAGGATGCGGATGCTAGGAACGGTGTTACGCTGGATTTGGCGAGACTGGCGTGTGGCTTAGCTTCGTTTCTCCCAGTTCCCGGTGAACTGTCTACAACATTCAATCTTGTCTTGGTAGGCGTGAAAGATGGAGCTTCCGAGGCCATCGGTGTTAGCGATACAAATGAAACACCAAACTTGCTATGTACTTTTTGGTCTATCAGTGAGCATCCATGTTTCGCAGCCGTATGTTAGTATTGGTCGGTAAATTCCTGTATAAACATTAAGCTTTGTATTTCTTGAGACTTCTCTTTTATTTATCATACAGTTATTTTTAATTCTCGCGACAATTTCTGCTCACCGTTTAAATCCTATGTCCTTTTATTTATATATGTTCATTGTTAGATCTTTGAGTGCCATTACTGCAGTCTCTTCTTCATTTATCTTCATACCAAAGTGCTTTAATGGATTGTTCCAAACCTCAAAGTTTTTCTGTAGATCTTGGATGTTTTCTGTAAAATGGTCCCAGAAGTACCTGGTTTGACCTAGAGATGGCGGTAGTTGCTTCAAAAATATCACAATCCATACCGCCTACGTTCGAAGTTTGAAGACGCAACGTTGTTTGGCAGCCATAAATAATGAACGTTTTATTTGAAAGGCATTAGTCCAACCAATATAGAAGTTGAACTAGATTCTACTCGTAGTGAGACTGCTCCTTCGTTATCATTAGTAACATATTGGGTAGCGGAGTTTAGACGAGACCGTACGATCTACGAAGACCAGCAGCAGTGGTCGACCTCGAATGAGGTGACCAGTCCAGAAATGTTGAGGGAAATCCACGAAGCGGTACTGGATGATCGTCGGCTGAAAGTGCGTGAGCTAGTAGACTTAGTAGGCGTTTCAAAAAGTGTGATACATCGCATATCAACTGAAAATTTGGATATGTTGCTCTGCGCAAGATGGGTGCCGCGTTTGTTCAAAAACAGCGCCGCGCAGATGTTACCATCGAATGTTTAGAGATATTACACAGAAATAAAGCTGCTTTATAACCATGGATGAAACGTGGGTCCATCGCTTTACATCTGAAACAAAACAACAATCATAACAATGGAAGAACCGACTCCAAAGAAAGCAAAAACCGTTCCATCTGCAGACGAGGTTATGGCGTCGGTTTTTGGATTACTCGTGGGATAATTTTCATTGAATATCTTGAAAAAGGAAACATTATGAACGGCGTGTATTATACCAACTTATTGCAACGTTTGTGCGAGGAACTCAACCAAAAACTGGCGCATTTGGCTAAGAAGAAAGTGTTGTTTCATCAAGACAATCCACCAGTTCACACATCCGTTATTCCAATTGCCAAAATTAATGAATTAAAGTTTGAATTGCTACCTCTTGCACCCTATTCGCCAGATTTAGCTCCCTCGGATTATTTTCTTTTCCCAGACTTGGGAAAAATGTCTTGGTGCACAAATATTTTCCAACAATGAAGGGGTATGAGAAGCTTGACGATCGAACTCATTGAACCTCTTGGGAAAAAGTGTATGGAGCTGAAAGGGTATTACGTTGAAAAATAAATATATTTTATTTGTTGGGCCAGGTATTTTCACTATTTGTAGGTTTTTCTATCCATAGCACACTTTATTTGAATCGGAAGAGTACTCGTACATCCATTTATCAACTGTTTATTAAAATTTTTCACGTTTTTCGATTTTTTTGCATTTTCTGAGAAAACTTACCAAAGTAATATATATTTTTGACACGATTAATAAGTAAATATTCTACCGACTTTTAGATACAGCCGATTTTTTTTGACGATAAAAATGAAAAACCAAAAAATTTGGTTATTTCAATTTTTCACATATAATTTGAGGTTATGTATAAAAAGTGCAGATACAAGTTGTACATCTTTATTATCTACAACTTATTTTACATAGGAGTTGTAGTTTTACCCTTAAAAACCAACCCCCTTCCATTTTACGACCTCAAATTGCCCTTAAATTAGTTTTTTGGGGCTTCAAAAATAAACTACCCTGGTCGGTTTAATTCAAATTGGATTGTTGTTTTAGACAGTTGCGATGATTCTCTTAAAAGGATAAATGATAATTTCGGAAGACATCGATTAACCGGTACGTATATAATGATTTCTTAATTCAATAATTTTCGCAATAATTTCAAAAATTTCTCTTAAAATATACAAACAGGTGATGAATCTTTGTATGAAAAGCCTGAATCTTATCGATTTTTTTTTTTAATTTTTAACTTAATTACAAAATTTATATACGGGGGAAGACCCAAAAATAACCGGAACTAAATAAAATCTAATATTTCATTAGAATTTTTTCACAAAACGTTAACCCCTTCAAAATACAAGGGTTGCCTAAAAGTTTCTTAACTCACCATAATCATTTTTTATTTTCAATATAATCTACACCTTTAGACGTATATGTATGCCATAATGTCCTCGCCTGATGAAAATATCTATCCTCTAGGTGAAATATTAAAGTTAGGAAACAGCAAAAAGTCACGTTGGGTCAGACGTGGTGAATACTATGGTTGGTCAACCAATTCGAAATGCAATTCGTGAATTTTAGCAGTGGCGATCACTGATATGTGAGAAGGTGGTGTTGTCCTGATGGTAAATCACTTTCTACACTTTTTTGAAGATAATCGATAAACACAACAATCGCCATCACTTTTCCGATAGATGAAACCCGTTTTTGCCTTTTTCAGAGCAGGTTTGCCCTTTGCAATCCACCATCTTGACTGTTTTATCGTTTCAAAAGTGTAGAGGTGGATGTAGGTTTTATCTACAGTGTCGAATGCACGCTAAAAATTCCTAAAACCGCGCCAATAAGGACTCTTTTTGGTCCAAACGCGGCACCCAACGCATGCCTAATTCTTCAGTCAATATAAGGCAAATATGTTGTTTTGATATGCCGATAACCTCTTCTATAATTCTAACCTTAATCCATCAGTCATCCGGTACCATTTAGTAAACTTTTTCGATGATATTACTATTTAATGACCGCTCAAAACTCAATTTGTTCCATTTTCAGAAAAATCTTCGCAACGACTAACTTATGCGATTGTCAAAAACAAACTAAGCGCCCAAAATGGCTGGAATTTTAGTGACAATCACTTAAAGCATGCGCGAATATAGTTCCCAACTTATATTGTTAACTGCTGACTTTTTCATCAAGCTAGGAAACTCTTTAAACAAAACACTCGTACTCTCCATTACAATTAATATATTAGCCCACTGTTGAAATGGCTTACATCTCATGTTTTCTGAATCTCTTCAGTGCGGAATCGGTGACCTTTTATGCCTCTTTTCGTGAGAGGAAATAAGAAATAGTCACACGGTACCAGATCAGGCGAGTGAGTTGCGTAAGGCAATATAACCATGCAAATGCATACTACAACATAGTTCGTAGGTGTGGACGGCTGTGAAGACGTTGAGCACATAGGCATTCAGATAGACCCGTCGTGCTCCACTTGACGTCACCAAAGTCCGATGTCCTTTGAGAAGCCGATAAGGCGCTTTAGCTTGAACCCTTTGATGGTGGGGTTTGCCCAGGTGTTTAAGGCACTTTCAGATAACGTGGTCTGCAATTTCGTCCTCGTCCATGCACCAGTGGCGCTCCGGATCATCCGTGATGCCCATAATATGAAGGTGACGTCTTAGATGGCAGAAGTCCGGTAATTAGTCTGATTTCGCGACTGTTTAGCTGGAGCAGTTGTTTGGTGAGGAACAACCGGGGTCCGACTAAATGGGCCTTCGCTTGTCTCATTCCAGGCGTCTTCATCCATCCCCGCCGAGCCCCCGCCTCGTTTAAAACGAAATTCGGTGGATTTTAGTTGGCTCTGGTGATGATTTTCAAGTCGGTTTGGGAAAACCGCGAGTTCCTCCTTAATTAGTATGATTGGATCCGACAAAAATGATTTTATTATCACACGTTCTTTAACGTTATTATGAATCGAGAGTTTCGCGTTTGCAACGTTGCCAACTTACATTCGTAATGTAATGTTTCGTTTTCATTGCTTTCATTATCTTTTGATTAATATGTTTTAAACATATTCTGAAAAATAAGAAAGCATTGAGTATCTAGCACGTTTTTGTTGTTGTTTTTTTTTTTTAAATTTTTATTTGCATGTAATAGATGTAGTAGAAGACAATGAGGATGATGTTAATGTTGGCGTGAATACTTTTAATGGCGGCAATCGTAATAGATATTCTTCACGTAAGTCATATATCTAATTATTATCTATTCAATCCAATTCGATCAAAACTACCCCGCTCAATATTTATGGAAATTGGGTATCATCAAGTTTTTCTGAAACTTGGCACAATGATAGTGTGAAACACCCTTAATGGCCACGAAATCTTAAACCCCCTCAGCCCCCAAAAACTGTTATCTTTAGCCAATAGCCATCTGGTTTTACATCATTTCTTTCCTTTCTTCTTGTTAGGGGCTCTGTTTTGTGCCTTTATTTATTTACAATGAAGATAATAAAAGTTTAAAATAAAAGTTAAAAAAGTTTAAACTGTTCATGGCCGCGAGAGGGAGAGAATCGGGAAATTTGTTATAGGAGGAATGTTTGTTGGAGTTGGCTCTTATATAAGAGTTGCTCCTCTGCAGGGCTGCGCTTATGGCCGCCAGATATGGTTGATTTTATAACCTACACATTCCACTTCACACTTTACGCGAGTGAAACGCTGATTTGTTGGTGACCGTCCTCGTTAAGAATTTGTCTATTGCATTTATGAGCGTGATGGTCATCGACCTTTTCGTCGTTAACAACTACTGACTAGTTTCGACGTTATTACATCTCATCAGAGTGGTATAACAAACGAGTAGAGACCTGAACCTAAAACAACGTCAAAGAGCGCAACTATTTGGTTAATGTAAATATTCCTCAACGAACGCTATTTGGCGCCATCTTCACTTTCCACTGCGAACCACTGATCAGGTAGAAATCAAGCGTAGTTGCCGATAATGTAGATTTCATTCCGACAGTTCGGGGATAGTTTTGGGGGAACTGGGAGGTTTCGTACCAATTGAGATTTATCAACTTACTTTGAACTATCATTGTGCCAAGTTTTTATAGCCAAAACCCAATTTTCATGGGGATTGAAAGGGGTCATTTGTAAAAAAATTTAAGCGACAAACAAAATCTAAATCGATAATCACTTTATGCGTAAAATTATTGGATCGATAATTTTTGATATAGAATAAATGAAACTTATACAGGGCGATTCATTGTAATTGTACGTTCAGAATGTGAAAATGATATTTTCATCGACACGTACTGGCCTAAGTATGATATTTAGTGAATTACGAAAGGACTACGAGGATGTTGATTTGAAATTTCGACATAATGACACACTATTTAGTTTAGAAATATTTCAGTACATCCGGTTTTATCAATAATTGGATTTGTTGACTTCCGGTTCGGCTTTTTGAACTGAATTTGTGATTTACACGAAACGGTAGTTCGTTCTGATTATAAAAACATATTACATTTTATAGGAAAATATATTTTTTCCGAATTATCGATAACCTAACCTAAGATATAGTAAACCTAACCTAAATAGAAATTTGATCTGTTCTTCGGTCTACTTAACAGCGAACAACAATTAATTTCGACTTTTTTCTTACTGTACGTTTCTCCCCTCTTTAGTCAAGCTCCATGTCCTAAAAGTAGGCCCCCCTAATTACAAATATTTATTTAATTCATAAATCCAAGTCAAGAAGCTAAACCGGAAGTCAATTGAACCAATTATTGGTAAAACCGGAAGTAGGTACTCATCTCCGACATCCGGGACCTCAATAAATGGATTCTATAACCTATACGAGGTGTGGCTATTAAATAACGAGACTGGTTACGAAAAATGGTTTTATTATTCTATATACGAATGCTCCCCTTCAGTATACTCCCTTCCCCTAGCCACACACCTTACCATACGTTTTTCCCATTGATCGAAGCAGTGCTGGAAGTCTTCTTTGGTGAGTGCCTTCAGAAGCTCTGCCGTTTTTTGCTTCACCGCTTCCATCGACTCAAATCGGGTCCCTTTCAAAGCAGATTTTTTTTACTTCTTTCAACTTACCAAGGAAATCTGATCAGACCCGTTGACGCAAGAGCTTTTGGTCAGGAGTCAGATTTTTGGGTACCAACTTCGCACAGACTTTTGTCATGTGTAAAATTTTTCTAACCGTTTTTTATCGGCGTTTTTTATGCACGCACAATTTGGTTGATTTTGGTCACTGTTTCCGGAATTGACACGGTCACAGGGCGACCTGGGCTCTCTCGACCCTCACTAAAACGCTCACACTACTCAAAAATACGCGCTCGAGATAGAGAATTGTCCCCGTAGGCCTCTTGCAACAATTTATGGCACCCAGACGGAGCCAGACCTCGTAAAACGATAAACTAACTTGGTTTTATGATAATACTATACCGGGTAGATACGGTAGTATCTATTTTCACATTCAGTCGTCATAATAAAATCTATTAGTCATCATTTGTTTTCAAAATGTTTTTTCTTTATATAAATTGAAACAACGATCTTGTAGTAAATTTGTAAATTCATTTATCAAAACATATTTACGAATTAACTTAAGTCCATTCAAAAATTCTCCTCGTAAATACTAAAATCGGTTCTAAACAAATTTTCATGTCATTTTTCCAAAAAATTGTTCCAATAACGATTTTTAATTTTCAAAAAGGGGCCCATTTAGGCCCGTTCTTAATGATAAAATTGAATATATAGTTAGAATTTGGTCTATTATTTATGAATCACCCTGTATAAAATTGTTTGCTTTATTTTGACAGAATGTATGTGTCTACACCGCTTTTTGCATTATTTGAGTTTGCGAGCGCACAGCATGTACGTTTTTGTGTTTGCTTTGCACAATATGGAAACCACAAATGGAATAAAATAATTTTTGTCGTTATTATAGAAAATTATTTTAAAAAAAAACGCCGCAATACGTATAATTTTGATATCAATACACTTCTTATTGTTCGTAATTTATTTTTCAAAGCTCCCAGCTAAAATAAATTCTAATAATCTACATTAATAATCTAAAAGCTTAAACAAACCGCATTTGAAAGTTTTAATTATTTTAATATGAAATTTTCCCTAATCCGCTACATACTCTCGATCTTGATGACTAGAGCATTTGGCACGGTCATGGTTCACGAAATAAGAAACGAAATCGTCTAATTGGCAACACTGTACTCAACTATCCGTCTCAGTTAGTATTACAAGACATTAAACAATGGACAAGCCCACCTTCGCCCTTCGGGGTCATCGCATGGTGGCCCAGTACCAGAGTCCAATGGCCCGGGTGTACCAATATCACTGGGTCCATGCTTACGACCGCTACTACGGCTCTTGAAGTCATACCTTTGGATCTAGTGATACAATTCGAATCCACGAGGACAGCATACAGGCTGGACCAACTGGCTATGCAAAAAACTAGTCGTAGGCAGTGAGTGAATGTCCAATCAATTTGACGGGCAGAGACCAAATGCCCGTGACTGCGATAGAGGAGTCGACTGGTGTCTTACATCCCGCTAGAAAATAGAGCCTTGGATTGGAGATGGATTCAGGATGAATTGTTTGGTCACAGCAGGCTTATACGGAGGACACCGCCATATAAGCGAGCCCTGTTTTGCTTGGGAAACTTACTACCGTCTTCCAAGCCAAGGTCTTCACTGTGGTGGAATTTGGACGCTTGATACTCAATCGACGCCACAAGAACACAGTAATCTCAATTTTCTCAAATAGCAGAGCTGCCTTACAAGCCGTAACGGCCGAAAGGGCTGAGGGTGTGCACTAAGTTAATACTGATGTACAAGAAAGTCGAAGAAAATCTGGTGAGTGATGGCTTGCCTCAGTGCCCGGTCACTCACCAATGGGCCCAAAACTCATTCTTGGTGGGACTGAAAATGTTCCCACCTGGCATGAAAGAAGCGAAGAACCACATAGATGGACTTCCCGTCTCTTTTACCTGTTTGACAACAACAAACAACTGTTTGAATTGAATAGGCGCGACCGGACTTTTAACTGGACACGGTCATCTAAGATGCAATCTCCACACCATGGACGATCCGGAGTGCCATTGGCGCACGGAGGAGGATGAAACTCCAGCTCCCAGTACTCATACGAGCGTGGTTCAAACACTTGGACAAACCTCACAGCTTGTCTGCCATGCCAAAGCGCCTGATCGGCTTCTCAGTAGACATCGGCCTTTGTTAACGTCGGGTAGGGCACGACGGATCCATCATCAGACCCATGCGCAAGACATTAAACAGCCATAGTCATAAAATATATAAATCAGTTGGTAGGGAGTGCGACGTTGCCGATTTTAAGTTATTTAGATGGAGAATGGTGTAACGTGGTCCGGGAAGTTACGTTGGGTTTGGCTAGTAATCAGCTAGTGGCTGACATCGCAGGTACTGTTTGATGACTAAGTGGTTTTATAGTCGCTCTTTACTACAGGGTGTACCAGTCTTAACGATAAAATTCGGTGTATGCGATAACAAAAAAAATTTTTGAAGGAAAATTGTTGTTTAAAATTATCTCGAATTCTATACCATATTGTATTATTCCGATTTTTATTTTAAATAAAAACCCATTTATGATAAACTAAAAAAATTCATAATATGATACAAAATATCGTATCCTGTCGTTAGGGATATTTAAAAAGCTTTTAGAATTATAAAAATAAAGGTTAGGTTAGGTTGCTGCTGAAAAAGTATAATAATTCCCTCTTTTTCCAATCCACTGGCAACATTCTCTGATTGATTAACTGTCACCTGTCAATGTCACCGTTATTCGATTCCAAACTCGCGTAACTGTCGCCCTCTATTAGAGAAATTTATGATTTCAAAACATAGTCTTACAACAGTAGTTTGTACGTACCCATCGCGTTTTTTTTTTTTTTTTGGATAATTCACTAAAATAAATACACAAATAATTTTATTCCATCCGTAATTGGCTTCGACACTATATGTTGCTTGTTTAGTTGGTAGCACTACCTCTTCGTTAGACGCTATTTGGGATCAACATCCGCTTCGTTTAAGTGAAGCAGGACTTAGCCGTCATTCAGGTAAAATTTAGCATAGTGACTTAAGTCATACTAACTTTTTATTATCGAGAAAAAGAGTTATAAATCGAAATTTAAAAAATTTCAGAAAAATAATCAAAAGTTCATACTATGTGACAATATGATCTGTTTCTAAAACTCCACGCACTTTTGTTTTCAATTAGCTCCGTAGTAACTACGAGGGTGGTTCAAATATAAACCTAAATTTTGAAAAAAATGTCGTAGATGTTAGACTGGTATGTTACGAATCGTTCAGAACGGCCGGCACAGCATAACCTAGTGAACTTGTGTGAAGAATTAGCGCCTTTTCAAAAATCTATTTCCGAAAATGCCCAGAAAAGTAAAATTTCAGCTAGATGAGTGTCAAGACTTCTGAATTTTCAGTAGAAATTTACATGTTGGGAAATTTGGTCGCGTCTCCTGCAGGACGCGCGTCCATAGAGTGGAGGAAGAAAGATGAAGACACCCATTAGCAACACGCCACGTGGGCATGGAGCTAAAAGGATATTGCCCAAAATTTTTGTGTTTTTTTTTTCGTTGGGCCAGGTACATCTAAGAACATCCTAGTAATAATAATACTATGATATCCTCAAGTGTAAACCCATAAACTATTATGCACTAGTGAATAATGGACATTATAAAAAGTATGATGGTACTTTTGAAGTAGATAAAAAATGATTTATTGCTCTGTTTTCTCGAATTTGGTATAGTGCATGTTATTTAAAACTACGACTCTTTAATTTTACGCTTAACACGTCTACATTGCTGATACTAAACTGCACCTTTCCAAATCTGGTAACTATAAAATTATTTCGTTTTCAAAAATCGTTTTATTCACTAATGATTGTACTTGCAACTAAAAGAAATAATAAAATTCATTTCTAAGGAAAATGGAAACAAATGTTTCTAAAAACTCTGTCTTTGCTGAGGTAACGTTAACTCTATATAGAACAGTCAACATTCAAAATTGTCTGCATTTGATTAAGATGAAATCACCGATGGAGGAATATTACAAGTTTTTTATCCTATTCAAGTAAAAGTTTGGAATAGTTTAATTAATATAAAAATATTTATTGATTGATGATGAAGATCAAGCATCTATGCTCTATGTTTAGGTTTTGCAGCAGGTTTTATGTTATAATTTGAGGTTTCCTAGCATTATCTATTCTCGAATTGGATCCACTCGATTTTTCAGATATTTTATTTAATATTTATTAATCTCGAAATGTTTACTTTTCACAAATCCTTTCTTCTTTAACTTGTGCTTTATTTCATTTGATTTAGGCTTTCGTTTGTTTTTGTTATCTTTGTTTCCTATGTTCTTTTTGTTTTCTATTCATAATGGATGTCCCCATAATTCTACATGTCTTTATACTGGTTGTATCTCTAATTTTTCTTTCATAGTAATGTCCCTTTTAAATATCTTTGCGACTTCGCATACTTTTATATTAAATTTCTCTATTTTTAGTTTTCCTATGTTTATAAGTCCTTTTTGTAATTTGCTGCTTGAGTAGATTTTCTCAATAATTTCATTCATGTATACAGGATGTCCCACGACGAGTTAAAACCATCTGTATATGGCAAAATACTTGTAGTAAAATCATGAAAATTTCCACTAAAACATTTTCAAAGATAGTCGACTGTAACTTTGTTATTTCAAATGGAACACCCTGTATATTAATACATATTTCAAATCTACGTTAAATTTATGTATAATGTATTAATATACAGGGTGTTCCATTGAAAATAACAAAGTTACAGTCGATTTAAGGTAGATCGTATCCGAAAACCCAAACGTAGAAATTTTCATGATTTTACTATAATTATTTTGCCATATACAGATAGTTTTTATTCGTCGTGGGACACCCTGTATAATAAGTAAAATCATGTGTGAGCTTCTCCATTATTGTCTTTGTCTTTTTTATGTTTATATTGATTCCCATAAGCCCATTGGGTATTCGAACTATGTCCAGAAGCCTTTGGATGTCATTCACTTTGATACCTAATTGTTAACTCTCGAAGGTTAATTTCTGAATAAAGATTAAACAGGAGTGGAAAGTGGACACCTCGAAGTATTTTCAGGACCTTTTTAAGTTCCCTGTCAACTTTAACTGCGGCTGATTGGTTCTAATATAAGTTTTCAATACAGCGTATATCTTTCTGGTCTATGTCAAGTCTCTTCAGTAATTGAATAAATTTATGGTGTTGCACTCTGTCAATAGCTCTTTCGTATTTCATAAAACACATAAATATATCTTTCCTCTGGTCTCAAAATGTTTATTTTTGACATATCTTTCTTTAAGGACATTTCTTACTCTCTTGGATACCTTGTTAAATGCTTTTTCTATGTTTATAAATGCTGAAAATACTATTTTCTTCATTTGATATGTTTTTTGTGTCGTTTATTTTATGAGAAATATGTGACAGTTTGTTTAGGAGTCATTATATTCACTAATTATTATAAAGAACTGTATTTATTGTTATGTAATAAAATCTACGGGTTTAACAAGAAAAATTATTTCAAATTAACAACATTTATTAATAAATGGTTTTCATTCGCATTCTTACATATTAGGGAGTGCAGAATATCCACCAATGTGTTTTCGAAACAACAGGAATTTTATTAATTAACCATCTTCTTCGTCTGCTATCCATTAATAGATGTTTAAGATCATTTCTGACCTTTTTATCCTTTTTGCAGAGCCATGACATCATCTCTCTGCCTATTCCTCTTCTTCCCTCTATCTTTTCTTCTATCAAAAGTTGAAGCCAATGGTACCTCTCGCTCCCATCACATGTCACAGAATTTCTTCGTTGGTTTTACTTTCTCTCAAAATTCTTTGGTGGATCCGCATCTCAATCTGTTCATGGTGTTAACTTTCAGGGTCCAGCCTTCCATACCGCATTCCATACGTGAATCTTATTCAGAAGTTGAGGTGAAAGTCGATATTTAAAAACGTTTTTGAATCCCACGAATTCCTCTCCTTGTTTTTTTTTTGTATCTCTAAGTTTGATGACCAGTCTTCATATAACCAAGTTCCTAACTTTGTTACCCGTTCAATTTCTTCGCTATTGTATGATAGTTTTACATTCTGGAACTCATCTAGTTTGTGATTACTAAGAATTTTGTATTTTCTATGTTTATATTGATTCCCATAAGCCGACTGTGTAGTCCAACTACGTCCAGGAGCATTTGGAGGTCATTCATGTTATCTCTGTATATTGGGCTATGTCTAAGTTGGAATTTCTGCAATCGTTGGCGATATTCATACTACACCACTACACCGACACTCAAAATTACACTGTGTGACGCGCGTTTCGATAACCAAGTTATCGTCTTCAGAGACTGAAGCTAAACTGGGCTCTGTCATCGGCATATCGTATATTGTTGACCCTTCGAGAGCTTCTTGAAAAATATCGAATAATAAAGGTTAAGCAGGAGTGGGAAGAGAACACATCCCTGCATAACACCTCTAAATGTTGGGCGTTTGTAAGTTCGTTGTTCGCTGCAGTTGATTGGTTCCCATACAAGTTGTATCAAAAGCTTTTTCGTAATCCATAAAACACAGACCCCTTCTCAATCGGAATTGAAACTAATGGTGTTTTCGGATTTACGGGAATTCTGTATTGATTGATTTTCAGAAATTTTTCAAGCTAATTAATCTGTAGTCTTTGCATCTTGTTGCGTTGTTCTTTTTGGAAACCACATCATATAATAAATTCACTAATAACAATATAAATAAGATTAATAATATTTTCAAATTTCATTCCATTTTTATGAACTAAAATCCAATGGGAAACAGAGGTTTATGGTATTACTTTTAAATTAATAAAAAATGGTTTTGTAATGGAATTTATTTAAACAATCGAATGATTTATAACAGATTCTAGTGCCGTTTTAACAGAAGACACAGACAGTTTTATAATAGGCCAAAAGGTTTGGGTTTCTGGTACTAAACCCGGTCATATTGCTTTTATCGGAGAAACTCAATTCGCTCCAGGAGAATGGGCCGGTATAGCTTTGGAAGAACCTATCGGTAAGTATTAAATACGAAAATGAATATTTTTATTAAATACATCAGTAGAAGGAGCGGCTCGAGGTATGCACAAATATTTATTTCTATTTTGTTATAGGTAAAAATGATGGATCTGTTGGAGGAATTAGATATTTTCAATGCGAACCTAAGAAAGGTGTTTTCTCGAGGCTAACTCGTCTAACGAGAGAACCTCTAGAAGGTATCAGTCCCGCTCATACACCTTCACCTGTACAAAATACTAGATATGCCATTTCGCCAACAGGCAGTACACAAGGTGCTTTAAGATCCCCCGTCTCGTTGTGTAAGTTTTTTTTATCATTTTTCCTGTTCTTGTAATAATAATTGAGTTAGGTGCGGGCAACTTCGACCTAGATTTGTGCTAGCTCACATGGAGGAAAAAAATTATATTGTAGGTGCATTTTCAATTTTTATTCATTGCTTTCTTCAGAAGGGAATACAACAACACGCTAAAGTAAAGAAATTTAGTCAAGTTCAAAAACCTAAAACTCTAAAATCCACTCAAAAATCAATGTACACGGCTCCAAAGTTCTTTACTACAGTTCGAAAGTCTATTTATCAAAGAGAGATAGTAAACCGAAACGATGATCAGTTCGTGATCAGCACGTGAACACTCCGGGCGAAACGCGGCGCCGTATCTTTATTGGTCCAAATCATTGGCAAAATTATATACCACAAATAAAATGTCGCGTTAGAGGGGCGAGCGCCGCATCGCTGAAGTAATAAAGCGATCAGGTATAGTACAGGGACGGCATCGTATTATCTTACTGCGGAGACTGATTTTTCTGTTGCGTAATTTTCTTAAATACTTAGAGAGATGACGAAGTTGTTGACATTACCTAATTAACTGCCACAAAACCCACTTTTTAAAAAAATACGTTATTTGAACAGCAAAATGACACTATTAACAATTAAAATTACAGTTTACAATATTGATTTTTGATCTTATATACAAAAAAATAAATGGCTCATTGTGTTATCTTTTATTTTCCATAATTTCGAAATCAATGAACCACTCTACTATATTTTCCAATTCAGAATGAAGTTTTTTTTCCTTTTCCATATCTAATTCTTCTCCGTACCTTTTTTTATTGATCGAAGCAGTGCTGGAAGTCTTCTTTGGTAAGGGCCGTTAGTAGCTCTGCCATTTTTTGCTTTACCGCTTCCATCCACTCAAATCGGGTCCATTTCAAAGCAGATTTTATCTTCGGAAACCAAAAAAAAGTCGCACGGTACCAAATCTGGTGAGTACGGCGGGTGTTCGAGCACTAAAGTGTGATTACTGCCCAAATACTGCTTCACAGATAACGCGTTATGGTCAGGTGCGTTATCCTGGTGCAAAATCGGGACACTTTTTACCAACTCGTTCTAGTAGAGTTGCCAAAACTGACAAATTGTAAGTCTGATCCTCTGGAACCCATTCAGTCATCACGATACCGTTAATGTCGAACGATAAACATTGAATTTTGATTTGCTCCCTCGGCCTTCAATAAAGCGCTTACACCACTCAAAAACTCGCGCCCGAGATAGGAAATTGTCCCCGTAGGCCTCTTGCAACAATTTATAGCACTCAGTCGGAGTTTTTTTCAATTTAACAAGAAATTTGAGATTGATACTTTGGATCCGGAAGGACACTTTTCCATAAACGCTTGAGGTTCATCAGATTTAACATCCTTTATCCAAATAGTATATTCACTAACCGTATTTATAGTATCAAAACTGTTAATAATCAACAGAATATCTCGTTTTAGATGGATCTAGTATTAGTATAACGTCTGCTGCTTCCCATGCTATAGATTATAAAATTGGCGATCGTGTTATAATAAAGAGCAGCCAAGGCTCCAAAGTAGGTACTGTTAGGTATATGGGTGCTACTGAATTTGCACCAGGAGATTGGGTAGGTGTTGAATTGGATGATCCCAGAGGTAAAAATGATGGTTCCGTCAATGGCAAAAGGTAAAATTGGCTATTTTTTCTATAGGTGATGGATACAAAATTCAAAAACTCTTAGGTTATTGCGTACACTTTGATCCAAAGGATCTATTAAGTTCCCTTTCCGTTCCACAGTATCCCTGCTGCGATACTGTGGAACTCAGCGTTTACAGCTAATCAGTTAATCCCACTCCTTTTAGAAAGTCCAGAATGTAGGATGGCTGTAGCTACCAGAGTTCTTCGTCTTCTATCTCATACGCTACCAGGTGTAGTGCTTTGGAGTTTTGTCACACCTTTCGAAAAAAGTGAATAGATGATGATTCGTCCTCTATGCAACAGAATCTGCGCGCTGCATTATCTGCTAAGTGTGCAATCCTCAGTTCCTGTTAGTTTTCGTAGGTTGTTGAAACATTTAGCAGTTCTTCTCTGGTTTTAGCTTCCCAGGAGTGTCTTTGCCTGTTTCAACACCTACTCTTCTGAGAAACAATAACCAGAGAAGATCTGCTGAATGTACCAACCTAAGTAAGAACAGTTTACGAATACTAACAGGATTTCTATCGTGCAGGTTTTGTTGCACAGAGGACGAAACCTCTATCAACATTCTCTAGAAATGTGACACACTACGGAACTCCAGAGCACTACACGTATGAAATAGAAGACGAAGATCTCTGGCTACTACAACCATCGCACTATCTAAGACTTTTTAAAAGGAGCGGGATTAATTGATCAGCTGTAAACACTGGGTTTTCCAGTATCGCAGCAAGAGATCCTTTGGGTCGCAGTGTATACAAGACCCCTGCAGTTTGTCCCAGTAAATTATTTTACCCCCATCAAACTTCTTTTCCAACGCTTTCTATATTGTTCTGTAGCTGATGGAATGAACTCATTAGTTCAAATACACATTTTTGTAAAAAACGTTTACAAAATTTATGTAATACTGTAAGGGAGTTAACCAATTTTGAAATTCAGTAGTTCAAATGCTCAGTTTTATTAAAAATCCTCACTTACGAAGGGAGTCCGCAATGAGGAATAAATTAAGCAGTTCAAATGCCCAATTGTTTTTATTTTCAGTTGCAAACTATTTTCGATTTGAATTTCTTTCTCACAATAATTTATACAGAGTGACACTGGTTAAAGATAAAAATTCAACATTTATTTGTTTTTTAAATGACAGCACTGTCATTTTTAGAGGATGTGTAAAGATGAACATAACTGTCAAATATAAAATTTTTATTCCTTACCAATTACAAGATAATAAAAAGTAACAAAATTATCGAAAACAAATAAATAATAATTCTCATTGACTGTTTAATAATTTTCTAAACTCCATCGAAATTCTTTTAAACTCAGTAGTTCAAATGCCCAATCTTGTTAAAAATGTTCAAAAAATTTATGCAATACTTTTTTGAAGCTCTGTAGATAAGTACCATAAGTACATAATATGCCTTGTAAGGGAATTAACCAATTTTGAAATTCAGTAGTTCGAATGCTCAGTTTTATTAAAAATCCTCACTTAGAGAGGGAATCTACAATGTGGAATAAATTAAGTATTGTCCAATTGATTTGTTTTTCAATTGCAAGCTATTTTCGATTTGAATTTTTTTCTCACAATAATTTTTTACACAGAGTGACACGTTTAAAGATAAAAATTCATCATTTATTTGTTTTTTTAATGACATCACTGTCATTTTGATAGCTATGTTTACAGGATGTGTAAAGTTGATCATAACTGCCAAATTTAAAATTTTTATTCCTTGCCAATTACAAGATAATAAAAAGTAACAAAATTATCGAAAACAAATAAATAATAATTCTCATTGACTGTTTAATAATTTTCTAAACTCCATTGAAATTCTTTTAAACTCAGTAGTTCAAATGCCCAATCTTGTTAAAAATGTTCAAAAAATTTATGCAATACTTTTTTGAAGCACTGTAGATAAGTACTATAAGTACATAATATGCCTTGTAAGGGAATTAACTAATTTTGAAATTCAGTAGTTTAAATGCTCAGTTTTATTAAAAATCCTCACTTACGAAGGGAGTGATGGAGCAATGAGGAATAAATTGAGTAGTTCAAATGCTCAGTTTGATAAAATATTATGGCTTAAAGAGGGAGTCTGCAATGAGGAATAAATTGAGTAGTTCAAATGCCCAATTGTTTTTTTTCAGTTGCAAACTATTTTCGATTTGAATTTCTTTCTCACAATAATTTATACAGAGTGACACTGGTTAAAGATAAAAATTCATCATTTATTTGTTTTTTAAATGACAGCTTTGTCATTTTTAGAGGATGTGTAAAGTTGAACATAACTGCCAAATATAAAATTTTTATTCCTTACCAATTACAAGATAATAAAAAATAACAAAATTATCGAAAACAAATAAATAATAATTCTCATTGACTGTTTAATAATTTTCTAAACTCCATTGAAATTCTTTTAAACTCAGTAGTTCAAATGCCCAATCTTGTTAAAAATGTTCAAAAAATTTATGCAATACTTTTTTGAAGCACTGTAGATAAGTACTATAAGTACATAATATGCCTTGTAAGGGAATTAACCAATTTTGAAATTCAGTATTTCAAATGCTCAGTTTTATTAAAAATCCTCACTTACGAAGGGAGTGATGGAGCAATGAGGAATAAATTGAGTAGTTCAAATGCTCAGTTTGATAAAATATTATGGCTTAAAGAGGGAGTCTGCAATGAGGAATAAATTGAGTAGTTCAAATGCCCAATTGTTTTTTTTCAGTTGCAAACTATTTTCGATTTGAATTTCTTTCTCACAATAATTTATACAGAGTGACACTGGTTAAAGATAAAAATTCATCATTTATTTGTTTTTTTAATGACATCACTGTCATTTTGATAGCTATGTTTACAG
Source organism: Diorhabda carinulata (assembly GCF_026250575.1). Lineage (NCBI taxonomy): Eukaryota > Metazoa > Arthropoda > Insecta > Coleoptera > Chrysomelidae > Diorhabda > Diorhabda carinulata. The sequence continues at coordinate 4,541,925 of NC_079470.1, forward strand.
GATGTGTAAAGTTGATCATAACTGCCAAATTTAAAATTTTTATTTCTTACCAATTACAAGATAATAAAAAATAACAAAATTATCGAAAACAAATAAATAATAATTCTCATTGACTGTTTAATAATTTTCTAAATGAATCTACACAAATTTCTTATTTGTGCTTCCAGCTTATCAACATTTGCAATTTGGTCTTAAAAACTTTAATTTTCAGATACCATTTGGTATTTTGGCTAATTCTTAGTTCTCTGTGTTCCGCTTCCTCATTTATCTTTGCCATTGCTTTTTCTAAACTTCTAGGTCCTCGGTATAACCTTTTATTATATATTTTAGTTTGCCTATACCCACATAAAATAAAAAAATAACGTTTAACTGTTTCTAATTATATTTTTTCACATTTTAGATATTTCGAGTGTCTTCCAAATTTCGGCCTGTTCGCTCCTGTTAGTAAAGTGAGCAAGTCTCCTTCTAAAATAAAACCGAACTCTTGTCAAGTTCACGGTGGTACTGGTTTACCGCCGAGAGGCTTAAGACGCGTCAATTCTAAAGAATCTTTATTATCGAATGTATCTACAACTAGCGCAGCTTCAACTGCCAGAAGGGTAAGACTTGGAATGTCTTCGTTAACTCCAAAGGTACGGCAAGTGTTGACCAAACCAAAACGATATTTTATAATAATTTCACAACTTTCAGTAAATTTTTACTCCTTTTTATATTAAATATTGTTAATTCAAAGTATACATTTAGCTGCCACAATTTATTTTAAATAAAAAACAGTTTCGACACGAACCAACCTGTGTGTTTATTGTAACTAATTTGTAATATGTCAAAAACTAAACGGAAATTCTTGTTATTTAACCTAAAAACATTTTCTAATATAACATGGTTTGTATTAGCATTGTATATTTCTATTACTAATTCGTAAGATTTTTTTTTATTTAATATTTTTTTATATAGTTTTGTTGTGTCTTTTATTTTTTACGCATGCGTTGGTTGTTTGTGCTGTTACGTAGCTAGATAAAAATATCATTTTCACAAACATTACATTCCGGCAGGATTTATAAAAACCACGAAAGTCATTACAAAGGAAAGCTCAAGTAAAAAATATCTTTATATACTGGATAAATTGTTTATTACCATTAAATCAACACTTCCTGGTCCTTCGAGCCGGATATTAACCAGCTCGAAAGACCAGAAAGTGTTTGTATATTTATAGTAAATATTATGTAAATTATAAATATCACCAATGGTCTTGGAAAATTAAATTAAAATATTGACTCTGTAGGCACTTGAATCGCTCCATTTACATTTTTTTTATTTTATATTCTATTTCTATAATATATATCTATCTATATACCTCATACCTGGCCATTATCTTCTTTTCCTTCGTACTATTTTTACTTCATTCTTTGCCTTTATCTTATTTTCTTCTGCATCCACTTTGTAATTGGTTTTAGTTTTATTTTCGTTCCTTCTATACTTACTGCGACATTGCCCTTATTTTCTTTTCTAGTATTCAGATATTTTCTTTCTTCATATCCTTCTAAATCCACTTTTTCATTGATTTTGATTTTATTTCCTTACCTCCTATATTCATTTCGACCTTAAACTTTTTTTTTCATTATATACACCTCATCATTTGTCTTATATTTTCTTTTGTACAATATTCACATTCACCTTCGTTATTTATTTTTTATCTTTCATTATCTTTCCTGCCATTTATTTTATTTCCTTCTAAATGCACCTTTTCATTGATTTTATTTTCATTTTCTTTCCTCCTGTATCCACTTCGACTCTAATATTATGTTTTTATTACTTTATCCACCTTATCATTTGTTTTTTTATTATTTATTACCTTTCCTACTATATTTATCTCGTCATTGGTCTTTATATTATTCCATTTCCTTTTTCATCGATTTTAATTTCATTTTCTACTACATGCACCTCATCATTTGTTTTATATTCTCTTTCATACAATATTCACATTCACTCCCCTTATTTCTTTTTTATCGTTTATTATCTTTCCTACTATCTTCACCTCTTTCTCGCCATTTATCTTCTTCTAAATACACCTTTTTATTGATTTTAATCCCATTTTCTCTCCTCCCCTATTCTCTTCGACCTTGATATTATGTTCTATTCTACTATATCCACCTAATCATTTTTTTTATCATTTATCATCTGTCTCAATTTATTTATTTCGTCTTTGCCCTTTATCTTATTTTAAAAGCTTCTAAATCCATTTCTTCGTGGGTTTTAATTTTATTTTCCTTCTTCCTGCATTCATTTCGACTTTGAACTTATGTTCTTTTCTAATATATACACCTCTTCATTCCATATTTTTTTTTCCTTTTATTATCTTTTCTACTATGTTCACCTCGTCTTTACCCTTTTCCATTTTTTATTTCCTTTTAAATCCACCTTGTCATTGCTTTAAGTTTATTTTCTTACCTCCTATAATCACTACGACAAGATCTTATGTTTTTTTCTACTATATCCTCGACGTTTGTGTTTTATTTTATTTTCTAGTGTATCCACCTCGTTATTTTCTTCAGTTTTTTTTTCTTTACTTCTATATTGACTTGAACCTTGATATCATGTTTTTTCTACTATATCCACCTCATCTTTAAAATGTTCCCTATTAGTTTCTCTTTCATTTTCTTCCCTACAATATTCGCCTCTCCTTTCCCTTTTTCTTATTTTATTTCCCTTTATAAATACCTTTTTATTGCCTTTAATTTTATTTTATTTCTACTATATCGACCTCATCATTTCTCTTTTATTTTGTTTCCTACAATATTCAACTCGATCTTCGTTTTTGCTCTTTTCTACTATATGTACTGCGCTACTTGTCTTTTTAATTTTGTTTCTACTGTATCCAACTCTTTTGTAGCCTTTATCGTGTCTTATTTCTTTTTGAATCCACCTCTTCATCCGCTTTCATTTTATTTCCTTTCCTCCTATATATTCACCTCGACCTTGACCTTATTTTTTTTAACATGTTGGACTATAATCAATTTTCTTCCCATTGTATCAATCTCGTCAAATGCTTATCTTATTTTTTTTTGTATTATATCCTCCTTGTATTTAATCATCTATATTATCTTTATCTTTCTTATTATGTCCACATTGTTATGGAATTTGGCTTCCTTTTAATGACTGCAATATTTTTTGTGGTAGTTATTGTGGTACCAATTTCTGCCTTGTTCCATAATTATGGAAGGATTTTCTATAAAAGTCAGCCAAATGATCAATTAAAGCCTTTACAGTCCCAATATTGTCTCTAAACCAGGTCCTCGTTTATTTTTGTCTCAAATATATTCTATTTTATTATTGATTGAGCTTTCTATCACGTTTCCTTTAGATTCTGTCGGTTTGTAAAACAATTTTGAGTGAAATTTAAAAATTAGTCACATTTTTTTTTTATTTTTTCGATAGAAGTCTCCAACAAAATCAACGACGACACCAATACCAACAAGAACAGCATTGCAGGTAACCACTTATTAATTATTGAAGAGTTTTAACAAAAATAGCAGAACCTCGATATATTTTATGGTATTAACATTTTGATAAAAATGTATTTTTTACATTTAACAAGTGCTTTTTGTGAAAAATTAATAAATTTAGTTTTATTTATTTGTTATAATTGGAATAAAATTTACTTACATTGTTTTTGTTTATTCACCTTATTACCTTCTGCTTTGCTGAAATAAAACGATGCATTTTTTGCTCCCATCCTTTTTCCCTCACATATTTTGTTTAAATAAATAAATATAATGAAAAATGTTTTTTTATATAAAAAAATTGATAAAATATTTCAATTTAATACTTTTCTCCTCTTCGATTCAATCGGAAACTGATTTTTAAACAAAGTCATACCTATCGACTTTTTCAAAGACACCTTTTCTTTGTAATAGTTTAAAGAACCACAGCAATCCATCTTGAAATCATTTGATATATTGCGTGTGCTAAGATTATACAAAACAGGTCTTCTTCGTTTCTATTCTATATTCAAATTTGGTGATGATCTACAATTTTCTTATATCTAGGCTTCAGTTTCTCTGAGGAATAATTTTGTTCTCTAATTTGTTAACTTTCGTAGCTTGACTAGACTCGTACTTTACATTTGATCTTACATATGATTAAAATAATTCACGTTTGCTAAACTTTGGCCCATTACTAATCACACAAATTAAATCTTTCACTATATTCTTCTTCTAACCGTTTCAAATGCCCGATGATGATTCAGTTTTTTTTTTGTTCACTGTTTCCAGTTTTTCTTTTCCTGTATTATAACCATGTGATACCAATTCAATTTTTTCTTGTTCATTATTTTCATTACCAATTTCTCTGTCTTCGTCCTTTCCCTTATCCAGCCCACTTTCCCTGTTAACCTTCGCAAATGAATCATTTCCGTTAATTATTTTACTACTTATCACTTTTCGCTTCAATTTTTCATTATATCTGTCGTTTTAACTGAATCTGTATCCGAAGTATTTCCACCGCAAGTGCAAATTGTATATGGCATGTCTCAATTTGAGCCACCTACCCCTTTTAAGTTCTAGTAAGGGGTATAACATATTCTTAGGTTTTTATTCAGGATTAGATTTGACAATTATTGGGCTGCATTGAAAACTACAACCATATCTTCTTATTCCTAATAACTAGCTTTTGGTACCAAAAAATTTTTTAGCTCAGCTGTCTCATAATTCTATTTAACAATCTTCAAGTTTGTTGATCACACAAAATAAAATCAAGACTGTCATCATTCCAATCTCACGTGGGACTGTGCCAGCAAATCGAATATAGCCTATGGTTCTGCGAGCAATTATCGATGCTCCCTGGTATGTTTCAAATCAGATGAAGCACGAAGACCTTCTAATTGCAACAGTAGAAGAAGCCGAAGGTTAGAATCACACGTTAATCCCCTAACTCTAACCATTGATGCAAGGAAAACCACCAAAGACTAAAGATAAATTGACCAACAGACCTAAAACGAGGTGTGTCTCACTGGAGAAGTCTCATCAAGACATACGCGTGGCTTTTTCTTCACTGTAGCCTCCGAGTCAAAAACAAAACTTATATAATTGTGAATTCTGTTTGTTTTAAACAATAACCCTTTATGGTCCTTCGAGCCGGCAATATTTGGAAAGGTCGAAGGTCCAGACAGTGTAATTATGAATGTTCGTGTAGTGTTACAGTAGAAATTGATTTAAGGATTAGTTTTTATGTTAACAAATGTTTGTTTTGCAAGTAATTCACAAAACATTATACAAGAGAGGCTCTACATGCATCAGATGTGATATATATATATATATATATATATATATATATATATATATATATATATATATATTTATATAATTCTAGAAAATAAACAAGTAAATAAAAAGACCTTCCTAGGTATAAGTTAAAAAAAAATGTGATAAAAACATGTAATGAAGGCAATACCAAAAACGCCAGGAGAATTCGCCAATTTTAGACTTGAATTATACCAGAACGGTACCTGCTTTACCGTCCATGTCGTAGACGAGTTCGTTAACAATATTTTTTAAATGAATGCACAAGTTAAAACTTGCAACTACCGGCTGGTATCTTTATTATTCTCTAAATTTCAATTATTTCTTCGGTGTTAATATAGGAATTGTATTGGTTCTCGTAAGATTAGACTTGTAAGTTTTAAAATTGGTAAAACCAAGGAACTATCGGTTGAAGCTCGTGTATTAATTGAAAGTCTTCATAGTCCAAGCAAAAATAATCGTACCATTAAAAATACCTCGACGTATCGTGAACTACAACGTAAAAAAATATGCAACCACCATGTATTCATGTTATTATGATTTCGCACATTGAAATGGAAAAAGAAGAAATAATTAAAAGTTGAAGAATAATAAAGAAATCAGCCGGTAGTTGCGAGTTTTAACTTGTGCATTCATCTACGAAATATTGTTAACGAACTCGTCCACGGCATGGACTGTGAAGCCGGTCCTGTTCTGTTATAATGCAAGTCTAAAATTGGTGGAAGAGCCGATTGCGACGGCGTTGTTGGTATTTGGTATGTTTTTATCACAGCGGCGAGTCATAATACCATGAAAATAATTTTCCAAAATTTCCCGCTCGGCCGGAAAACGCATTGGAAATTTCGGACAGCTTTACAAAATAGTTGAAGAATATGCTATTAAATTTTCATAACCTCTAAAACTTGTAGATCGACCATTATCAGTCATTAGTACGATTCTAGTCACTTTTTCGTGTTTCTAAGCGTCTTTTTGGAGGTTTGCCGATAAAAAACGTTCAGGGCGATCTCAAAAAAACACAACCGCTGAAGATAAACCTAATGAATTGATCAGTAAAGTGAGCTGTAGAACATAAAAATTGAATACATCAAAATTGCGAAATGATTTTAGGGAGTTTCAGGTTTTTGGGTGGAAGAGTGTTTGTGCGCAGGTCAAAGGAAGAAAGGATGTTAGATCCATGTGAAATCCCAATTGTAAAACACGGCGTACTGGTGAAAATTAAAAGGATTTTGAAGAAAGAAAGCTAAAAATGATTTAGTCAGTTTTAGAAGTTTTAGTCACATCCTAAGGAAATGTCTTGCCGATCTATTTCCCATGAAGGATCAAATCTAAATGTTTTTTCTATTTTTCTTTCCTTGATATGAAATCCACATTAACCTAATCTCTCCATCTTGTTTTTGGTCTATTTTCTTTCGGTTATTATCCTTAATATATCTACAACTGGTTTCTCTTCTGTTATTTTCCTTAGTGTATCCTCTCCCTTTATTGTGTAAACGTCTCCTTATTATTTTAGTCTGCGTGCTTTCTTGAATTTCTTTTAAAATTTCAAAATTCAAAAATATGTATATACACTTTCAAAAATTTCAGATAGTTATCAAATCCCAAGCTAAATAAATCATGGTTTGGAGGAAACTACTACTTAAAGTGTCCCAAAATGACTACATGTAACAATTCTTCATATGACATATACTTAACCTAAAAATATCCAAATTAAAAAAAATATTCGGTATTAAAGAGTATGATAAGCCATCCCTCGACGATGATGAAACTCTATATATAGACTATTGATAATAAGATAAATCGATCTATATCTGTGTGAAAAGTCATGATGACTGACGCAAGCGCAGAAGAGTTTCTGTGAAAAAAGTATGAAAATGCATCATTTTTATCAACCTAACCTTACAAAAGTTACCAAATATCCATTTTTTCTATTGATTTTTCACAGATAGATCTTGATGAGATCTAACGAACAAAGTTATCCATGGTTCGATATCTGCTTGCCTTCCTGAGATAATGGCCACTTCCGGTGTCTCCGGAAGTAAATATTTCCGCATAAAACGGATATGATAAATCGATTTCTCGTATCATCCCTAGTCTATGTATAGAGTTTCATGATGATCGTCCTGGGGTGACCTATCATACTCTTACCGAATATTCATATAACTTTTCGGATACTCCCTGTAACAAAAACAATTAAAAACTTACATTTTAGTAACAAACTTTCCTAGTAAATTTTATATAAATAAATCGAACACAAAATTGGTAAATAGAAAAAAAAATAAATGGAATTTTTCTCAAAATAAAATAGGGATGACCTTGTACACTTTTTGAATTTTTTTTCTAATTTTTGATTCAATACTTATTAAAAATTTAGTGATCTGGCTTGGAATTTAATTAAACTATAATTAGATCATAATCGAATGATATTTCAATTGAAAGTTCTCATTTTTGAACCTTGTGGAACACTCAAATAATATGAAATTAATTTGTAAATTTTATTTATGAGAGGTTTTGCTATTATATGCATTATATATAAAAATACAGGGTGTTTCTAAATTCATGCAAAAATTCAGAAGGTATGAAATTAAAAAAGGGTCTTTCCTATAAAAAAAAATTCCCTTTTCGAGATATCACCCTTAAAAGGTATTGACTGAAATTGAGTTTTTTTTAAAATTTCAGTAAAAGTAGAATCTTGATATTCTGTTATTAATGCTTCTAAATATTTTTGATTTTAGGTCACTTCTGTTTTAAAATTAGTTTTTTAATGATATCAGAATATTTTGATAAATACTTAAAGAAAAGTCGAAACGTCAAATTTTATCTTTCTTTCAAAAATCATTAAAAAAAACTAATTTTGAAACAGAAGAGACCCAAAATCAAAAATATTTAAAAGCATTTATATATCAAAAGGTCCAAGAAATAAGGAATTAAAGAAATTTATTCCTGTTATATTATACGGGGGTAAAATTAACAACCCTTACTTCATTTTAAATCATTTATTGAAATTTTTGAAAAAAAAAATAATTTATAGTCACCACCTTTTATGGCATCTCATAAAGGGTTGGTATATTGAGTAAATACCCATGTTGATTTAATTATCACTTCCTGAATTTTGTCGCAAGAATTTGGAAACACACTGTATACATTTTTAAATTATTTATTTACTTGATAGGATGTTTTAAAAGAGAAACAACAACATATAGAGCAACTACTAAAAGAACGGGAAGAAACTGAAAATAAACTCACTACAGTCGAACAACAATTTAAAAAGGTGAGTCCAAAATTTGAAAAAAAAAATGAAAAGTAGAAATTTTTATTTTTTTTAATAGTATAACGACCACTAGAGACCTTAAGAAGAAAAATTAAAACTATAGCTCGATATAATGATAGTTGAAATCTTTATTTCACTTTATTTATTTTACTATAGACAGGGCCGTATTCAGAATCATTTGAGATGAAAATTTAAATAAATCATGTGTGTTTTTTTTCTGGATTTGATTATTTAGAATGAATATATCTAAATACCAACAAATTATGCAAATATGAGACACTGGAATATACTGGAACTACATATAATCATAAATTATAGAAAAAATAGAGACAAAAATAAAAAAATAGGTGAAAAAATCAATGACATGGTATTACACATTGAGTAAAAAAGAATTAAGAATCACAATACAATAAGGATACCAATCAAATTAAACATAGAAAAAAAAGTACCTAACCATAGCGGAGAAAAAAAAATGCAGTAAAAATGAGAACATGAGAAAAATAGCAAACCCAAGAATTGATAATTAAAAAAAAATGAAAGGAAACATCTGAATTGGTTTGAATATGCTTTAGAAATGTAGAAGCAGGATTATAAGAAAAGTGAAGGAAGCAAATGGTGACTATAATCAACAGAATAATTAAATGGATGAAGCAAATAAAAGAGAGAGGGGAAAAGAAAGGAAAAATCTAGAAGAAATGCAAAAAAAGTAAGAGACAGGAAAGAGTGGGAGAATAGGATATTATAAGGAAAAAGTAGAACACTCTAACGGCAATTGAATGGATAGGAGTAAGAAAAATAAAGAAGAAACGGTTAAAGAATAATGGATATATTTAGCGGAAATTAAGAATTGAATTAAAAGAGAAATGTTGGAAGCTGGAAGACACTATCATAAAAAGAAAAGGTAGACCGAGTATAAAATAAGTAAACTGAGGAAAAGAGATTAAAGATGAGAAAGAAAAAACCTAGAAAAATGAAAATGACTACCATAAGAAGAGGAAACCCTACTATAAAGTGAATAAACTGAGTAAATAAATAGGGGATGAGGAAGGAAAAACCCAAGATGAAATAAAAAATTAACAAGAGACAGAAATGAGTGGAAGAAAGAAGGTGATTATAAGGGAAAAAGAAGAACACTTTAACGGGAACTGAATGGATGGGAGTAAGAAAATTGAAAAAGAAACAGTTAAAGTAGGATGGGTATAATGAAGAAGGAAAGAACTATCATAAACAGGCGAGGTGACCGAGTATAAAATAAATAAACTGAAGAGGTAAGAGTTGAAAAAGAAAAACCCGTAGACAAAATGAAAAAACTAGTAAGAGACAGAAAAGAGTAGAAAATTGTAGATTAGAAGGGAAGAATAACAAATAAATTGATGGAAGCACGAAGATAATCATTAGAAGATCGAGAATTTAAGAGATAAAGCAAATAAAAGAGGGTATGAAGAGGAAAAACCCCTAGACAAAATGAAAAAACTAGTAAGAGAGAGAAAAGAGTGGAAAACTGAAGATTAGAAGGGAATAATTACAAGTAAAGTGATGGAAGCACGATGATAATCATTAGAAGAAGAGGTAGGCCGAAAATTAAAGAAATAAAGCAAATAAAAGAGGGTATGAAGAGGAAAAAAACCCTAGACAAAATGAAAAAATTAGCAAGAGACAGAAAAGAGTGGAAAAATAGTAGATGTAAGAAAGAAAGAAAAATGCTTTACCGATTAATGAACGATTGGGATTAAGAAAAATGAAGAAGGAACGATTAAAGTAGAATGATTATATTTCAAGAAAGTGAAAACAGAATTACAAGAAAAGTGATAGAAGGAGAAAGTGACTACCACAAAAAAAGAGGTAGGCCGAGAATAAAAAGAATAAAGCAAATAAAAGAGATGGGGAAAAAACCTAAACTAAATGAAAAAATTGACAACAGACAGAAAAGAAAGAAAAAATAGTAGATATAAAGAAAGAAAAAACACTTTACCTGAAATGGAATGATTGGGAGTAAGAAAAATAAAGAAAGAACGATAAAGGTAGAATGATTATATTTCCGGAGTAAAGTAAAAATAGAAAAACAAGAAAAGTAATGGAAGAAGAAATTGCCTACAACGAGAAGAAGAGGTAGTTCGAGGATTAAATACATAAAGCAAATAAAAAAATAAGAATTGAATAAAAGAGATACCTTAGATCAAATTAGAATATTTGTAGGTGAAAATAAACAATTGAAGAATATGAGATTACAAGAAGAATAACACTGTGTAACCATTAGTTGAATAATTGAGGGTTATGAAAAATTGGCCTTCAATGTCATAGCTGAGATTGGCCATTATGACGCTTAGCATTGTTTTCTAACTGTCTTTGTAAGCTTACTAAAATGTTTTCTTATTATTTTTATTAATATATATATTATTCCATACACTTTTATTATTTTATTAGATTTATATTGTATTTTTTAGTATCGTGAAGAAATTGCTGGGAAACTTGAAGAAGACATGAAATTATTTAATACACTAAAAGCTGAAAATACTCAATTGACCATTCAACTCGATGAAGAAAAACGTAAATCCGAAGATATTCTTTTCAGATTAGAAGAAACGGTTATTTCTAAAGACGATTTAGAGGTTAGAATTTTAATTTTGCAATGGATTTTATAACTTTATTTCTAAATCCGGCTCTGCAGAGGAGTAATTCCTATATCAGGGCTAAACAAGAAATCTCTTCCACAATCCTACCATAAAAAAAACAACCAACCTCTCTCTCTCTCACACACACACATACCTTATTTTTATTTCAGACGAAAGATAAAGACAGTTTAATGAAAATTAACGAACTGGAAAAACAACTATTATGCGAAAAACAGAAAATCGATAACATGGAAACAGATGCCAATAAATTATTCGAAGCCGAAGAAAATTTGATAAAATATAAAGAGGAAATAGATTTTCTAAAGGAGCAACTGCAACAATCCAGGAGTCAACAAATCATTTTGGAAGGAGATCATGCTAGTACAGCAGGTACGGTCATTTATAAAGGTTGTCCCATTAAAAAATAAGAATGTATATTTCCACTTCTCTAGAATACTGTAACCGGACTAGTTATTCTGAAAAATATTTAATAATTAGTGAAAAACCGATTAAATAACAGTTAAATGAAAACATATGAGATGTAGGTAGGTAGGAGACAAAAAAATAATTATTTGAATCAATAACTGGAAGGCTTCTTCTATCTGCATTGTTGTGACCTTCTCAATGTGAAAACATTTCCTTGTTGGCAATTTTTTTATTTTTCCAATAGACCCAGAACTCACATGGTACTAAATCTGTTGATTAATCAGGATATGGAAGACTTTTAGCCAGCAAAAACACGTGAATAAAAACGTTGGCCCATTTTTCATGTTTCTTTCTTCTCTAAATTCTTAAATACTGAATTTCTTGTTTGAACTAACAAGTTTGTTTACTTTCTATACATTTTCATCTGTTTTTCATCTGAACAACGTCCAGATCTTTTCTCCTTCTTAAATGACCTTATCCACTTTATACTATTTGTAAACAGTCTTCAAAGTTATTTGACACTTTTGTTCTTCAATTCGATACTATAATTATGTTTCATGCCTCAAAATAGTCATTATGAACAGAATTTCATTGAAGAGACTCCAGTAGCAGACTGACAAGCCGGAAACTAATTCAAATATATCAATACTTGTCTCAGTATATGAGAATATAAGACATAGTAGTTCAAATATATCAGCATAAGTAATTGCTGCTCTAAAATGCCATACAAACCGCAGATTTGCTCAAATAGTGTCATAAGTCAAAACTTCAAAAAACTAATCCCAAATAATGTCATGTAAATAGCTACTATTGCAGTAACTTAGCAAATTTTCGAATTATCATCTGATAAGTGAAGTTTTTATGATTCTATTTGAGTGGAGGTGCGAAATGGTTTCATTTACATGTCATAGGCTTCTAGCGAGTCTATAAAGTCCTTAGTCATTGAAGCCCTTCTTCTAAGGATAACCCATAGTTGATTTGTTTCCACAGAACCATTGCAGACTTTCTGTATACTTTTTTTTGTTTGTAAATTTATACTGTTTAATTCATTTTAACAGGGGTAGTTCAGTAGGGTTGTTTATCGAAAGGCAATAAACAATATTTTTTATCTCATCATTTTTCTGATATTTTTATAATTGTTCTACTAATTTTCACTAAATAGCATTTCCTTGCTGTCCTTTCCGAAACCAACAAACTTTTTTTTTACTTGGTGTACATTTAATTCTCTATCGAAAGTCTATTTTTTATGCCATTTTCCTCTTCTGAAATTTCTGTTTTTTTTTTTTCTTTTCTTTCTGTTACTGTAACAATTCCATTATCTATATTTGTATTATTTTATCCTCTTGATACTTCTATTAATTTTAACACAGATAGTATGATTTTTTTTCTTTTATTTCCTCATCACTCCCACCTTCTAAAATGTCTTTTCTTCTTTTCATCTAGTAATTTCAATTTAAAATCACTATCTTCACTCTTCTATTGCTTGTCTTCTTCACGTCTTCATTTCTTCTTTCTGTATTCTTGTTTATATGTTTATTTATGTTTATGCTTCTTCTATAAATTTCCTCTCTATATCCTTGATCTACTTCTCATATTTTCTTGTTCATTTCTTTTAATATTATATGTTGTAATGTCATTTATTTGTCTGATTATGTCACTCCCACCTTCTAAAATGTCTTTTTCTTCTTCTTTTCATCTAGTAATTTCCGTTTAATCCACAGTAATCACTCTTCTAATGCCTGTCTTCTTCATGTTTTCATTTCTTCTTTTTGTATTCTTGTTTATATATGTTTATACTTCTTATATAAATTTTCTCTCTATATCTTTAATTTCTTTCTTATATTTTCTTGTCGATTTCCTCTATTTTAATTAATATTATTATGTTGAATATTGCCATGTCATTTATTTGTTCTAATTGTGCCATTTCCACCTTGTATAAATTTTCTTTTCTTTTTCTCTAGATCTAGTAATTTATATTTGATGACACAGTCACTTTTCTAGTATCTGTTTTATGTTTTCATTCCTTTCTTCTATAAACTTGTTCGTGCTTTTATTTACAATTCCTGAGGTACAGGTTAATAAAACTTTTGTTAAAAACATATTTAGTTTCATCTTATTCTAATAAACAAGTGTAGTAGTGCTTAAAAAACAATGTAAATTCGTATATTAGCCTCACAAACAAATAATGTGGGGTAGTTATTTATAATATAATAATATATTTTATTTATTTTCAGTACTGATTAAATCTTTACAAGATGAAATTGATCACTGCAAAGCGGATTTAAATGAAAAGAATGAATTAGTTAATGTACTTAACCAAGAAATTTCAAGAACAACAGCAGATTTTAAAAAACAGTTGGAAGAAAACCTGAGTAGATATAGCGAGCTAGAAAAAATATATAATGAAAGGGAAAAGGATGTAAACGCATTAAAACAAGAAAAAGAAATTATCAACAAACAACTAGAAGAAAAATCGACGAACTTAGCAAACTTGATTAACGAAAAATTTACTGCGGAGTCTAATTTGGAAAGAGAAATGGAAAGACTGAAAATGGAACTGAGTGCAAAAATTTTCGATTTAGAAAACATCCAAGACGTTCTAAAAACAAAAGAATCCAATTCATCGGATATCGAACAAGAATTAATTTCACTTCGTCAACTTTTGAAAGAAAAAGAAACCGAAAATGAAAAGCTAAATCAACAGATTACCATAAATAATGAAAATTTGGAAAAATTAACCTCCAAAGAGGAAAACTATGTCCAACTTCAAACTGAACATGAACTACTCGTTAAAGAATTAGATAAATTGAAATTAGAAGCAGAAATTTTACAATCGAAAGATACAGAAATTGTCAAGCTCAACGATACTATAAAAAGTCGAGAAGAAGATTGTCAAATGTATAAAGAAAAATTAAATTTGTTAAAAGTAGAATTAGAAACGTCCAATTGTAATTTGGATAATCTGAAAAAACAACTAGAAGAAAATTTAAAATCAAAAGAAATAGAATTGGAAGGTTACAGAGGTAAACTTAAAGAAAAAGAAGATAAACTAGATGAAGAAACAGCAGCTTATAACGAACTAAATAAAAATTACGAAAACGTAAAAGTGGAATTACAAAGTACGAAAGATAAAAGCAAACAAGCGATTGATGATCTAGATATGAAATTAAAAAATTTAGAATCCACCGTAACTGAAAAAAATAATCAAATTGAAGATTTATCCAATAAAATCGAAGAAAAAGATACTATTATATTATCTTCGCAAAAAGAACTACAAATTATGAAAATTGATTTGGAATCAGTATCTAGTAACTTGAAACAATACCAAACAAATCTAGGTGATGTGGAATCGACTTTGAAAAAAGAAAGAGATGAAATTAAAGAAAATTTAAAAGAAAAAGTTAAGGAACTAGAAGATGTCAAAAACGAATTTATTAATAATATCAAAGAACGCGACTTGAAAATCGAAAATCTCTCACTTGAATTGGATAATAAATTAAAAAGTATCGAAACTTTAGAAAAAAATATAGAAAATGTTAAAGAAGAAAATAAAAAAATTGTAGAAGTAAAGGTTAGTGAATTTAAATTAGAAGAAGAAAAATTACTTTCACAAATATTAGAAAAAGATACACAACTTAATATTTATTTAAATAAAAGCGACGAACTATCAGAAACAATTTACAAATTAAATAACGATATTGAAAATTTAAATAAAATTAATAAAGAAAATACAAACATAATCGAACGATTTCAAATCTCAGTACAAGAAAAAGAAAATCTATGTAAAGAATTAGATAATAAAATAAATATAATGACAGAAAAAGAAATTAAAAACGACGAATTAATAAAATCTTTACAAACTGATATAATTAATAAAAATAAAGATATAGAAACTATATTGACAGATAAACAACAAACTGATAATGATTTAAAGAAAGAAAACGACGATTTAAAAAATCAAATCACACTTCAAAAAGAAGAAATCGAAAAATTAATAACAGAAACTAATAATAACGTCACTAAAATATCTGAAGAATTAACCGAAGCTAATAACAGAATCGCTAATAAAACAAAAGAATTAACCGAAGCTAATAATAAAATCGCTAATAAAACAGAAGAATTAACCGAAGCTAATAACAAAATCGCTAAAATAACAGAAGAATTAAACGAAGCTAATAACAAAATCGCTAAAATAACAGAAGAATTAAACGAAGCTAATAACAAAATCGCTAAAATAACTGAAGAATTAAACGAAGCTAATAACAGAATCGCTAATAAAACAGAAGAATTAACCGAAGCTAATAAAATGGTCGCTAAAAAAGCCGAAGAAAATGACAACTTAAATAAAAGAAACGAAGAACTAGAAACAAAAATAGAAGAAATACGAATTGAAAGTGAGAATAAGTTAAAGAGAGTACTAGAAGAACACGACGAATTCGAAATTCAAGTATCGGATTTATTAACAAAAATTGAAAATAAAGATAAAGAAATATCGGAATTGAAAGAGAGAATAAATAAATTGGAAGATGTCGGTAAGGAAGTGTCTTCTTATAAAGAAACACAACTTCAACTTACGAATAAGTTAGAAGATTTGAATAAAGTTAAAAGTGAAAGTGAAGCCGTAAAAGAAGAAATTTCGGAATGTAATAAACTTATCGAAAAACTATCTACAGAAAACGAGAAATTGAATCGAGATTTACAAACTGCTAAGGAAGTTACTGATCGTATAAAAGAAAAAGAAATCGAGCACGAAACTTATAAAACTCGTAGTGAAGAAACTATTGTTAATCTAGAAAAAATTGTAGAAGAACTTCGAGTTAAGAACGAAGATTTGATTAAATATAAAATAGAATGCGAATCTCAGACGACGCAGAGTGAAAAATCTGGAAAAGAAATTGAAAATCTGAAGGATATTTTGAATAAAAAATCGATTCAAGTGGAAAAATTGCAGAAGAGTTTGGACGCCATTAATGAAGTTGCTGCGACAAAAGATCTACAGTTACAGAAATTAATTACGGAAATAAAGATGTTGAAAGATAATGTTGTTAAGGTAAGTCAATAGTTTTTGGACACCCTTGTATATTTTAGTGAGTAGTCTAAAGTTTTAATAAATTCTTTTTGTTTATTATTAAATTCGATTTATCAATAACATTAATCTTGCTGCTGTTGGCGGGCATCACACAGTCATAAACGAAACTAAATCATATTTCTAGGTTGTACCGAATGGTTCAACGGGTGATGTCCAACAATTGATGGAAGACAAATTATTCGCCGAAAATCAAGTTAATTTCTTAAATTCAATCATAGCTGACATGCAGAAGAAAAGCGAAGAACAGAAAGCTAGGATAGAGATTTTAGAAATGGGTTACAGTTCGTCTGCTGTAGATGAACTAACTTCGTAAGTTTAATTTTATCAATCACTCCTTTTCGATCTTCATTACATTATTTTTGTCTCATGAATCTCTAATCACTTTTTCCGGTGTTCCAGTTTTTCTAATACCCTCCTACTGGGTCTTTGAAATTATGCTAATGTGTCTTTCCTATCTCTATGTGTACCAAACATATTCCTTGCCCACTTCTAACTCCAATTTTTTCTGGTCTAGACTCTTCTTTTGACATTTTTCCATTACACCATTGCTTTCGTTCCTTTTCCAAGTCTTTAGTCTCCTTTTGTCACAGTTAGGCTAAATACTTAAGGTTGTCTTTCCACATATTGTAAATAACTAATTTTCTTACTGACCTCAATGGTAGGGGCCAAGCTAAAAGCTACAGATCCAATGTAACCAAAGGGGAGCCAAACTGGAATATATCAAAACTAATGTTACATTCTCTAACCTAGAGACTCTTCTTCTGCAATTTTCTCACTGTCATTGTTTCTTCTTCAAACTTTCATCTAATTCTTTGACTCTGCTCTAAATATTTAAGGCTTTCTCTTCATCTGCTGAAAATAATTAATTTTCTTGTCTATCTCAATGGCAGAGGCAAAACTATATTCATGCGAAACCAATGTAACCTAGACTTCGCTTCAAAATGTTTCTTGCCTATCTCAATAGCAAGACCAAACTGTAATAATGCAAAACCAATGTGGCTTTCTCTGATCTAAACTCTTGTTTTGACATTTTTGTTTTTCTTAGTGGCTTTTCTGTAATCATTCTTCTTATTCTTCGTCTTCTGCCACTGTTATTCTGAATATTTAAGAATATCTTCTTTAGATATGTTATGAATAACCAAATTTCTCTTGCCTATTGTAATAGAAGGAACCAAATTGGAAAATTGCAAAACTAATGTAACATTCTCTGACCTAGAGACTCTTCTTCTGAAATTGTCACTACATCAATGCTTCTTCTCCTTCAAACTTTCATCTAATTCTTTGTCTCCGTCTGTCACCTTTGTTCTAATTATTTAAGGCTTTCTCTCCATTTGCTGAAAATAATTGATTTTTTTGTCTATCTCAATGGCAAAGGCAAAACTATAATCTTGCAGAACCAATGTAACTAGACTCCGCTCCAAAGTTTTTCTTGCCCATCTCAACAGCAAGAACAAACTGTAATACCGCAGAACCAATGTAGCTTTCTCTGATCTAGACTCTTGTTTTGTTTTGCTTAATGGCTTCTCTTTAATCATTCTTTTAATTTTTTCTATTCTGTCATTATTATTATCTTACTTTATGGAATAATTCTTTGATTTTTTGTTTTCTCCTATCACTGCATATATTGAAATATTTAATGCTGAACCAATTTTTTGTCGCATATTTTAATAATGCTGTTTGTTCTGTAGGCTAGGTTTCAAAATGGATTCAAAGCAAGTACCTCCTAGAATGTATTGCGATATATGTGAAGAATTTGATCTTCACGAAACGGAAGATTGTCCCACTCAAGGTGAAGATGAACCACCTATTAATCAAGCTGACAAAGAAACTAAAATTAAACCGCCACCACGGGACTATTGTGATTTATGTGAAGGTATGTCGAAAATAAATTTACTTTTAAAGACTTTCAAGTTTTTATTCACTTTTGTTAACTTAATTATTAAGTTAGGATAACTCATTCCTCTTGAACTCTGAAAACTGATCAGTATTGTTAATCATAATAAATTCTTTCCATTAAACTAAATCAATTCCATTATTTAATACTATTATTTATTAAAAGATTCAAATATAAAAAATTCTTTTCATACAATTTTAATATTACGGAATTAAATTTGCAGCAGTAAAAATTATCAAAACTAGGACTTAATAGATAGTAGCTTAAACATCCAATTCGAACGAATTTTGTTAAAGAATTTGTTGCCAAATAATTAATTAAAAAGTATGAACTTCAGTGCACATATGCCTATTGATAGATCTGTCATGGCTCATTTAAAACTACCAAAAGCTGATGTCCTTGAAAACGCTAATCGGGCACTTTGGTTTGAACTTTTC
Source organism: Diorhabda carinulata (assembly GCF_026250575.1). NCBI lineage: Eukaryota > Metazoa > Arthropoda > Insecta > Coleoptera > Chrysomelidae > Diorhabda > Diorhabda carinulata. Next base: position 4,560,948 of record NC_079470.1, read on the forward strand.
AACACCACTAGGTAAACTTTGAGGCTTGCCCCTGTGTTTGAACCCCACAAGCGTGAATGCTGGGCACTTATTGATAATTTGGTCTGCACTTTCTCCCTCCTCTAAGTACCAGTGACATTTTGATAGTTTGTGATACCTATAGAGATGGTTAAACAATCAGTCACCAATGGTATTTTGCACATTTCTTATAGAAACAGTTGATTGGTAAAATAGGAGGAAGACTCATTTTTGTGTCCTTTAGCTTGCTTGCAAAGTGTTTCCAATTATCTCCTTCTTGCAAGCAGACTTCTTAATGATGTGATAGCTTCACTTTTGGCTGCACCAAGAATAGATTCTGGGCCCACTGGTGGTGTTTGGTAAGCAATCATCTTCTTCATTGCCCTCTTTTTAGATTTGTTAAGGGATACATTTTTGAATATGTAAATTAGATTAATAAGAAAACTATGTAATTTGCATTTTCTGGTAAAATACTTTTATTTTCTAGAATTTGGACATTCGACTGAAAATTGTACAGAAGATCAAGAATTTTAATGTAAATTGAACCAATAGGAAAATCAATTATTAAAAATTTGTAGATATGGAATTATATTGTTGATGCGAAATATAATTATTCTGTTAAATTTGGTTTTTTTTCCTTCTATCAATGGTAGTTTTACCTGCAGATTGAATAGGCTGTTGCCTAAAGCAGCAAATTTTGAGAAGCAGCAAATATCTTACCTTATATATATCTTATCTTATATATATAAGATAATATATATATAATATATATAATATAATATATATATAATATCTTATCAAAAATTACCAAGAACTAATTTTGTAACAGAAGAGACCTAATATCAGATGATTTAAAAACATAAACATATATAAAAAGTCTAAGAAATAAGAAATTTACTTAAACATTTCTTCATGAACAATTGATAAACGCTGAGAGAAGCTTTTCTTGCTAGGCAGAGATTTTTTATTGATGTTAAATTGTGAATGTAATAAAAAATACATACCAATGTTACTCATTATGTAAGCTTTATTAGGATCTTATACAAAGCATTATATCTCAAGTTAATTAATTCAAATTTTATTTATAAAAAATAAAATTTAAATAATTGTAAACGAGATATCAAATTTCAGAGGTCAATAAAGAAAATAAAAGATTGATAGCCCAGAGGCGGCAAATCTGTAAATCAGCCATTGACTCATACAAAATAAAAAATATTTTTAATATTACATTTATGACCCCTCTCATATATTTAAATATAACTAAAGACAGCTAAAGCTTGGTTTAAGCAACCAAAAGTAAAATAAATTAACAGTAAACTAAACTTTCTTGCTGGTAATTTTTTGATTAATGGAGTTAATTGAGGATGATTTACTAATGAAAAAATGAATAGAAATTACGGAGATCGGCCCAATAACCAAAGAATAAGAATGTTTTAAATAAAACCACCAACAAAGATGGACCTGACGTATTCTGTGCTCATATCCTCTCAAAATTAAGTAATTAAACTATGAAGTTAAAAGTTGGAGAACTTAATTTTAATTTATTGTTAATTTTCTGCAAGAACTACAAGGACAGTTTCAGGATTTTTCAACAAATTATTAAAATTGTTAGTATATCTAATATCAATTATTTTAATTCTATAACCTCTGATTAATAGTAAAAAATGTATTAAAAGTTTTTTTAATTAATAACATTTACTACTTATGCAGTCTTTATATTCGTTTACATTCAAATTTCCAAACAAGACATTTAATCAAAATTATAAATTCAAAACATTGAATTTCTTTTAAAACTTTATTCACACCCTTCTTCTAATATATGCTGTTGAAACAAACTACTAAAATCATAGATAAACTATTTGCAATTGTAAGTAATATAGCGACCTTTACAAACAGTATTATTTAATAAGTTTTGCTGAACTAGGTATACGAATCCACACTATTTAGTAGTGATTGGAGTTATTCTTTAACAATATCACAAAAGTAGTATTAGAACCTGAATAAAATACCCAATTTTTAAAATAATGATGTTACTGTTCAATCTATTAGTAAAGTCCACTTCTTCCGCCAGAGCTCTTTAACTCATAATCATATCACAGGGTTATGTTCTTTGAGGTTATCTATCCATCCTCAAACTTAACATAGAATATCAGTAATTTTGTTCATGTGGAATGTAAATGCGCATATAATTTCTAGTACATTCGAAACAAAGGTACTTCTTCTACAATTTTGTCAAGATACAACCCTTTAAATGATGATTAAAATCATTTTCTCAAATACTCAATAAATTTTTTATTTGTTTGTATTTTGGTTTGTCACCACGTACCCTATCCCAAACGAATACATGGTAGTTTTGGAAGGTAAGTGTTTTTATGCCACATTTTTAAAAAATTAATTACTTAGACTTTATATGCAAATTATGTTTGTAATACTTCGATATATCACTATTTTCGATTTATTTAAACTCTTGAGAATATTTCACTGTGATCATTAGATTTTTGAAATAGAAGCAAATTAATAGAGAACTTCAAGAAATTCTTATTCAAAATAGTTTGGCATGAAATGTAAGGTTTATATATCCCTTATTAGAAAAAAAATGTGTGGAAAATTGTCATAATGTACATAATTCTAGATCACCTTGTAATTTAGTGCAAAGTGTTATAAATTAGTCACAAATATCAGTCATAGTTGATTCCTGTTCCTACCACTGAAGAATTTTGTCTTTTATATTTAGTGTTGTGATACAAAAAACGAGCTACATCTATTAATAAAAAGTATGTATTTGCATTGATTGAAAAACTAAACAAAATAAGGACTAAGCATAAATGGAACGTCTAAACAATTTTTGCCGTGTCCGAAATATAAAAAACCGTGCTTCGGTGTTCTCAACTTATGAAAAAACACCAAACCCGGCCAGTACATTGATTTCAATATAACCATTTCCTCATTCTGTGTAATATGAATCATCCAACAACCTTCTGGAATATCGATGTCTATAGGATCCAAAAAATCAGTGGCGTAGTTATAATCATCTTTAGTTAATAGATTCGTATTTTGTTTTCTAGTAGGAACGCGGAAATGTAGAAAAGAATTCCATTCTCTGGCTTCTATAGTTGGTAATCCTTCGAAACTTAAGTTGTTAACTACCACTCCATCTGGTGATCTGAATATACCACCTCTCGGTATAATACTCGCATTATCCATTATTAAATACACCGTAGAAGATAATCTGTCTTCTTCTTTGAGCTTTCTTATTTCCGGTTGTTTTCTTTTACCACTGATCAATGTTTCATCTTTTTCTATCAGAATGTCTATAATTATGGAAGGATCACCTTGGAACTTTGTCGTGCATAAAGGCGTTAACATTAGACCGTTTTGGGTCGGTTTGGGTAACAAACCCCAGTTGATACAGTTTCTACTATAATAGAAAATTTTTCCATACAAAATATCTTTTTGATATCCATAAGCGATGTAATAATCTTTTTCAGCACCAAATATCTTACCCCAAAAATAAACGTGTTTAAAATGATTTTCGTTTTGTAAAATTCTCAGGGAATTGTGAAGTATTATACTTTCTTCTGTGCTTATTACGTGACCGAAATAACCAGATGCATCTAAACTGTATAAAATATCGTCGAGATTCATTGTAAAATGTCACTTTGACATGAAGGGAAACCGAAAATCACAGAATACACAATCGAATAGTACATGATCTGATACTTACAAGTAGACGCTCTAGGTCGGTTCTAGAACGGAAGTGACGTACACGGGCTTATCGCCACGTCTAACCGCAGATGATAAACGGCAAAATATGATTGAAAAGAAATATCGTCTGTTAAAAAATAGGCGGGACGGAAAAGTGATACGTACGTACGAGAAAAAAAGTGAAATAAGGCGATAACGGCAACATTGACGTGATGTACGTGTTTTGTAAGGCAATATCGACAGGGTGTTTTGAAAACAAAGTGAGGTAAGGCGATAACGGTAGACGTGACGCAACAAAACAATATGCCCTGTCATTTTCAACTATCAAGCCAGTGTACATAAAATTTGACGTAGAATACACTGAGAAATATTTTAATATATATATATATATATATATATATATATATATATATATATATATATATATATATATATATATATATATACCGCAATAAAACGGATATAAGTATAACTTGAAAGTGAGGAATTACAAAATATCAATTAGAAATTTGGAAAATCGTCAAAAATACGCCCATTTAAGTTTACAAAATTTTTTGTACCAGTTTTCAGTTACAAAATGATACTTTGCAGAGTTTTATTTTCAATTTATTTTGCGACATAATGTTTTACAAGCGCGGATCCAGGGGGGTCATGACCCCCCCCCCCAAACCCTGATTAATTAATTTGGTTTTTTGTTTCTTATAAAAGAGCGTAAGTAGGAATATGTAAAAGTATTTTAGACCGTGGATAAAGGGACACAATACCCCCAAATATTTCGAATATCAAAACAATACTTAATAAAACAAAAATAAAATGCTCGGGAAATTCAAAACTAACAAGTAGAAAAATCTGATAGAAACTAATTAATATGAATGTCAAAAACAACGTAATTAACTTATATTTTGTGGGGAAAAGGCTTAAAAATGCCATGTCTTTGGGGAAGGACTCTTCCTAATACTAATGATCCCCCCCTTTGGCAAGACCCTGGACACGCCCTTGATTTTTTATCACCATATACACTAGCGTGCACAAAAATCGACCAAATATTCGCACGCTTGCGGTAAAAAGTCTCTAAAACCTTTTATCCTTTTTCGATTTTAGAATCTCGAAGCCATTACTTTTAGTTATATGAGTGCTCTACGTTGTTATTTTTTTTGGTAAAGAAAAAATATCAAACGAAAAGGAATCTTAAACAATGAGAAAGGATTATAATCAACAGTAAAGAAAATACAAGCTTAAATACATCAAAATAATTTATTTGAAATTAATCTATCAATATTTAGTGTTCCCTCCCTTGGCTATAATAACATTCTATAAATACTCGATTTAAATTCGGTTTACGCGCTGGTCAAATACTGCAGTATGGAACCTGCGGTGGACGGGCATTATTCTGCATTAAGAAGTTTTCACCGATGAAAGTTACGTAGAGAACGACGTGATCCCCTAAAATTTCTTCCAAGTATCGGTTCGTTGTTAATCTCTCCGCCAGTTTCAAATCAACTCGGGTTTTGCTTCCATTGAAATGCCAGCCCAAACCATACAGGAACAAGTAAACTATGCTTTCATCTGAGGAGAATCGGAACCTTAATGTTCGTTAATCCAATTAACGTGTCCTCTGGCAAATCCTAGACTAGGCTGGGGTTGATTTGGGGCCAGTAGTTGGTTTTATTGGCTCAAGGTTAGCTGCATTAAGTCTTCTTCTGACTGTTCAGACACTCACAGTCACTATCTGAGTTCTTGTTGGACTTAAACACCAGTGAGGACTCGATTTCTCAGCAATGTGTTGATAATAAATCAGTCATTTCTCTCGGATGTTTATTGTGTTCTTTCGACTGAGTCACGTCCAGCTTACTGACCACTTCTCACTAGCTATGGATTTTTTGCAATAGGGTGACCGCTTGAGCAGATCTACCACTTGTTGTGTCCATTTTAATGTAGAATTCTTGAATGTTGTTAACTGAGATGTGTATGTGTTTGGTGGCTAATTGATATACTTTTATAAGGGTGAGTTACCCCTAATTAGAACTATTGTAAACAAGCATAAAAAGAACGGTTACCGATCATATTATTGGACTGTGAAAGCAAGAAACATTACAATATTTTATAAAATTTTGAAGCTAATACTATTAAAGATCATACTAAAAAAATACAATTTCATGTTCAGCTTTTTTGCCAGTGACTTGTGATTACACGAGTGTATTTTCCATTCTTTGACTAACCTCTGAACGAATCTTCATTGCAACCACCTTCAAAGTTCATAATTGGTTTAGTGAGTTGTCACGTAGCATTGAGTTCTTCTGATAGACCCACTTGAAATTACCGCCTATATCTTTTGGAAAAAAAACACCTTGACATGAAACTTTTAAGATCACTAGGCAATCTCTAAGGCTTAGCAAAATGTTGAAAACCCATCAAAAGCATTCCAGATCTTCCGTGATGACTTTGGTATGGTATAACGTAGTCTGATTAATAGGTTAGTTACCAATCAAATTTCGCGCCTGTTTAAGTGGAGCAGAAGATCCATCAATGTGTGTCTTTGATTATCTCATGCCAGGTGTTTCCATCTAACTCTGCACTGAGAGATGTAATCGCTATATTTTTGGCTAAGCTAAGAATGTCTTGGTGGTTCTGCTAATCCAGCCATCACTTAACAGTTCATGTAGGACTTTTTTGCACTCCAGCATAAGCCCAGGGCACACTGTTTCAGCCATTAGTGGTTTTTATGAGAGTCTACATTATATCAAAGCTAATACTTCGGCTTGTAAGATGATAGCATGTTTCCTAGTAAAAAAAAATTGGGATGGGATTTTTGGATATCCTCCACAGTTGCTTGCTCTGGAAATCCTTTCATTCTGAAGTCATTTGTTGTACCAGGTGGCTCCATTATTTTACATTGCGGGCTTAGAGTCTCCTCTCTACTGTTCTCTGTTACTAGTGTATGCCTCCAAGCCTAATTCTGTATTAGATGCACTATTTTTAACTAATAAACATTGAATGGGTATTGGATGTGAAAAAAACTTGTGTAATTCTGAGGATGACATCATTTACTTGAAACAGTTGTCACAATAATTACATTTCACTCAAGTAAAGTGCAATTATCTGAATATACAGTTCCATTTAAAAGTATATCAAATAGATACTGTATATTGCAAATTGAAACAAAAACTTTTTTTGGTTAATAACAAATTAACTAATAACACTTAGTCCAATCCTTCTTTCTTTTCTTTAATGGCTTCCTAAAATGATAACGAGACTTTAAAAATAGAAGCAATCAAACCGGTAATAAAATTTTGTAAAAAATGAATATTTGGAAATTTCTTCATCTTGGTTAAGGACTAATATAAAAAAAATGAGCAACTCTTTTGAACATGAGAATATTTTTGGTTTATACCAACATTATAGCTGTCAATAGATGTATAAAACTGTTTTATTTCCTAATAAAGTAAAAAAGAAAGTAAGCAAAATATCATTTAAGTCACATGGTTGTGTAGTTTAATATTCTCGAAATAAAGGACATAAATTTCATTATTTACCTTAAATCGTTCCTCAAATAAAGACAATTCAGAAATTAAGTCTGTAATAGCGTGCATCAAAGCCTCTTGCGGTGAATATTCAGAAGTTGTTTGTATCCTTAATACGAATTTATGTTCGAGTGGATGTGGTAATTTATAACCAGCAAATAATACATTGGGATCTTTCAAGAGTTGGCTGTAAAAAATTCCGATAAAATAAAACCAAGGAAATGTATAATTAAAATATTTACGAATGGAGTTTTGTATTTACTTACTTCCTTATCATATTACCAAGCGTGTGATCTTCTTTGTTAATAGTAAATATAGCAGCATTTGGTACTTTTGTATCTTGTTCTCGAATAATCCTAGAAAAAGATTTAGATATAACTTTTAACTAAATCATATTCATGTTATTATAACCATTATTTTGCGTGATACTCACTTCTTTTCTCCATCATACAATAAAAATGATTCAAAGGTCGGTGGCGCATTCATTCTGATTAATTAGTTTCTAAAATATTTAAAATAAATTATATTAAACCACGTCTAACTAACCGTGTATTAAACGTAGATAAATAATAAAAAATAAATATATATCAAAAAGAAGACTTCTTAGTTTTTGTTTTGATATTTGTGGTTTCTACCAATATAGGTGCTTAGCCACTGCAGATTGTAAATTCGGTGTTGATAATATTTTTTTGTTGCCAATTTATTCATTTTGCGTCATTTTTATTCATGAGTAAATAAATGCTGCTTTTATTTATTATTTTAAATTCGTATATTTTCAAAACATTAAGTTTTATTTTTAGGATTAATCGATAAACGCAATACATATTGGCAACACAGCGTCTATCAATTCTGAGTATGCGATTGTCAAGAAGTGAGATGAGAAGAGAGTTGGTTTCTATGCGGTTAGTTTCTTATCCTCCTCTCCTCATAGTTCGCTGAAAATGGCGGAAGCCACAGGTGCGGCAAGTGTTAATCCTAATGCCGAAATTGTTAGGGGCCAAGTTTTTGAAGTGGGTCCCCGTTATACAAATTTAGCTTACATTGGAGAAGGAGCTTATGGAATGGTTGTGTAAGTTATCTTTTATGCAGTTGTTTAGAAACAGTGAACATACGCCCTAAAACAACAGAAAAAAATAGAGGTTTTAATATTTTTAACTGATGCTATTTCGTTCCTCACGATGTTAATTTTTTTGGAAACTGGTACAAATATTAATGCTTATATTTCAAGTAAAGAAGAAATGAGGTTATGTTTATTTAAGTGTTTCTTTTTTTCCAATACAACTATAAAATATATTTGAATGACAGTTAGACTGTTTACATTTTGGTAAACAGCATGCAGTAAAAGTATGCTATGTAATTTGAAATTACAATACGGCTATTATTTTTATTCATATAAACTAATATTAATTATTATCGCTGCTAGAATAGAAATAGAATTGCTATATAAATTGCCAGAATTTATTATGTATATTGCCATCAATTTACCTCCTTGTAGTGATGTTGGCACCCCTATTTTAGTAGTGCCATAAGCTCATAAATGCGAATTTTACATGAAAACCAAAAAAAAAACGATTGTAAATGAAATGTGTTCTGGGTCAGTTAATTCGGTACTTGGACATACTAAATTCAGTGCATATACAATTGAAGTTATCTTTACTGATTAGTGATGTAAAATGTAATGTAAAATCTATTTATTGAGCAACACGGAATGAGGATTTTAAATTAAAATGAATTTCTTAAATCTAGCATAGCCTGATAAATAGGTAGGTGCGTCTTGGAAATCACCCTAGCTTCAAATAAAGATAATAAATATTTCTTATTGTTTTTGTCGATCTTTAGCTTAGTTGTGTAGAACAGGATTAGAGTCATTTTTTCTTCCACTTTTTTTTATAATTACCTCTTGGAAATCTTCATTCTGATAGGAGGCTTTCACTTGAAAGAAAAAGCATTTTTCCTTCTTTTATATCACCACTATTATATGGGAGATAAGACTTGTATTCCATTTATGTCTGTGTCTGAACATTCTTTACTATTGGAACTATTGAAATAGGAGTACGATTTGATATTTATCATTGTAACTAGTTTGAAAAGTATTTTTTTCATTTAAAAAAGAGTTTTTTCTAACACACAAAGGGGTTAGAATATTTACTTGTCTATAATTGTTCAGAAAGACGACAAAACTTGAAATATTTGTTTTAAGTTTGTTTTCTATTAAGTAATTTTTTCACAATTTTTGATAAATTGAACTCACTTGTTTATTTATGAATTGTGTATGTTATGTGATATTTTTCATATTATTCCATCCCATTTTCCCTATAATAGAAAATTTTCTTTGATATATGAAACAATTTAAAAGTATGTTATGATCAATGAGAAAAATATGGATTTTTCTGGAAGGAAGTGCAGTAGCCACAACAAACAATTACCTACGTTTTCTCTCTTAAAGCAGGATCTAAGACCATAGATTGAACTAGTCTATAGGCAGTGGAATGTCCGATTGAAATAGTCTAGAGAATTTTCCACCAATTTAATATATTGTGGAAATGAATGAAAGGAAGTAAAGAAAGTTATATTTCTCGAATGATTCCACTCTTTTTTCCCTATAGTACTTTAATTTCTTTGATATATGAAATAATCTAAAAGTATATCATGCTTAATTAAAAAAATGTGAATTTTTCTCGAATAATGAATACAATAATCAATTACATGTTTCCTCTCTTAAAGCAAGACTATAGATTGAACTAGTCTACAGACAGTGAAACATCCAAATGAAATGGTCTAGAGAATTTTCCAGCAAATTAATTTATTGCTAAAATAGGTGGCAATGTTTTCAAGTAGTCTATAAAAATACTAAATGATTTGTAATAATAATAGTTAATATAGAAATTTTTTAAGTAAATTGTTATTAACAGTTCTACCTTTGATGCGATTGACTAGTAACCTATTTCAGATCAAATTTCTTCAGATTTTCTCTCAAATTTTTAATATATTTCTTCAATGACAATGACACAAATTCTCTTCATGTATTTTCATAATATTACAGATCAGCAATGGATGCAGTTACCAAAACAAAAGTGGCAATTAAGAAAATATCTCCTTTTGAGCATCAGACGTATTGTCAAAGGACCCTCAGGGAAATCAAAATACTCACAAGGTTTAAACATGAAAATGTAAGTATTGAAAATAGTCACTTGCATTTCTGTTCCAATTACAGGTGGAAAATAGTATTATTTAGAATGAAATTGAAAAAAAAACTATTTAAATAAATTGAAATAAAAATTCCATTGTTTGTAAAATTTTTTTATTAAATTAAATAAATGGAAAACTCAAGAATAGCTGATGTTTTACAGTGGCAATAATCTACTATCATGTGGTCAGTTTTTGGGGAGAAGTGGCAATATTTATTGACATGAAATATTTTTAATTTTCATAAATTAATAAACGAGAAATTGTTATTCATAAACTGCTCTGGTTGAATTTAAATAACCAGTAGATGTTGTGAATGTGCCGTTGCCAGATTTTCTATTTCATATCATCATCTTTATTTACAATTTTTTCCAAACACGGTTGATATTTATAGACATAAATAATAAAAGGGTTAAAATACACTATGGACGAGGACAAGCTTTTTGATTGAAATATGAAACATAAACACTTTAACTAATTAAATTTCTACTTGTGCATAAGTTCCAAAATAGTGTGAACGCATTTTCAATTATAGAATTTTTAGCTAGTACAGACTTGCCATTAAATAATAAATTGTTTTCTGGATCTTCACTTGATCCATGTGTAATGACTAATTATTGGAATTAAAATTGAATTTCAATTATCAATAATTTATTATAATATTGTTTATTTATTATAATTTCTTTACAGATTATTGATATTAGAGACATACTTCGTGCGGCTACTATTGACCAAATGAAGGATGTATACATTGTACAATGTTTGATGGAGACTGACTTATACAAACTCCTAAAAACTCAGGTAATCAATTTGATGCAACAATCAAATTTGAAAATTTTATTTTGTGTGATATTATGGATGAATTTAAACGATATTACGTCCTACATCCACATGTATAACAAATAGTGACGAATTGGAACCAGTCTCCTACCGTAATGCGATCATTTTTGTTGTTACCAAATGTTACATGGGGGTACTGGAATGTTTACTAAATGATACAAGATAAAAAAGACCTGAAAATAATGCCCATGTGTTCTTCAATTCTGTTTTCATTTACGATTTTTTTTACTACTTCCTCGGAGTAAATTTTCAAGAACGGGGATCATATTAATAAATGTTTATCTAAAAAAACTGTACGGAAGGGTTGAAAAATGTATACAGTGTAGTGAATCCCTTTTAGAACCATGTTTAAATATTTTGTTCCCATAAATGAGTCCCCATGATACAACCGAGAGTATCTTTGAAGCTGATGTGGGATGAGAGATTTAAAAGAGGAAATGAGTCAATTGGCTATTTCCGTAAGAAGTAGCAATCAGCCTAAGACATCAATTGAAATAATTTATTATTGAAGCAAAATATGGAGGATAAACTTGTTAAGTTAAGATGAAATCGGTGCATGTCAATTTTACATATAAAAAGGAGCAGAATGTACCAGTAAAAATAGATGATGAACAGGTGCCATATGCTAGTATAGCAAAATATCTGGTACTAACACCCAAACAATCAAAATATTTCATAATAAATTGCTAAGAAGCATCGTTGATGCACCCTAGTGTTTTTGAAGGCAGGTATCCACTAAATTTGTAGTCACGACAGCTCGACATCGAGGCAATCCGTCTCTTCGACAACACCACCCTAGAGAGAAGACTCGAGAGGAAAAAGCCTTTTGAGATAGTTATCTAAGTGCTTAGTGATTGTGATAATAATCAGATCACAATGATAGGAAAATCTTCTAGGTTCTCTTGAAAAAAAATTCTTTTGTGATTTTGTTTTTTAAGTTTTATTCATTTTTTATGCATCTTTATTTTCTCCACTAAAAGTTTCGAATTAAAATACAATTTATGTCAGCTCGAGATAAATTTTCTCTCTCTCCGTAATGTTTGAGGTGAGATTAGTGAAATCTGTTATTATCAACAATAATTGTTATCAAGATGAATATAAAACTTATATTGTTGTATTTCAAGGTTATTATAAACATCAGCAGTGCGCATTTTTTATAAAACGATATAAACAAAATGAAGTTTATTATCAAATGACGACAATTTATTTAATGTCTAATTCAATATCAATATTTTCACAATTTCCTATAAGATCTACAATTTCGTTTTTTACTACATCACCTGTTTAAATATTTGAGGAAGATAATTTTTTGGGGGGGACTTTTCTTATATAATTCAAGTTAGTCATCTTATTCATCATATATTTCAATTAGAATGAGTTTAAACTAAAAAACTTACTACTGTACAAAAATTTTAAATTTTGAAACACCAAGAAAAAATTGTATAAAACTAAATAAATAATTCAAAGCTTATCTGTGTTGATGTAAAATTTAAACAAATAATCAAAAAAGTTTTCTATAAACCACAGTTGGTAGCAGAAATGAACCAAAATCTATAAGTTTCTGAGCAGTATAACAGATCAAGATTCGATTTGGAAAAACAACAAGAGATTTTGTGAAAAAAAAAATTAGAATGAGAAATGAAAATTGCATTTATATAAAGGAACAATGCATTATGAAAAGTGTATATCGAGTTGTTAGAAAATGAATAATGTATAACTCTGAATATATTGCCAAAAATGAGTTTAATTTTATTACTAGGAGGTTTTCGAGGTCGCCGAACACGAATATCGCGAAAGAAATTGGTTACAAGGTACCTGGTGCCAGGGTGATCGACCTTTACGTTTACTGATTTAAAAAACCTTATTGCAATCTACGCATATCTTTTAGATTTTGAGAAAACAAATTCTATAAAAGAAATTCAACCCCACCGACAACCAATTAACCTTACCTAACCTATGAAATTCAACTTTTGTGGGTTTTGTCCAGTTCCACATTTCCTTCTGTTTTTGGCTATTTTTGTAGCCTCTTTCCATGTTAAGTTCATCTGTTTCAATTCTTTCTCGATAGTTCTTCAGATCTGCCTCTTTTTGTATCGCCAGTTGTTTATAATTAACTGATTGTCTGGTTGTGTTTCAAAAATGTTCATCTCTTATCCTGTTTGGCCAAAAATTTTTGCAGGTACTGTTGATGAACGTTTCAATTTTTTGGAACATGTCCAAATTTTTGGCCCCCCAAGTAAGATAAAACTAATATTAATTTTTATTTTCAGAGACTGAGTAACGATCATATATGTTACTTCCTTTATCAAATTCTCAGAGGTCTGAAATATATACATTCGGCAAATGTACTTCATAGGGATTTAAAACCAAGTAATCTACTTTTAAATACTACCTGTGATCTCAAAGTAAGTACCAATTAATTATTAATAGCAATTTTTGAATTATAAATTAACAGAAACTGTTTCAGACATTGCCACTAACATATATAAAATCTATAAGCTTTTCTACCCATATGGTATTCCTATTTTTCCTTATCCATTACCATAACCTTTTGTCTGCATTAATTTTTCTATAGAGTGATCCAATGTAATTGGACTAAGCAGGAGCAGACAAGCCCTTCATAGGACCCGAACCCTTCTGTGGTATCAGCTATAGAACAATGGAAAAAGCACTGGAAAAGAAGGTAGATAGAAGCAAAACCGATTATTGGGACAACCTACACCGGCTAAGACGGGCAAAGACTCTTCTAGGAAACTACTACCAGAGAAGATCTGCTGAATGTATCAACCTAAGTAAGAACAATCTACGAATATTAACGGGAGTCCTATCAGGGCAACAAACACCTGAAGATTTTGTTGTACAGAGTAGAAAACCTCTATCCACTTTCTCTCGAAGTGTGAAACACTACGGAACTCCAGAGCACTACACCTGGAAGGGTATTAAACAAAAGGTGAAGACCACTGGCTGCTACCACATTCTGGACTTTTTAAAACGAGTGGAATTGATGGATCAGCTGAAAAAACACTGGATTGTTCCAATATCTCAGTAAGAAAGAGGAGACAATAGATCCTTCAGGTTGCAGTGTATACGATACCCTAAAATCCACACATACATGTAATTGGTCTGAGCTTTTTCTCATGTCTTCTTGGTTCCCAAACTTTCTTGATCCATCCCTCATTTTTCATCCTTCTTAAGTAGCCATACCATTTCAGTTTTAATACTTGCTAATATTGGTTCGATGCTTAGTCTCTTCCTTATATATTCATTTGTTATTTTGTCTAATTCTTTTACTCATAGGACTTTTCTTCACTTTATTTTCACTGATTGTATTTAATAAGAAATGAAATTATATCTCTTAATCCACTGTATTTTTTTTGCAGATTTGTGATTTTGGGTTGGCAAGGGTAGCAGATCCAGAACATGATCATACGGGATTCTTAACGGAATATGTAGCTACAAGATGGTACAGAGCACCAGAAATTATGCTTAATTCCAAGGTAAGCTTTTCATACCTCCATCTTCATATCGTGTTACCTAATTGTTAAATGGTTTGGTTATGTATGCAAAAAGTCAGTTCGAAAGTACCTATTTTCATTAGTTTTTGCATAATAACTTCTGTGTTATCCTCATCATTTAACATCCGGTACAATTTTTAGTACCATCAACTAGAACTATTTAAGGTTATAAATCAGAAAACTCACAATAAAATTAATTTTTACATTCAATTTCAATCTTAATTACCAATTTTTTCCAAAAAGAAAACTGTTAGAAAAGAATTTATTCATCAATTCTTTAATTAGCTCCGGCTCGAAGGACCAGATAATGTGATTTTCAATGTTGGTATAGTGGTAATAAACAGTGTGTTGACAAAAGTTTAATTTTAATTTCGTCCAAATCAAAAATTATAATTTTTTTCATTTTTAAACCAAAGGGGTATCACATTATCTGGTCCTTTGAGCCGGGTAACCTCAAAGACTAGTCAGTGTCATTGTAATTGATTGCATAATGTCAGTAACTGAGAGAAATATGAAGAACGTTTTCAGAAATTCTAACTCCGTACAATTTTCTATAAATTTTTTTCAGGGTTACACAAAATCCATAGATATATGGTCGGTGGGATGTATTTTAGCAGAAATGTTAGCGAATAGGCCGATATTTCCAGGAAAACATTATTTAGATCAATTAAATCACATTCTAGGTGTCCTCGGATCCCCATCACAAGATGATCTAGACTGTATTATTAACGAAAAGGTAAATATTAATTACAAACTATGAATAAAGGGCAGAAACATCATAATAAATTGTTACCCATAGGTTTTGAAATAGATTATGTCATCTGTTATGGAGGTAATCCAACAAATAAAAGATGTAATCAAAGAGTATATTATAGCATATTTCCTCTAGAACAGAAGAGCGAAAAGGATCCTCAATTAGAGGTCTCGAATTGTTGGACACAGTAGTAGTTGACTCCTATTAACAATATTCAGATAATTGGATGAATCCAGCATAAGACCATCAAAAGTGGAGAAGTTTACGGAAAGCAAAGTGATAATCTTAAAATGTATTGGAGGAATTATTTGATCACTAATTTTCCTTATGAGTTTCCAGTTCGCCATTTTGCTACTAGTGAGACCATGTGTCGACAGGGACTGGGTAGGATATGTTTGAACCTCATAACCAGATGAAAAATGGAAGGTTTTGTGATAGAAAGTGCCAACAAAATTTGGCAACTTACTATATCACAAACCATTTTTGATTCGTTAGATTTTGGCCACCAAAAGATTGTAATATCCATTTTACTAACCAGATTTAACACCATGAGATTTTTAGCTCTTTCTGAGAATAAAAACTGTGCTAAAAACGACATTCTTTAAACAAAGGCATAGCAGAAGATAACCGTTCTAATAGAAGCTTCCTGGATATGTTTCCATTAATGTATGCACTACTACAAAGGAGATTAATGGACATGTTATTACCTTTTCATTTTATTTTCAACGCTTTGGGCTTCAGTATTAAAACTTTTCCATTTGTCCAAATATTTTTTTTCCTTTATTTTTTCCATATGGGGTTTTATTTCACTGAAAAAGAATGAGAGTAATCATTTGAAATTGAAATTTTTTTTGGTTGTACTTGGGCCTGGGGGATTGAAAGACTATCTATAGTTAGTGTTAGCATCAAGTCAAGATTCATTACAATAAAATCAAACTGTGAGTGGATATTTTGGATCACATGACAAATTAGGATACTTGTTTTTGAAGAACTGCGTAGTGGTATGGACAGATTGCTATTTAGCCGTTATTTGGAACTGCAATGATAAAGAAGCATGTATTTTACAAAGAAGTAAATGGAAATTAATAATTTTCAAATATATGTGGAATAATTATTAGAAAAAAAATATGTTTGTAAAAAAACACTAAAAATCAGGCTTCTAGACAGTCCAACTCAACTCTACAACTAAATTAAATCATCAAGTTGTGGCTTCTCTCTGGACTGTAAGGAAAATTCAGCTCATTTTTTTTATTATAGGGGTCAGATAAATACACTAAAATCTAGAGGGGGCCAATGTATATACGTTACACCTTTTTATATAGTCTTCAATCATTGATGAAACCTATGAAACAGACGAATTTGTGATATTTAATTTGTCAATTCTTTCTTTGGTAAAAATAATACTACATAATTAGAAAAATTAAAAATGGCATTAGCACGATTTGAATCTGGGACTTCCTGCATGTGAGCCTCGTAGCCTAGCCACTATACTGCGAAGAGTACGTTTTTTTACTCACTAGCGCATAAAGTAAAGTTTTACTCATTGAAAGTGTGTCTAAAGTCTAATAAACCTTTCTCTAAACTATTACCTCTACTTAAAACATCGTATTTTAATGATTTTTTTTTGTATAATCTGTTAAAAATTGAATGATTTTAGGCGAGAAGTTACTTGCAGTCGCTTCCTTTCAAGCCGAAAGTACCTTGGGTGCGATTATATCCCAACGCAGATCCGAAAGCTTTGGATCTCTTAGATAAAATGTTGACCTTCAATCCACACAAGAGAATTGTCGTCGAAGAAGCGTTAGCGCATCCATATCTAGAACAGTATTACGATCCAGCGGATGAGGTGAGAAAATATGTTGATAATCACAGGAAATGGTGATAAGTTATTCATTATCTTAGTTCGTTCACCTTTAAAATAGAATAAACATTGAAATAATTTCATCTAGAAATTTCGTTTACAGAAACGGAAAAAAAAATATTGAAAGGAATCTGTTGATTAGTTTTCTCAGAGTAATTTTCTCAATTTCAGCCTGTTGCAGAGACGCCTTTCCGTTTCGATACAGAACTAGATGATTTGCCAAAAGACCATTTGAAAAGATTAATATTCGAAGAGACTTTACTCTATAAACAACAACAATCGGATCCAAACAATAGGTCATAGTTATTTGAGATCAATGTATAAAATTATTTTTTGTTTTTAAACATTTTTTTTTGTTATTTACTGTAAGTGCGAGCTTTTGGTGGAACGGCCGAAAATCATCTGTAATGTTGCTCGATAAAATGATGGTACCAGGGTAGTGGATAGAGTGTAAACGAAACGGTGGGTTCAGTATGTGTGTCTATCTAAAGAAAATTTGTTACCTCAGTTCGTTTAAAAAAAAATTGTTTGCAGTATTTTGTCCCCGAAATATATTGGGTTTCGTTATTTTTTTGTATCCTCAAGTTGAAATCGTACAAAATTTTTTTTTGACATTCAACATTCCTTGCAAAAAGACGAACTGTAAAACGGAAAATCCGTTGGTCCAAAATTTCTCTTTTTTTTACAACAAATTAAACGAAAATAATTCCTATTTTATTTCATATTTATACCAATAAATCTATCATTATACAATGTTTAAATATTTACTAAAAATATAATTTTTTTTTATTTTATTTTCTTTTATTACAAAAAAAATTATCCAGTGGAAGAGATAATACTTTGGGAGAGAAAAACAGTGAGAGAGGAGACAGAGTATGAAGTAAGAAAATCAAAACAAAATAGAAAGTAAGAAGAGACAGAGTGAGAAGAAATTCATATTTAAAGAGGAAAAAATGAATGAAAGAGTAAGTGGATAAACACATAGTAGATGGAGATAGAAATAGAAAATGTCGAAAGTATATGAGTAGCGAGTGAGACAGAAATGAAAAAGGGAAACAGAGTGAGAAGAAAGACATAAAAGTGAAACAGTCGAATGCGAAAAAGAAAGTAAGAAGAGAGGAGTCTGAGTGCGAATTACAGAAAGTAAAAAATTCGGAAATTAATGAAAAAGAGTAAGAGAAGAGACAGACAGTAGAAGGAGAGAGAAATAGAAAATGGCAGAGTGCATGAGTAGAAAGTGAAAGAGAGAGTAAAAGGGAGACAGAAATATCGAAATGCACGAATGTAAAAAAGAGTTGAAAGAAAAGAAAGAGCGTGAGAAGAGAGTAAAAGAGGGAGGAATGAAAGACAGTAAAAGACATACAGTAGAAAGAGAAATAAATAGAAAATTACAGAGTGTATGAGTAGTGAGTGAAAAGGGGGAAGACAGAGAAGCGAAACAGGAGAATGTAAAAAAGAGAGTAGAACGAAAAGAGACAGAGTGAAAAGAGATTAAAAGAGGCAAAATAAATTAAACAGAGAGAAGAGACATAGTAGAAAGAGAAATAGAAAATGACAGATTGTATGAGTAGCGAGTGAGACAGAATTGAAAAGAGAGTAGAAGGGGAACAGATTGAGAATAGAGACATAAAAGCGAAACAGCGGACTCTATTACAGACCTACGTCTCACAATTCAGTGAGTTAAATCCATTTACGTGGGTTTCTCCCACTTAAGTTCGGATGGACTGGCGCAAAAACCCTTTTTCGGACACTTACTCTACTCCTGGTCTTGTTTTCGCTGTAGACTAGTTCTTCGAGAACAATCCGCTGGACTTGCGATTGGGACTTTCTACTTACAATGGTGTTCCTTGGTTGGTTTTTTGATTTGACGATAATATCTTTGCATTTACGTTTTAGAAAGATAATAACTTCGTTGAATATCTAATGAAATTCCAGCTCAAGTTTTGTATCTTTTACCTGCCACCGGGTTATCACTTTGCAACCTTAAAAAGTACGAAATTGGTGATATAAAACATTTTATTTTGATATTATGTATTTATTTATTATCACCCTCGATATCTACCCTTTATCTATCCCCATATCTTCCATTATTGAAAAGAACACAAGATGTCTTTGTGCAGATTTGACCTTAGGAAAAAGGTCCTACAGTGCAAGATACGGCGAATAAGGTGGGTGGTTTAACACTGGGATGTTGTACTTGATACGTGCGGAATGAGGCACAAGTTTTGCACACACTTAACAAAAAAAACAGCACCTATACAAACAAAAGCAACGGCTACACTGGTTTGTCTACAGGCGCGGTAGACATAGCATTCGAAACGGTAAGCTTTAAGCTAATCAGCATGCGTACTTTTTCTGTAGCAGCGCTTGTCTCGTTACTTAATAGCCACACCTCGTATTTCCTCATGTTTGATTACCTTGAACGTAAGCCACAAAGTTAAGTCGTGTAAACGTAATTTAAGCACAAAACTAGTACAATTGTTCTAAATTTTGTAAATTACTGACTTGAAAAAACTGCAAAAATACTCAATTTCAGAGGCATTTGTTTCACTAAAACAGATCTATAGAATCCTTTCAACACCACAAAACAATACAACAATAACCGAACCGCCGAAAAAAAATTACGAAGGTTAAGAGATCGCTTACCCCTCGACCGCCATTTTCGCGTAGATCAGCTGTTTTCTTAGATTGTCTAATTAATCGGACACCAAATTTTACTTGTGTGACGTAGAGACCATAGATAACTTTAGTTGTGTTTGATCAAAACTGTTATTATGGTGGAAATCCAGTCAGTTGTGTTTCCATTGTAAATACACAGATATGAAATCCATTCGTAATATTTGTTCCTAACTTATGTTTACTCCGCGACCGCCATTTTGACGTACATCAGCTGTTTTCTAATCATTACCTGTTTTTCAACATTTGTTTGTGTTTGTTAATTTATCTCTTCAACTGGCTATAAATTTCATTTAAATGAACTCGAGGTAAATTTATTACATTTTTAATAATGTCATGTCGCACATACGTACAAATATATCAAAAAAAATGAAAATTAAATAATTATATTAGATTAGAAATTTAACATTTTTGGATGTAATAATGTATCTGTGATTTATCTTCACTTGAAAATCATTTTTATTGATAGTCTTATCGTACCTTTTACAATAGCATTTAAGATATTTTTATCTAAATGTATCACTTTTGAAAAAAATTATATCTATGTGTTATATTGCTGTTTATAATATACACTTTCTCTACCAATTTTTCACTATCATCACCATTTTTGGAAAATTAAAAGCGCCATTTGTTGCATGCATAGTCCGACAGTAATAAAAAATTAAACATATATCACCTACTTTTTACTCTATGTATGTAATTACATAAAGAAAAGACCTTAACTCTCTATTCTGATGGGACCTATTCTTTCCCAGAATTTAAATTTTCCTTCATGCGCGTCATCAATGACGTATTCATTAACCCCATATTTTGAGGTTATGTATCTGAGTTAATATTAAAGATAGAGAGAGAACGAGGTATACTTGTTTAAGTGGGATTTAAGTATTGATAGAGAGGGAGAGAAAGTCCACTTATATGCTTCTCTCTCTATCTTTAATATTAACTCTATGATTTTTGACATTAATTGACACGTCGTGGTAAGTTAAGTATCGTTTTGTCAACTTTCTTATTAATAAACAAATGGAAATATACTATCAGCCAAAAGTTTTTGCACACCCTATAGTTTACGTAATAAATATAATACGGTCGATTTCCAGACGATGAAAACCTATTTGAAAGCGCGGAAATATATTAGATTTAGTACACTTTGGTGTTTAGTTTTGCTATAATACATATATAAGCTTTTTCGTAGTGGGATTGTGGGAAAATTGAACACCATCTAACATCACTAACTCTAATATATTTCCCAGTTTTCAAATATGTATTCATCGTCTGGGAATTAATTTGTTGAGAATTGCGACGTTTTAAATTTTTTTGTTTCTTCTAATTTATTGAAAAATTCTTATTTAAAAAGTATATAGAAAAAAAATTGGGAGGTGAAAGGAAAATGACGTTAAATCAAATTATCTATCTTCAATTTTAAAAAATGAAGAGTTTTTGAATAAGTTTTAGATATTTATCAATGTTAATATCATAATATGATACCTTGAAGAAGGTAAAAATTTTACAGAAACGTCTAAGGAAAATTTGTAAAAATGGCGTTTTTCCTTTTCCGATAGTAGAATTTTTGAAGTATCTTTTTTTAACTGTGATTCTAATAGATTTGGTAAAATGAAAAAATATTTTTTATAATAAATAACCGATCGATTCAATGCAAAACACTTTTGGAATTTAGTATACTTGAAGACTTAGTAATGAGATGTGGTTGATGGTTGTTATATAAAATATGGCCTAATTTTTTTCTATTAATGTTGTTGAAATTACTGTTACTGTATGTTACCTACATTCTTATTAAATGTCGAAATATCTCAATATATATGTAAAATAAATTATTATTCATGGTATTCGAATTTTTTTTCGCAAATAATACCCCTATCCACATCCAGATAACGGAAAGTTTTCAAATCCCCACGAGACAGATTCATAAACTTGACTTTCCGTTTGTCGTTGCCGTTCACGGACGACGTTTGCCGTAGTAAATTCTATATCCTAAAATTAACGTTGCTGAAGTTAACCTCAAAATTTTTTTGACGTGTGTAATGATTTTTGTTTTTAGTTGTAATACGGTATTTATACACGATATTATAGAAAATAACTGAAGAGATTTTTTACTGGCACAAAAGAAGTGATTGGCCTTTTTCTATTGGTACTAAAACTACTACGAACGACCGACGGAAAAAGATAAAATGACGATTCATAAACTTGATTTTTCTTTTGACGTTTACCGTTAACCTAAAAAATTTATTCTTTTTGATGTCTGTACTGCTTTTTGTTTTCGTAATACTTTTTTATTGGATCATTAGGTAAAATCACGTGACTAACAACGCAAACGGATTTCATTGGCTCTTTTCTATTCTTCATCGAACAATAATCACTAGCAATTCTTCGGTATGTCCTCTCTCCTCGAATGGAATTAAAACATGGCCGACGCCTTGTTGCAATGACTGTTCAATAGATGGCGCTCGCGTCGCTCTGCCAGGACCTCAATCACCCCAAGGATTTGAGAGAACTGCTCTCACCAATAACCAACTGACAAGTTTGCTAATTTTGTAGTAACAAAAACAATTGTATTTATTTTATCATACTAGGCTTGCCTCGAAGTTTATGTTTCACAAAGTCAAAGTGGCCACCTTATGAAGAGATATCTTGAGTCTTGAAAATTCGCGGGTGATCGAGCAATATCAGTCCGATTTCACAGGTATCTTTCATCACCAACTGAAACGCTATTTGTATTTTGTTATTATTATATATACAGGTCAACAGGCCTTATAAGCACAAGTGTTCTTACTGCCTTCCCTTATCTATTTTTATTCTTGGCTGCTTCACGCCAGTTATCTATTCCTATTCTTTCTAAATCTTCCCTACATACTTGTATCCTATGTTTCTGTGGACGCTCCTTCTCCCCTTAACAAGGATCTTTTCAACCAACTATCTTCGATTCTTTTTAATCTGACCACATATCCCATCTTCCTTTTTGTTCATGATCCATCACTTATTGCCATACAGCATCACTGGGAGTATAAATGTCTTGTCAATGCTGCTCTTGAAACATTTTTTGATATTGATAGTTTTCTTAGTGCTCCAAACGTTCTGTTAACTCTCACCCATCTTTTGTGATTTCCTTGGTTGGACCTCTTCCTTTTTCCTGTAACCCAGGCAGAGATACAACCTCTTGTGTCTGAATTATCTCACCACTCCTGTTGGGAACCATTAGGATCTTTTAATCATATAGTTAAGTGATACAAAATGTCCCTTATTTTAACTCCCATTAACGCATCGTCTTGCATTACCTAATTTTTTTGTTATATTTCTAGTTATTATTGTATTCGTTAAAATTTATTACTTAAACCAAGTCGTACACTGACCGCTTCTAATGGGAACCAACGCCACAGTTAAGATATTCCAAGTGTCCCTTAGACACTTGAAGTTCCATTAACGTATCAAATTACTTACTTCTATTGTGACTGTGAAGTTGAATTAATAAATAGTTTCTTCCCAAGTAGTGATTTTAGTTTTTCAACTTGTGCATGTTAATCAACCAACACGATAAGACGGTTTGTTGTTAAGTAACAAAGTAGTTTTAATAGAAAGAATATGGTCAACTATCATTTGTTAGCTCGAAAATACATTACAACCCCCAGGTATTCAAACTCCTAGAATTTATCAAATATATACTCCCGGTTTTGTCCTGTCGTCACTTTAAATTGGTTGAAGTCCTTTTTATCCATATTCCATATCTTAAATTAATTTATATTTCAAGTTTTACATTCTTTTATTTTCAAAGATATTGTCTTGTTGCTAATTTTTTCCTTTCAAATCCTCTCCTTTTAGTTTATTATTCTTCAACCTTTTCAATGCTGGTATTATTTTATCAATAATTATTTCTTGGAATCGATTAAAATGTGTTGGGGCCTATTTTAAATTTATTTAGACCAACTAAATTGGAGCGAAGCACTTCAGGAAAGTTTCATTAGGCATTGCATTGACATAGTTAATACTAGTTGTTGCTTTTTTTTTAAAACTTCCTAATGTCATTAGGAACAGAACCTTGGAAGATAATATTATTAAAAAAACGTGTCGATACTAACAAGGAATGTTTACTTTTCAATCCATTCATTTTGAATTACACAATTCGTGAAAATTCAAGAAAAATATATATATATATATATATATATATATATATATATATATATATATATATATATATATATATATATATATATATATATAATAAAAAGTTAATGTCACTTCTAGATCAAATATTAACAATAAATATTTCTCTATTAAATAATAAAAATTAAATATTCAGTGGCATCACAATTTACATAAACAAAATAACAAAGGTATAAAGGCTCCTATTGCAATGAAAATAGGTAACATGAGTGAAGAATCATCTGCAGTGTAAGGATCAGGTTGTTTAGGTCCACTAGGTCTTCTAGATTTTGGAATAGTTTCACTTTCTTCTTTCAATTCCTCCACAGGAGGACTCGGTTCAACAGGAATCGGAGGTAATTTGGAAACATCTTCATATTTACCTTTTATAACATACATGGCATTTACTTTTGGATTATCTTTATAACCTTTAATAAATTCTACACGAATACGACCTCCTCGAATTTCCGATTCTTCCCCATTAACATAAAGCCGTCCTAAAAAGTATATAATATGCTATTCATGTGCTTAATCAAGAAAAATTATTTAAATTTCATGTTCTAACACATCCAGTTATTTCTTTTGTGAAACAGCAGGATTAGAAAGTCTTTTATTTGAAAAAACAAAACAAATGATATCAACAAAATTTCCACCAGATCTGTTATAGATTTTGGGGTTCTACCCTAGTTTTGGTCATAAGAATTCTAAAAATTTTCCATTTTGTTCATTTCTTTAGTGAATTTAAGATGAGAATGGGGTTTGAAAACCAAAATTTCAACACTTTTGTGACTTATCTTCAAAAACTGTACTTAATTTTTTTTCTTAGAATGTAGTTAGTAGTAGTTTCAAAGAATACATACAAAAACGAACAATTGAGGTCCTTAAAATAAAAGGAATTCATAAATATGGGGTAAAACAGATACAATTGAAATATTTGAGTGCTATCTTTTGGGGAGTAGAAATAATTGGTGTGAAACAGGTATAGGTGTCAATTATACCCATTTTATTCCAAATAGAATTCCTAATTTACTTAGAAACAACCAAACAACCATTTTCAGTATTAGCTTGGTTAAATATTTTGGTTTTTACCATTATTGTAAAAATCTAATGACCTTTACATTTTGAGTTTGGATACCATATTTTTAACTAGCTGCCTGGCAGAGTTTTCCTACTGCCTCAATCGATAAATAAAAGACCTTAACTTTTGTATAAAATAAACTTGAAACAAATAAGTCTTATTTTTATCTTAAATACACAGAAAAAAAATTATTGAAAATAATAATTTTTCGATTTTTTTCCACCAAAAATATGATGAACCCCCCTTCCAAACATTTACCCTTTTATTATATGAATAGTTAAGTTACCTTTTGTTATTTTGAACGGTATATATTCATCGTGGGCAACTCCTCTCCCAACTTTTTCAAAAATATCTAAATCAGCTACAATTGTATGATCACCATTTAATACTACATCAAATACTTTCTGGTCGGGTGCATTGAAGTACACTTCGCAAAATTTTAATACCAATACATAATCTCCGTCTGAATTTACTGGAATGTCGTATCCAAAGGTATTTGTGTGATACCTTTCAGTCTGATATAATATGTAGTCGTTAGGTGGAACTCTGCCAATTAAAAGTCGTTTGCCATAATCTGAGGCGATACCAATACGCCCGTGTAAAGGATCTCGTTCATATCGAATTCCAAATGAATCTGTGTGAGCTTCGCCACCGCAATTTATGGCATAAATTAACTGACCATTACTACATTCGATTTCTAAAATACTATTAACTAAACTTAATGCTATATATATTAATCTACAGATAAAATTTTTGTTCATTTTTAAATTACAAGAAAAATTTCTGGAGTAACTGTTTATCACCGGTTCATTTAATATAATTCCATAATATACACAGCTATGGAGGTTAAATTCAACATATATTACGTTTATTAGCTTCTAAATATGTCAACTGTCGGATTGATTTAAGTCTAAATTTCGAAATATACATCAATTCTTCGGTTAATTATAATGACATCATTAATGTATGAGCTATCAAAATAAAACTTTAATTTCTTATTTCTCAAACCTTTTTATATAGTTATATTAAGACATTTTCTAGATTTTAGAACTCTTTCAATTAAAATTTCGTTTAAAAGTAAATAATCTTAACGTCAAGATTATATGCTTTTAAGTGCGAATCAAGATAATTGAGCAACAAAAAAATGTAAATTAGAGACCAAACAGAAGTTTTATATATGTAATGATTATATAATACCACAATAATTGTAGATTTGTTAGAATTTCATCTTTATTGTTTATATTTCTAAAACTGAAAATCAAATTGTTTATTTAGATATATTTCAATATTGAGAATATAAATATTGTGAACAAACAAAAAGTTTTTTTAAATATGACTTCATCGCGCTGGCAAATATATTTCGAGATAATTGACAGTAGAATGAATTCATGACGTCATTACTACTGACAATTGTGCTGATGTACTGATTTAATATTTAAGATTATGTCGTATTCCTATGCTCTTTTAGAAAAAACTTGAATACATTTGTAAACTTAATTTATCATTAACAAAGATGTCAGCATTTGGAAAGTGGAAAATTTAGTATAACAGATGAAACTATTTCACATTATCAGTATGACAGTAACAAAAGAAGACAATACAAAATAACTATGATCAGGTTAATTCGATCATGATCTGAATGCTGAGAAACTAACCGGGATCCCGAGATCACATTCATTGCTGTTCGGGAACTGATCGAGTTAATCGGATCGTAATCATATGATAGAATCTTTCACAGAACATACCCTAAGAAAGTATGTTCTGTAGGATCGTTTCTATAATTGTAGAAGGTGGTACAATATCAAAAGTATAGCGATACGTGAATATAGATAATAGTAGACACGTTTCCTCTTCAGCTCTTTCTGGTAAAACAATCAAGTATAAAGCTAATAAATTTGATCAATGTGATCTTTTAATCCCCTGTACTAAATTTCAATGATGTGAGTGAGTATCGGAACTAGCTGCTTCAGTGATTGACAGTTACGATGATCCAAATGTCATCTTTCTCTAAAACAAACAATGTTGCCGATTCGTTAGATTCTAGAGTATTGTCAGAGATTGGAAACATTTTTTTAAGTGTATTTTATTTTGTAATAAAAATTAATTTTGCTTACGATTATGTCTGTAACAAACTGTTTAATAAATAAATGTAGAATATGTTTTCACGGTGATGAAAACCAACAAATGCATCCCTTTTTCGACTCATGTTTAGAAGACATGAGTTTAGCTACAGTATTTGTAAATATTACCTCAATACAGGTATGTAATGGTTTTATTTATGAATATATTCGTAGTTTTAGTGTCATCAATTGATTTTAGATTCAAAAAAATGATTGCTTTCCAAAAACTATATGTACATCATGCAAAACAAATATTGTGAATTTCAAAAATATGTTGATATTTTTTCAAAAGACAGAAATGTTTCTTAAGAAACATATATGCGAAAAGAAAGTGGAATATGAAAATGAGTTACATAGTTTTCGTGATATTGAATTTGCACAAAATGTTGATTATTTTGATGATAATGATCATAGTAATGAAACAGATATCTGTGGGGATGAAGATTTTAACTCTTCAGTGATGAATCGTGAAAATAAACCACCTGTAGCGGAAAACAGGGGAAATCAAGAATATAACAATATGGATTCGTTTAAATATACTTGTCAATGTGGAGATTGCTTTTTATATAAAAGTGGGTTCCGTCAGCATATGCAGTATAAGCATAGTATTTTATTAGAAGATAGCGATTTTGAACAGTACTCCGAAAAAATTACACTAAAAATACCTAATGGATTTCCAAATAATGTAGAATTTGTTTCTTCTAAAGTGACAATAAGAACTAAGAACTTGCGATGTCGAATTTGTGACAAGTCATTTTTAACTAAAGATGAAGTAAAATCACACGAAGTAATTCATAAAACATTCATATGTGATCATTGTGGTGCAGCTTTCTTAAAGAAAAATTATCTCGTCGATCATCTAAGAATACATTCCGAAGAAAGGCACTATGAATGTAAAATTTGTCAAAAAACATTCAAACATAGATATACTTATAGTGTCCATAAAAGATCGCACGAATTTACTAGGAATTTCGTATGTGAAACTTGTGGAACATGTTTTAAAACTAGAGGTACAATGAGGACTCACATTAGAATCAAACATAGCAACATACGAAATTACTCTTGTTCCGATTGTAACTTAACCTTCAATTTAAAATCCACTTTGAATAAACACTTTGCTAGAAAGCACACCCCAGATAGGAAAAAAAGTTTTGTTTGTAATAAATGTGGGGCTGCGTATTTGAACAAGAATACGCTCACTCGTCATATAACTGAAAAACATTTAGGCATGGCAAAATATTTTCCTTGTACTATATGCGAAAATAAAATGTACGTGATGAAAAAAGGTTTAAAAGCACACATGTTGAAGAAACATGGGATTGTGTATGAATGAAAGAAATTCTCAATAAAAAATGAAATCAACATACTCTTGGTACAGGAATTTGTTTCACCTTGAACTCAAGGTAAGTAACAAGATATTTATAAAAAAATAGTATATTTTTGTTATACAGGTTGTCCCATTACGTTTGAGACATAGAAGTACTCCAAAACAAAAATAATTAATAATTAATGAAACAAGCTTGGACAAAGTCCTTAAATGTATGTTTATATGAAATTATAAAAATATAGTGGATTTTTCATATTATATAGTATGCCTCATTATGTTTGAGACATAGAAGTCCTCCAAAACAAACATAATTAATAATTAATGAAACAATGTTTGGACAAATTCCCGAAATGTATAATAATGTATGAAATTATAAAAATTTAGTGGATATTTCATATTATACAGGTTGTTCCATTACATTTGAGAAATAGAAGTCATTCAAAATAAAAATAATTAATGAAACAAGCTTGGACAAAGGCCCGAAATGAAATTATAAAAATATAGTGAATTTTCATAGTATACAAATTGTCCCATTACATTTAAGACATAGAAGTCATTCAAAATAAAATAATTAATATTTAATGAGAACAACTACTGCTACCACCATCATTGGGTTGTTTCTTTTTGGAAAGTAAGATTAATTTCATGAAGGAGTTGGCTCATTTCCGATATAGGGAAGCTTTTCTTTTGTAGGGTTTGGGTTGTGGTTTCTAACCTAACCAAACCTTATTTGTAGGAGCTCATTCACTAGCACTCCCCTGACCTAAGAGGTACTGCCATCTCGTGGCAAAAATGGCAAAAGCTTCAATTCCTTATATATTCGTTATTTAACAATTGAAACTAATTCTACTATAAATCCTTGATTTATATAAGATTTTCGCGAAGTTTCGGAACATTTTTGAACCTTCAGTGTTTAGTAACAGGTTATATCTTCTTTCAGAATAGTTTAATGGTTGCTGAATAATAGTTCCACCCAAAATTTTCTTTTCCGTCAAACTTTCTAATTATTTTTGTGAGCCAAAAAATACTACCAAATAAGCAATTAAGTAGAAAATAATAAATTATTGCAAACCAATTTTTTTTAATTTGAGCTCCATCACAAACTACAAAATAATTGAAACAAGTTCAATTAATGATTGTTGAATCTAATTCAGGGTGAGGCAACATATGGATTTGAATCAACACCATTGGTAGCAGTCAGTGTAGTCGTGAGCATCACCTATATATAAAATTGATTATATTAGAGATATTTTTGGATTGTTTTCGATAAAAAACTACAGTAGATGATTAATTATTATCCTTGTACAACTTAGTGTTAAATGTAAAGCAAAAGTTGTGGTCTCTATTTTGATACTATATTTATAATCAATTATTTTTAGGGACTAAAAAGAACTGATTTGGAAATTATTATTTGTTGTAGTGTTTCTAAAGAGACTGACTGGAGCTTTGATGATATGCTAAAAAGATATTTCTATGAAACACATTCATTCAATTAGACCTAAAAGCAATAAATATACGAATTGAAATATTGTGATTTATTATTAAATAAAAGATTGTTTATATAATTTTGTGATTAATGAAAATCCAAGCAAAAAAATTGTATAGATTATTTTTTTTTAAATAAAAGCAATAATGACCATATTAATTATTAATATAACCAATTCGAATTCTGGAGTAAATTCTAGAAACACGCACGAAGTCAAACATTTTGTCGTCTTGAGTTCAGATGTCTTTGATATAAAAATAGAGAGTTTCAAAAACCTTCAATTTTTTATTGTTTATTGAAACTAATTTTGTCTCGAAAGGAACTTAAAGTCAAAAAATAAACAATAATATGATTGATTTTCAACTTTTCTTTTTTGTTTATTTGCTGCATAGTCGAAAAAAAAACCTAGAGGAAATTTCGTACCTCTCATTTGCTCACCTCACGGCGGCCATTTTTAATCATTACATCAAAACACAAGGTTTGTTATTGGTAACTACTGAACTGGACCAGTACAGGCCAGCTCTTGAGTGTATGGAATTAGTTCCATCGAATACAAACAACGATGTGATTCAGGCCTTGTAGTATTAACAATATTGGAAAACGGTTTAGTACTATTTTTGATATTTCACATTCGTCCGATGACGAAACCGTTTCCAGATTACACTTATTGCACTGGTTGAACTGACTCCAGACCCAGTGCAAGCAGTACAATGAAATGGGTGAACTAGTTCTCTTGCACTGCTACTTAGAACAGCGACACTAGCGCTAGTTTTGCTACAAAGAACGCTTTGAATTCAGATTGAAAGTGAAGTTGAGGACATCACGTTGCCAGATTTTGTCATCCAAATAAGCAAGAAAGTACACAAAACTAAATGATTGCAAACAGTCATTGATGTTAATTCCTCCAGTCGTCACGGTTCAATGCTCGGCGTCTCCACCCCCCGTTTTTAATAAAATAATCGATAATGCTTTTCGATACTTTCACAAGAATAGAAAAATTAAAGTCTCACTTTTAAGGAACAAATCGAAAATCCCCATTGGTTGACGTCAGTCTTAATAGATCTAACCTTCCTAATATAATATATATTAAAATAAAAAGGAATCTATTATATGGTTATGACCACCGAACATACCTGATTACATCAATCAGTTTCCGAACGTGATCCTGGTTACTTTCGGAACATTCAGATCATGATTGAGTATCCAACCAAAGTTACCGAAAATATCTTGTATTCAATAAATAAATTGAATTCTAGGACGTTTACAAATTATACGAGGTTACAAATTCAATTTAACTAGACTAACGTGTAAACAGTTGAAAAACTATTTAACTACAATGATAAAAAGTATTGTTTTCTGCTAGTAGATGGAACTACGATCTAAATTTGACAAAAGTTTCTTTCAAGTCAATAACACAACCTCAAATTTCATTTACAAAAATACCCGTTTTATGAATTTTGTTTTTTATTTGATAAATAATCCAGGAAATAAATAAAATTTCCATAAAAAGAATCTATTAGATATATGTCGAGATAGTGGAACATCTGTACGAGAGTTTCATAGCTGTTGGATATATATTTTGATATGTTTATTTTTTTATTATAAAAATTTTTATATTTCATAATGTCTGCAGAAAATATAATTGATTTGGGCAAATGTAGAATCTGTCTTCAAATGGATTGTGAAATGGACTCTTTCTTCAATGTCTACTACGAAGATTTGAGTTTAGCAAAAGTTTTCAGGAATATAACTTCATTTGATGTAAATATGATTTTTAATAGATTTGTTTAGAATAAATGTTTCTTGTACTTTTTCTTTACAGGTCGAAGAGGATGATCGTTTGCCAAAAAACATTTGTATATCCTGTAGATCAACTATAATTAATTTCAATAACTTGATATCAATATTTCAAGATACCGAAGTCTATCTCAAAAACCAGTTATGTAAACAAGAATTGCTTGAAGATGTCTTCACAGAGGAAATAATTTTAGAAGAAACAGAATGTGATGAAGCTGAGGAGGATCATAAAGACTTTAATTATGAAACTGGCAATAAAATACAACAAAATTTCATGCAATTAAACAATGTGAATGGTGAATACGATTATAAATGTGATTATATCAGTGAACTTAGTGAATTTTGTCCAAAAGAAGATGTGAATCATTCCGATCCTAAGGATAAGTCGAATAATCAGATTTCTGAGGTAAAAAATACCCTTGAGAAACTTTCAGCTAACGGTGAATTCAGATATGTAAATGCTGTCAAATACATATGTGAATGTGGTGATTCTTTTCTATATAAAATGGGTTTTCGCCACCATAAGCAATACAGGCATAATGTTATATTAGATGAAGACGATTTTCAGAAATACTCTGAGGCAATTCAGTTGACAATCCCAACGGGTTATTCCAACCCTATTGAATATGTTTCTCCCAGACAGTTGCTGAAAAGAAACAAGTTGGTTTGTAGAATATGTTCAACTAAATTCGAAACTAAGGAAGAAGTTAAAGTACACGAAGAAATTCATAAAACTCATATATGTGATAAATGCGGAGCAGCATTCTTAAAGAAGAGTTATCTACAAGATCATCAACTTATGCATTCAGAAGAAAGGCGTTATGGTTGTAAAGTGTGTGGAAAAGCATTTAAACACCGACACACTTTAAGTGTACATAAAAAGACTCACGAAGACGTTAGAGGGTTCATTTGTGAAGTCTGTGGTGACAGTTTTAGAGCGAGAGCAACCCTTCACACTCATACTCTCCTTAAACATAGCGACATTAAAAATTTCCCTTGTCCTAGTTGTAATTTACGTTTCAATTTGAAATCGTCCCGAGATAAACATTTTGTGAGGAAACATACATTCAACAGGGAAAAAAGTTTTGTTTGTAGTAAATGTGGGGCTGCCTATTTGAATAAAACAACGTTAACTCGGCATATTTCAGATAAACATTTAGGGCAAGCGAAATATTATCATTGCACAATATGTGAAAATAAAATGTACGTTATGAAGAAGGGATTAAGGACTCATATGATGAAAAAACATGGTATATTTGATGTATAACGACTGTATTTGTTAATTTAATAAGTATTTTTTACTACATGTTACTAATTATTAAAAAAATTCTTACTGGATTAAAGTTATACACTTGTATTTCCATTAATTTTTCTAATTTTGTGAGAAAATCGGGTGTTTCATAGATACTTACACATAAATTAGAGGTCAGTCAAGTATTACATAATGCAATTTTTGAAGATTTTTTAACCCCTTGCCCCACGACGTAACGCACCAAAGTGACAATTTTTACCTACAATTATGTTGAATAAAACTCCTGGAAGTTGCCATAAAATTTTTCTTATTATTTTGAAAGAGTGCGGTAATAATAAATAAAACAAGAGGTTTCTAATTACCAATATTTACGTATATTTTATTTATATTGTCATTTAATAACAAACAAGTTTAAAATATGGTAAAATGAGCTCAAAGTCTTAATAAACTTTTACTACAAATCTTACATTTAGTTATGCCAGTTTCCTGACGTAGTCTTCCCTGTGACGCGAGCTCTATCTAGCGGTCAGATACAACAACTGAGCGTCGGCCATATTGTTGATGCAGGGTACGCATAAAAAAATATTTCTTAGTATTCTCTGTTGTACCAGCTAAAAATTTTTTACATTGTCCTTAAGTCTAAGTTACACTTATATACCATTTATTCCAGGGTAGGTTTAAAAACTTTTCATAATATATTCTGTTGGGCTATCTAAAATTTTTGCACGTTAGCAGATTTCCTGCTATTTTTATTAAACTTTAAAACGGTGGTAAGCAGTTACAAGATCAAAGCATAAATATAGGGAATTTTGGCTCACACTGTATTATATATATTGAAAATGAATAAATTAAACGGCATAATTTGACAATAAGAAGAGATTTTAGTTTTGTGGTTCATGCGTGTTTTCTAAGCGCTCACTGTAATTTTCAGTGGGGTATAAACAGACAAATATGAATATCACCAACGGTTCCTAGAATTCCAATAAGAATATTTATATATTTATTGTGAATATATAAAACTACACTTCTTACATGAAAAAATCTATAAAATATCTTATTTTAAATATTTAAAATTTCATGAGACATCCAAGTTTCCTAAATAGCATTTACGAAGAGAAAGTTTTAGTTCTATGGAATGTAGTTTGACGTATAGTAGACACTTTGACAACATACAACAGGATTTATTTTTAACAATCTGATATCAAATTATTAGTTTATCCATATTTGCATTGAAAAATTTTAATCAAACATTGATAATATGTAGCTCTTTGTTGGGACATATACGTGTTCTTTTTTATATTAGTCACAGTCGGTAAATTTTTACTTTTTGGCGATCCTTATCATTTACCATAAAATTATTTTCCTGATCAATATTTTATTATTAATAGTTGAAATTAGTAGCTAGACTAGTGAAAAAAATGGAGGCTGCACCCAAATTACCAATGTTATCATTTGATCTACTCCATTGTACCGATAATGTCCACTTTGGATCACAGCTAAAGAAAGTATGTTATACTCTCTATAATTTATATTTGGAATATCTACTTTATTATCTCGAGTTTAAATAGAATATTAGTCCTATGTATTATAAATTTTAAGGGTTGTGTTAATTATATTTCAGTATATTGCTACATTCTATGGTGAAGATCCAGATTCATATACAACGGAAATAAATAATTTAGACTCGCTGAGAGCGGCTGCAGTTCGACCATCTATGGATGTGAACGGCGTACAGCTATTGAAAAAATATTATTGTCAACTACATTTTTTAAAATCGAGATTTCCAATGGAGGAACATCAAGATGCATCAGTTAATGTTTCTTGGTAATATTCTCCTATTTTTTAATAATAATTATTGACTAAATTTTTTACAGGAAAAATAATCAATTAGATTTAAATTATTCATCTAGTGATATTCAATTTGAATTGATGGCAATTATGTACAATATTGGAGCTCTACATTCATTTTTGGGATCTGGTGATTCCCGAAATAATCCAGACGGTATGAAAATGTCATGTACTCATTTTCAGTGCGCGGCTTGGGCTTTTCAAGTAAGATTAATTTCTTTTTAATAAATTCAATATGTGATATTTTAATTTTTTAGACTGTTAAAGAAAAACATTACCAATACATCGTATATCTTTCACTAGTAGAACTTATACACTTTTTCCAACAAGTTTCTCTAGCTCAAGCTCAGGAATGTATTTTAGAAAAGAGTATGTTTGATAACAGGAAACCGACAATTATTGGTAATTAAAAGTCTTTCAATACTAACAATATTTTTATATTGTATATTTTAATATTTCAGCAAAAGTTGCAGTTCAAGTTCATGGTTATTATAAACAATCTTTACGTATTTTGGAATCTGTGAGTGAAGATAATTTCAGAGATAAATCATATAAAGAATGGATCAAATATTTGCAATTCAAGTTAGCTTACTATAAGTGCATTTCCTTGCTATTTCAAGGACAACAAGCTGAAGAACAACAGAAAATGGGTGAAAGGGTGGCTTTTTATCAGGCAGCATCTGAACAACTCGAAGAAGCTAAAAAATGGGCAGCCACATACAAAAATCAAACTCATCAGGTTTGTTTGATTTGTCATTGATACTTTTATAGATAAAAAACACATAAATGCTTGTGAAATGTCTAAAAGTCAATTTAGTCTTGTTATTTGATAAGAAAATGTCAAATATTTCTATAGTTCAACTATTTAAAGTTATTAACTGTACTGAATGTCCTTATAGTTCATAGTAGCCTAGTGGGTGGCAAATGCCTGAGGCACATGGGCTTTCTGATAGGCCCTTTGTGCTCCACTTGACATTACCAAATGCTGTTTTCTTTTGAGAAGCAGATTAGGCACTTTGATTTGAACCTTTTTATGATAGGCAAGCTGTAAGGCACCAATGGTACTCCAAACTGTGTCCTGTTGAAAGTCCAATCACCAGTCAAATTTGATTAGAGCAGTAGTTTGGTAAGAGAGACAGAAGGCCCATCTATGTGAGCCTTAGTTTGTCTCATGCTAGGTTTATTTATCAGTCTTCTCTGAGTCTGCCTGTCATTATAATTATTTTCCAATTAGCTCTGTTAAATTTTTTATTGAGAAAAATTGATAATTTTTTTATGGAAGCTTTTATTTATTAACATTTTACAATGTGTCACTAGTGCCTAGCTGTGGAGTTGTCTATTTGGGGCAAGTAGAAGTCTTGAGACTTGGGGGATTGTTCTATTATATTTATATATAGGTGCTACATGAAGACCTTGTAGGCCCATAGCATGGAGGTGATTCCATTCCACTTTTTCTTATTCTTTGCTTTCATTTTTCAGTTCTGAATCCTCTCTTTCTCTTAGGTCTTCCATCACCTCTACATACCATCTTTTCTTTGGTCTTTGTCACTTTAAATTTATTAACATAGTTAGCAACAGGTAGAAATAGATTTATTGGAAGTTCTGGATTTTGGAACATGTATGTATTAGCTTTCCAAAAAGAATCTACTCCTTTTAGTTTTCTTTTCCCAGGTTAATATGTCGCAAATATATTTTTGAATGTTATTTTATAACTTTATTAAGACCTTTGTTGTCGTGACTAATTTGAATTTCTGGCTAGCTTTTCTGATGTCTGTTGTAGTTCTTTCAAGATTTCAGCTATTTTGGTCACTTGATATGAGAAATACATAAAGGACGAAAATGATTTTTAAAATCTTTTTAGCAAGAAATCAACGAAGGTTTGGCTTTTACTCAAGATGTGGTTGAAGGTAAAAGAAAGGCGGCCAAAAATGAAAACGAATATATCTATCACGAAGCCGTACCAGATAAAGATCAACTACAAGAAGTTAAGGGTGCCTCTTTAGTCAAAGGGATTCCGTTTAGCATCAATGATACCGAGGTTAGTAGCATTAATTTGTTATTACGTTTTTTTAATATATTTTGTATTATTAGGTTTCTGGACCAGATATATTTTCACGGTTAGTACCAATGGAGGCACACGAAGCGGCTTCTTTGTACAGTGAAAAGAAAGCCCAAATGCTACGCCAAATAGGTGAATTAATCGAAACTAAAGATCAATCTTTAGCTGAATTTATGTCTTCTATGCAATTGGACTTGTTGACTAAGGTAAATCTGTTTTTGTTGTTAATTTTTAATATGATAGGCTCAAGAAGACTCATTATATGGTTTTTCTTAGCAATGTCGTTTTATTCGGGTTTTTGATAATCAACTTTTTTTATTGGAAGAAAAATGATATACTCGGAAGTGAAATAACAAAAAAAGGTGGCGTATGGGTAGTCACAATCTTAAATCTTCCTTACTTTGGAAAAGTCATAGTACTAGGAGGAGATTTTCACCATTCTCTGCCTGCACAGTTACGTGAGAATAGTTATTAAATCTTTCTATCGAGCGGTTCCTTATGGTCCATTTTTAAGACTTTTACCCTAGAGAAAAACATATAGAGCAACGACAAGTTGCTGATTATTTATTAATCTGTCCCTAAATAATATGGAAGAAATTGAGTTATCACAGAATATTATTCCAAACAACGGTAACTGCTTAGCAAATGGAAATTATGAGGGTTTGAAAGACCGGGCAATACTCGCGCCTCTTAACAGAAATGTTGAAAAAATTAATGATGATTTAGTTGACAAACTTCCTGGAGAGTACAAAATCTACCATAGCTATGACTCAATGAAATATCATCTTGAAGGAGCAGTTGAATTTACAACAGAATTTCTCAATTTCAGACTTGCCACCACACAAATTAAAATTGAAAAAAAATTGCTTTAATAATGTTTTGAGTAATTCAGATGTATCAGAAGAACTTTGCAATGGTGTAAGACTGGTAACAGTCTGTGTATTTATATAATAAAGGCATAAATTGTTATTAACAATAACCTTTGACTCTTACAGACTGGAACGCATTTACCATGACTGTCCATAAATTCCAAGGGCAAACTTTCGAATCTGTTGGGTTTGACGCAAAGTCAAGTCCGGTCTTCATACCCGTAATATAATATGAAAGAAAGAATTAGATTAAGATCCGATTTCAAAATTGAAACAGTGATGACCTAAATATTAAACTAATTACCCTTGTGATTATTATGTGGGCAAGACCAAAAAATATTATTCATTTTTCATTCTTTTTTAAATATAATTTCTTAAAAGAAAAACAAAATACCGAGTGAAGCTCGGTCATCAAGATACTGGAAATGTATACTTTGAATGAATTATTTTAGATGCATCAAGCTACTGGTATACCCCAGGATCTTATAGATAGAGCTGCTGCTTTATCAGCTCGACCCAACGCCATTCAAGATCTAATAAGTTCTATGGGAAAATTGTCCAACATTTATCAAGAAGTTGAGGCGAATTTGAATGAAATAGACGCTCTATTAAAGGTATTCCATAATTTTTATAACATCTGACACAATATCAAATCTATGTCCTTTTTTTTAAATCACCATGTGTATATACTTTTTATTTAGTCTGAAGAAGAAGCCGAGAAAGGGTATCAAGAACAAATCGGAAAAAGACCCCCAAGTATATTAGCCACTGACCTTACAAGGGAAGCAGCGAAATACAGAGAGGCCCATACTAAAGCGAGCGATTCGAATCAAACATTACATAGAGCGATGACTGCTCACGTTGCCAATTTGAAAATATTGCAGCAACCGTTGAAGCAATTGCAGCTGCAGTTACCATTTGTTGAATTACCTAACCGTAAGTAATCAATAATTAATATTTAAATGTACTGTTTGTTTTCCTATGAAATAAGGGGTTATAAATATAAAAAATAATATTATTCCTGTCATCTAACATCTAACAACAAGTTTAATACCAGGTCTATCAATTGGATATTCTGAACATCTATTCATTATACATGGTCCCTTTCTTGATTAAACCCATTCTCATACATCTGAAGATATACAGTACCCCCGTTGACCAAATTTGCTGGGCATCACCGTCATTATTCTCATTAATTTATGTTTGAGCTATAACAGCATTAATTCTTGTGAGCATCAGCAATAATTTGATATAAATCATACATAATTTACATTTAAATGTACCGTTTTTTGTTCTTATCGTGAAATTTGTACGTTTTCCTGTGAAAATGATTAGATATAAGAATCAAAGGTGTACAAACACCTAAATATTTCTTATTTATGTTATATATCTTTCTATAATGCTCATGTCTTATGCTAGGTCTACTAACTGAACTTCTTGGGTTATTTTATTGTTTTTCAGAGACACTTCCTTGATGACACCTTGACACCATCCATTGAAAGGTATCTGTCACCCCTAATTCTCTTAATGTAACTGTGTTCTATATTTTGTTGATTATTCTTAATGATTGATCGTTTGAACTACTCCTTGAATATTAATAAAAATAATGGCTAAACACACCTAATAGGATTGCGCCACAAATATGCTCTCTACATCCCTTTGTTGAGGACATAGTTCATGTCGGCACTTTTTCGCTTATTTCCCACCATAACTTCCAATTTCCTGTCTTTTCCTGCCAATTTATAATTCCTACTCTGCTTAGGTCATATTTCACCATATATTTTCCTTTTTTATTGTTATCCAACACTTGCATCGATACATTAATCCATATTTTCTGTTTAACTCAACTTATTGTCCATATCTTTTAAAGCCTTGAGTCGCTTCAATCACCTTAACATATTTCACTTCCCAGTCTTCTCTGCTTTGCTTGGTGTTGATTTCTATTATGTGAGTTCGCTTGAAGACCCATTTTCATATACTTTTTTGCTCGCCTATGTTAAATTCATTTACTTTTTATTGTAGCGAATATTGATGAGAAGTCCTTGAAAGATTTAGAAACTTTGGTGGCAACAGTAGAAGAAATGCGCAATCAAAGGGCTATGCTATGGGCACAACTCAGAGAATCCGTTCACAAAGATGATATAACCAGTTCGTTAGTAACCAAATCTCCGAATCAATCTCTGGAGCAGCTTTTCCAACTAGAGCTACAAAAACATCAAAAGTTGGTAAGTATATTTAAAAATATACTTGGCTTTTTGCCCCAATCTTAATCCATTCATTCTACATGGTTTCTCCCTTGAACATACCTTGTTCTGACCTATCTGAAGATATCTAGTAGTCCCAATTGTCTTCATGTAACCCTGGTTTATATTCTGTGGATTGTTCTTAATAGAATGATCATTGGAACTCCTTGAACATTAATTATAGGTAATTTATATTTAAATACATTTTTTGTTGTTTCCTGGACATCTTGTGTTAGATTTCTTTCCCAATACTAATCTATTTGTTCTACAACGAACCCCATTGATAACTTCTTGTTCTTAACAATCTAAAGGTGTACAATATCCTCAATTGTTTTAATTATGGCAGTTTTGGCAGACATTTTAACTACCCTCCTCATCATACTGTACCATATGCCTGTTTTATTCTGTAAAAAGCAGGTTTAGATCTAAATTTTTTTCTTTGGTCTAATATAATAGAGTAAATACATACCTTTCAGAAATACTTTTTCCCTGCCTGAAAACCAGTATTTATTGACTAATTATTGATTTAACCGAGTTAGAACAAAAATACTCATAAAAATATACTATTTGGTCTTTCAAGTCGGATTTGAACCAACGAAAATCTCGAATAACTAAGAGTGGAACAGTTTCGCTTATTAATATGTAATTTGTATATAATTATTTTTTGTAGTTTTTAATTGTGGCTTTTTATTTGTAGATATATTTGATCGAACAAAATGCAGCCGCCCAAGAAAATATTAAGAAAGCCGTAGTAGATGCTTACGCCCAAGCTGTAACCACCAGAAAATACATTCAAGATATACTTCAAAAACGTTCCATTACGATCACATCCTTAATTGCATCTTACGATTCATACGAAGATCTATTATCGAAAGCCAATAAAGGAATAGAATTTTACACTAAATTAGAAATGAACGTTTCGAAATTATTGCAAAGGATCAAGAGTACTTGTAAGGTACAACAAGAAGAACGTGATCAATTGTTATTGACATCAGAAGCACCTAAATGGGAAAATTCTGCTACTTCGACTGCACCGAAATTAAAAGATTATTTAGATTCCAGAAAAAATATATACCCTAATCAAAATGTTCAATATCCCCAACCAGCGGTTAATTACAGTACCAATATGGAGTTACCGCCAGGTATCCGTCCAAATCCTGTAGGTTCTGAAGTCACAGATTTACCAACTGCTAAAAATTCCAATGAAGATTCGGCTAAAA
Organism: Diorhabda carinulata; assembly: GCF_026250575.1. Lineage (NCBI taxonomy): Eukaryota > Metazoa > Arthropoda > Insecta > Coleoptera > Chrysomelidae > Diorhabda > Diorhabda carinulata. Next base: position 4,602,454 of record NC_079470.1, read on the forward strand.
AACTTCAAAATTATCCCCAGTATTCGTACAGCAATTATATTCCACAACCGTACACTCCTACAGCTTACGAACCAACCACCCAAACTTACAATAGCATTCAATCTAACATCAATACTCAATACGATTGCTCTAAAGCTTATACTACAACCACTAATTCGTATCCTTCCGCTCAAAGCTCTTCATCCTCCGGTTTTATTCAACAACAACAACCAGTTGCTCCTAAAAATACCACTAATTATCAATATCAAAATATCCCAGTTACTGTCGGTGACCGGAATGTTTATTATCCTCAAGGATACAGCCCTAATACGAATTTACCGAACTCCAGTAACGTCCAGCTCGTATCTGGTCAAGTAAAATACCATAATGTGGAGTACGCTAGTTCAGTTCAACCTAATCAAACCCCTATTAACACTGGTTCAATTTATTCATCACCTTTAACTGATATGTCCAGTATAAATACAACAATTCCTTCGGATCCTAATTTTATGACCGGTAGTTATGGGTTGTATTACAATTCTAATCCTTTGGGTGGCACGAATCCTGTTAAATCGAATCAATATATGAACCAAGCAAATCCAACCGCGGGTTATTCCACAGATTCTGCTTATTATTCTGGGATCCCTTATGCCGCTTCCCAAGCGACGATGGGACAGTTTTATCAGAACGGAAGTAATATGCAGTTGTATGCACAGGTGAGTTAGTTTCAGTTAATTTCAATGAAAGTTTTGCTAGTTGATTGATTTATATTGTGAAGTTTTTCTGCTAATTTATTTAAACTGTTCCTAACGATGGGGTGAATTTATATACATGGTACTTCTTACTTATTTAATGAATTTATTTATAGTCTTACACTAAACTAACCACTTAGACTTATTATTCACTAACCTATTATTGACACTACTTTATTTAAATTCTTGGTTTACTTTTCTATCCTGATGTGTTTGAAATGACATCAGATTATTTACTGACTACTCGCTGATAAACAAGCACATATTTATTTACAACGGATTTCTCGATAATTCTGTTTCTAGAATGTAAACAAACGAAAAGGTCTCATTAGACATTGATTCCATAAACAGGGTCATAGAATATTGCGAATTATAATAAACAAAAAATTGTCGTTTTATAACTGTTTTTGTAAATTTTTATCCAGCGCGTCCACCAAATATTAGATTCCATTAATATACTCGATCATGACTGGCTTCACGGTCCTTGTCGTGGACGAGTTCGTAAAACAATATAATTCATAATTTTGTAAATTATCAAAAAGTTATTAAAATATTTTCAAGAATATCTGAAATACATTTTCACTTCGCAACGTTGCATGGCATTGAATTTATTTTTATTTAGAAAAAAAATTGGTAACACAAATGTAACATTACAAATTACATTGAGTTATTGTATAACTTTGTATATTTCCCATTTTAAAACTTACACAAATTGTTTTAGGTGGATCAAAATAAACCTACAGCTTCACCTTCGCTACCTGCACAGTACAATACGAACCAGAATTATAATCAGTATTATCCCACCGGAAATACTGCGCCTCTTCCTCAACAAGCTACAACTGGAACTTCTTTACCAAACCAAGGTCAAACAGTGAATACTCAACCTACCATAAATTATGTATACGGTTCTTATTACCCTATAACTACCCAACCTAATTATAATTACAATGTATCTACTCAACAACAACAACAACAGCCTGTAGCTGTTACGAAATCGTCCAACATCGATTTATTAAGCGGTCTCGACTTTAATATCAGCCAAGCTCCTCTGGTACCCCTGCAGAATGTTGTTCTTAAACCTCAGGAAGTTGAACCGGAAACTAAAAGTGCTACCACCCCGACGACGCAGCCAACGGTCGTCAGTCAAACACAGAAACCTTCACCGGAAGTGAAGAGACCAAACGTGAAAATTTTACCGAGCAAACCGCTGAATAACAAGGACGTTAAGAACTTGTTCAATAACGAATTGGAAAAGTACGAAAAATTCGTCGAAACTTTGACGCATAAAACTTTAAGCGGACCGACTACTTTGGACATCAAATGGAAAGAAATACAAGATCAACAGGATAGTGACTTACAGAAAAAAATAATTTCTGTCGCCAGATGTTATCCGATGAAAAATAGATATCCGGATATATTGCCTTATGATTATTCTCGGGTGGAATTGTGTGATAGCAAAGACGATTACATTAACGCCTCTTTTATCAAGGTAAGTTCTTTACATTGGACTTTTCGGTGTTGACAACAGTACATATGTTCAAATATAACTTAAGGAAAAACAACCCCAACAACAAGTCGTTTAATTCATTGATTAAGGTTCAATCTTTAAGCTCTTTTCATTGTTATTAGGTGCTTGATGAACACTAGATTAGTGGATAGTCATTGAAGGGCGTAGGACCAGGGAAAACGATGTTAAAATAAGAATTTGCTTTCCCAGTAAGCCTAACTAAGTCAGAAACTTACATATCGTCGATGTATTATCTTGACAGACGACCAAAAATACTCAATTCTCAACTCCAAGGTAGTATGGGTTTGCTTGTGTGCTTAAAACACTTTAAGTGAACATTTCGGCCTGTGTACTCAACACTATCTCTACTTAATTAACATTTCTGGAATACATTGTTTACAACCCGATCATTTTAGTGTGTCTGATCGTTCGGATTTATAAGTCGGTAGTTAATACCCGGCTCGAAGGACCAAGCATTGCATTCATCTATTTATCATCTTTACAGACGATCAAAGACACTTGGTTCCCAACTTTAAAATAGTATGAGATTGTTTGTATGCTGAAAACGTACGCTGAAAAGTCATTATGGTTTGGGTATTGATGCACGAGGGTCGTAAAAGCAAAAATTGGTGGAATTAACAAAAAAGTCTTTTTTTAGATCGTTTTATGTCAATATGGCAGTTTATTAAACACGCAGTTCACATTATTAGGCTTAGAAAAGCCACTGACAAGGAACTAAATGAACGATTCGGTCTTATAGGTTATGCAAGTAGAATTTAGGGGATCATAGTAGATCTAAAAAGGTTACAGGGAAGTTGGCTTCAAAATACTTCGGTAAAATCTATGTGTCGAACATTAAAAATTAAATCTGTTCATAATAAACAGAAATTTATTATTATTTACTCTCAGGACATAATCTACTCAATTAGAAGTTCTATTAGACTCCATTTACTACCACTGCAATAAACTTTCTATAAGTTACTGGTTCATACCCGGCTCGAAGGACCAAGCGTTGTAATTGTTACAATAATCTATTTACTTTCATTTATTTTCTTCATAAATGATTATTACTGCTACAATAATACCTATAATTATAGTGTTTGGTCCTTCTATAAGTGACTGATTCTACCCGGCTCGAAAGTCCAAATAGTGTAACTGCTGCTATATTCTACTAACTTTTATTTGATCAATATTTTTTTTTATTTGCAGGACGTTTCTCCTTATATGCCTCCGTTTATAGTAACCCAGGTTCCATTGGCAGGAACAGTTGGAGATTTGTGGACGATGGTTAGAGAACAACAAGTGGAATTGATATTGTGCCTACTAAGTGATAATGAGGTATGATAATAACGAATAGTGACAAGTGAAACACTGTTGATGTTAATTTGGGTTTCAGATTGGAGACGACGTGTATTGGCCGAAAGAGAAAGGACAAAGTATAAATGTAATCAACATGGTTATCACTTTACAAAGTGTCATCGTTAAATCTCATTGGATAGAAAGACTGATTTGTGTTAATTTACCGGAAAAACGAGAATCTCGTGTTGTGCTGCATTTACAGTTTACCTCTTGGCCAGGCAGGTGAGATATATATAGTATGATCCTTCATTTTCTTCCTACTTTAATTGATAAAAAATGCCAAAAAATAGTTAACAAATCGATGTTCCAGCCAACAAATTCTCCAGATTTAGTTATATTTTACTGTTTCAAGTTATAAAAAAATTATTGGGGGTGTAAGAGATTATAGAACATGTTTTCACAAACACAGTTTTTTTGAGAAGACGAAAAGAATTTTCTCTATAAAATTTTATATTTTTATTTAAGGAGAGTACTTGTTGAAATACTATTTCTAAAAAATTCAAATCCCCATTTTTCTCAAGTATAGTAGTAAGAAAATGAGAAAATGGCGTTTTTTCTACTATTTCATAGTTTGTTAAACCAATTTTATAATGATAATCATGACTCTTTAATCTATTTCATAAATAGTGAGGTGTTTGTCATAAGTAGAGAAATTTTACTATTTATTTTAATCTTTAATATATTTCTCAATATTGATTCCCTAAACTTAGTTTTTATTAGTAGTGAGATGTTTGTCCTTTGTAAAGAAATTTCACTATTCATATATTTCTTTATATTAATTTCCTAAGCGCAGTTTTTCTCATGGAAACTACTATTTTTAATATACTTTACTACCCTTTTGTCAAAAATAGTACTTAAAAATGAGAAAATGGTTAGAAATGCAGTTACCCTTATTTTGAATCCTGGACTATTACTATGTCATGAGTTGTTAACACACTTTCATTTTAATGTCTTCATGACTCATTAATCTATTTTATAAGTAGTGGGATGTTTGTCCTATGTAAAGAAATTTTACTATTTACATTAATCTTTCCAATATTTCTTTATAATAATATATATTTATTATTGGAAACTGTTTTAATATATTTTACTACCAATTTCTCTCAAAATTCGATTGAACATCATTTTTATTTTAGTTTATTCCCGACAAATCCCGATGCATTTATTAGTTACATATTGGAATCGATAAACCTTTACCAACAACAGAAATGTAATACACATCCTGTGGTGGTTCATTGTTCTTCTGGAATCGGACGAAGTGGATTGCTCTGTCTATTAACTGCTGCCATATTTGACGTTACAAACAACGCCAATTCCATACCTGATCTAACCGCGTTAGGTATCAAATTATCCAATTACAGAAAAAATATCCTCAGAGATAGAGAGCATTTGAAATTTGGCTACGAATGTTTTTTGGCTTACATAAAGTATGTTGTTTCCGAAGGTGAGTATAATTTTACTTATACTAATCACAAATTTGCAGATTGATACATGAAACAAGTTAATTTGAATCACATAAATCACCAGTATCCAAATCAGGTGGATGTGAAGCTTATAATAGGCTAGGAAATGATGTTGGTACTTTTTAATAGATGGCGTTTGAGTTAGAGTCAAAGGAAACGAAATCAAACAAGTTTTGAAACAAACCATCAATTATCTACTATCAACAACTGATTTGAGCAGATGTTTGAAAAAAAAAGACCAGAATTTATTAACGATATTATTTGGTTGAAAAGTTTCGGTAAATCCGTGACCTTGCCCTGTCAGAGTATCATTTGCTCTGGTTTCTTATTGTCTACAATTTACTTTAGATTGTGCAGAAGGTGACCTCAGGATCTATTCGGACCCTCCATTAAAAAATATTTATATCTCGCCCTCACCCTTATGAACTCTGACTTCATGAGGTCACATCAGTTTTTCATGCAAAGCATTTTCTACTATGGCTTGTAACCGTAAGGCATTTTGTAATTAAGTGATCCAAAGCTTCTTCTTCTCCACTCTCAATTTTTTGCTAGAACCAGTCTTATCAAGTGCTTCTTGTCCTGTAGGGAAATTAGTGAGAAGTATAGTGTTTATAGAGTGATTCTCTTTTGTATAGGGGAACTATCTGATACCACAGAAAAACCTGGTAGAAGGTTATCTCCATATTTCTCATCAGAAGCAACGAAGTGATCTAAAGTTGCTTCCACACAAAATCAGCTTATTCCATTTTTTGCTACACCCAGTCTTATCACAAACATACTGTCCTTTAAAGAAGTCAGTGAGTCAGTTTTCTCAGTAACCCAAACCAAAAAGATCTTATTTTTGATACCTAAGCTTTCTATGTTTCATTTCCACACACTTTTAAATAAAAAAATTCCTGCATGAAAAGCATTTGTATCATACGCTAGCAGTAATGAGGATCTACTGCCAGTTTGAATTCACCAACACCAGTTTCCATTGTGGTTTGTGATTATATTTTCAGTAGAAATAAAAATTTACATAATACATGAAAATATAAACATTTTTTTTCTGAAGCAATATTTTGAAAATATTGATTTAATTATATTGATTGATATGTTGTAGATATGTTAAGAAAGAAGTTGAACGAACTAGAACCGAAGAAACAAGAAGAACCGGTTACCGTTAAAACCGAAAAAAATGTAGATCCTTTGAGTACCTTGGATCCGTTTTGGGCCAATAAAAAGTAGTATGTTTAATTTAGTTAAGTAATATTGAATAAAATAAAAATTTTATTGCTACCTTTATATAATAACTTGTATCCCCTGTTGTATCCCAATTTGATTATTTTAAAATAATTATATAACGCTGATAAACTTGCAAGTAGATTTATTTAAAAAGTATTATTTATTAATAAAGTATCTTCATTGCATTTCAATTGGTAGTTTTACTTTTACTAATAATATCGAATTATGTGTGGTAGTTGAATTATTGTATGCAGAAGTACTTCTATATGCATCCAATCAAAATGGTTTTGTCATCACTAACAGTGAATGTAAGTAAATTCGGAATCCCATGCATCCCTTTTCTGATGGTACAATTCCAGAAATCATTCAATAATATATTATCCTAGGCTAAGAACCGATAGGAACATACGAAACCTCAAAAATCCATTTTATTCTGTAACCTGTCACACATGAAAAGACCCCGTTCAATCCTTATGTAATTTGGGTTTTGACCAATGGCAATGATAGTTCAAGGTTCAAAAGTTTCATTCGGCACGATATCCCAAAATCACCCAACCCCTCAAAACGACCACTGAACAGTCCAATGGTGCTATAAGGAGGGGTTTCGGCCAGATTTTCTGAAATTAAGCGCAGTGATAGTTTGCAGCAAGGTGGTGAAAAGTCTCACAGGGTTATCAATGGGGGGAAGGGGGGTGTGGATTTCGAACCCATGGAGACTTATGCAGATTGCTTTGAACTATTATTGTTCCAAGTTTCAGAAAAACTGTCTGAAACCCAATTTCCATAAGGATTTAGCGGGGTATTTTGGACTTCACTGCCTGATATGGATGCGGTTGACCAAATTATAGGGAAATTCGCCACGTGTCATGACTTGTGACTAAATCATCGTACCAATGTTTAGTAATTGAGATCTTTTTAACCACACGAATAAAGAGAAGGCTTAAGAGGTTCAAACTTTTCGAGTTGGTGAAGAGGGATTATCAAAAATAAAATAACTTGAGATCTTTCTTCTTCTGAACATTGGAACGAAATATCTAATATAAAACACGTCAAAGGAGTACCTGACAATATTATAGTTGAAGCTTTTGAAGAACTCTTCTTCTCATTTTTTCCCCTCTCTAGGGCGTCGAAAATGCATATGTATTAATTATCCGTTTATCCTTTTCCTCCATCTTTTCCTGTCCTGTTCTAGTATCATTTGATTTATTGTCTGTTGCCTTCGTTTTCCCATATCAGTTATTTGCTCGTTTCATGTTTCTCTTGGCCTGTCCCTTCTCCTTCTTCATATAGCTCTTTCTTTCCATATTCGTTTTGTTATTCTATAGTTGCAACAGTGGAGGTTTTCCATCACGTAACTCAATCTACGATTTATCGAACACATATTTTCTATCTTCTTCTATCAACAGAAATCAAGCAACAGCATAAGATCGATTGTCTTCTCCACAAGACCAACTACAAGATATACCTCATAGTTTCTTTAAATTGACAGTAGTAATCGTAAAAAGACACAACGATATAAAATACTAGAGGAGTGTTGACGTCACATACTGCCATTGTTAGCGTAGGTTAGGTAGTTTGTGAATCGTATATGTATTTAGTGATTTTATCGTATTTTATTCGATAAATTTTGAGAGAAAATTACCTTCTGGCACAAAACACTTTTTAAATAACTTTAAAGAACACACACTACCCCACAAGCTTTAATTGGAAAGTGAACTAGAACCTAGTGTAACAATATGACGGACGTGACGTCACACTCCAGTTGTCTATTGACGTAACGCGAAAAGCTGACTGTACTAAAAGTTACAATTTGACGTAGTTTTCAATACTGTATTGTTTTTAGAGAAAACGTGTATTTATTTTCAAAACAGGGCTTTTAAGAACTGATTTGATGTTTTATTTGATATATCGATAAGTACGAATATAATGTTGGAGCAACATACCTCGTTCTTGGTCAAACATAAGACAACAATAATGTACTTACTGTTTAAATATTGATTTCACGGAAAAACAATTAACAACTTTTTTCAATACAATAAGAAAATACCGTCTTATAAACATCTCGGATTTACGTCATATAAAAGAATTCAAAATGACAAGTCTTTTTGATGTCATTGACGTCAGCTGACCAAAAAGACATCTGACAGATGTCAAATCGACGACAGCTTACTAGCTGGGAATTCAATACAATACTCTTTACCTTTAGTTAAAAGTCAGCTCCCACAATTATCTATACAGTGTGATTTTCCACCAGCTATTTATAGTGTGGTATCTGAAAATTAGCTAGAACTTTTCTGTGTTGTTTCAATTTCTAGTACTTATTTTCCTTTTTTATTTTTTTCCATGATCATGATAATATATTTACGGAAACGTGGATTTTGAAACTGTTGAGGAATCTTCTATTTAAGATCTATAGCCTATCCCAAAAAAAAGTTTGTGCGTGTAAAAATGACCCACAATCGAAAACAAACTGTAAAAAAATGAAGTTAAATTTCGCGCTCTTTCCTTGAATTATAGAAACAATATGGCCGTTTAACTAATTTCCGTTCCGCTATTGGATATAAATTATAAAAGTTTTTAGCTAATAAAATCTTAAATTAATTATATATGAACTAAAACAATACACTAAAGTTGCTGAATTAAACGTTAACATTTTATTAAAGATGAATAGTCGTTCATTTGATTTTTTCAAAACAGCCACTCAGCGTCGAGTATATAAAATTATAAAGTATATGTAGAGACCTCTTGTGTATGTAAACGAATAACGATATCGATTATTATTTGTTACAGTGCCAAATGAGCCAAAAATCGAAACGAAACTGTAAAAAAATGTGATTAAATTTCGCGCCCTTTCGTTGAATGACAGAAACAATATGGCCGTTTTCCTAATTTCCGCTCGGTTACTGAAATTGAACTATGGCTTCCGTAAAAACTCATGTTGAAGTTGCGAACTTTGAACTGAAATTTCTTTAGATTTTGATTGATAACACATATAAAGAAGGGTACCGTTGGATTCGTCATACTCTACACAGTGTACACTATCAAAAAATATATATATCTTGTTTCGCGCGGAACCCATTTTTATTGCGAACAATAGTGGGCTTATAATTTCCCATTGTTTTATCTTTTTTTCCATTTTAGAACCTTCTGATCTTTGTTAATTCATCCATTCAGTTATACTATCCACTTTTACTCGCTTCTCGTGGTAGTTATTATTTTTTCTTTCTATCTCTAGTTTATTATCTTCTACCCGCTGCTTATTTGCATTGAGTCGAATGCTATTCTCAGGTCGATGAACGTTAAGAGCAGTGCTTCTTTTTTTTCATAACTTCTTCATGTTGCTCAGTGAAATGCTATAATTATAATAATATATAAAGTGGATAGGAATAGAAGGTTTAATGGTTGATCAGCTAAATCTAAATCAACAGAATGGTATTAAATTGACTACATCTTCTAGATACATTAAATGTTTTTTTATCGTTTCCTGTACATTAATTTAATTAAAAATCAATGTTTTCAATTTTCATCTATAACAACGCCCTCTCTTCGTAAGAAGAGCAACGCAAAATTCGTAGATAGCAATCTGGGTACAGTTATCATTAGAATAATAACTTTTCCGCATTATTGTACAAATTTTCAATTCTAATTGTTTCCCACGAGACTGCCGCTCTCGCGCTTCATTTTGGTCGAATGTCCTATTATCGTGCGGTCGGCGCAGTCGTAAAACGACGCGCAACCTTCCGCGTTTCAGTTTCCAACAAAAAAAACTCTAGTAGAAAAACACGCACTGACAAGGTAAAATTTGACATGCGCCAAATAAGGTGCAGGAACTGGTGTCAGTATACAAAACTAGACAAGTAAAATTGATTGTTTTCCGGTGTTAGAAATGCATCTCAAAACTGGCATAGTTTTTTGTTAAAATTTAACTGTTTTATAAATTAGTACTCGTTGTGATATTTGTGATAATGTTAGGTTGAAGTAGTATTTGGCGCGTTTTACCATTCCCGTTGTACCTGATACTTGCTGTGTAGAAATAATAGATGGAAATTCCAAATTAGTGAAGATTTCGTATTTACATGTTTTAATAAGGTGAGTTCAACTTTCACTTATTACTTTATTTATAAACGTTTTCATTTTGCGACTAACCGATTTATGCAAGTAAATAAAAATTTGTTTACATATTGAAATTTAATTAAAGAATAAACGCTGTCAAACTATATTTTGTATTACAAAATATTTATAAAATTTAATAAGATTTTAAAATAATCTTTAAAATAAGTATTTGAAGAGTATAGGCGCGTATATGCATGCGTTGATGTACTATTGATTGACTTCATTGACTAGGTAGGTATAAGAGAGCAAATATCCTAATCAACTCCCACTTACCTGTACAGCCGGTGTATATAGATCCGCGTTTAATCCATTATTCATTTAACAGATAAATAGGCTGTTTTCCCAGATTATTATATTAATTAATAAAACTTTGATATAACCATTTATGTTATTGAAAAATATTTTTGGTTAAATAAATCATGTTTGAAAGATGATTTCTATGTAGGTCTAATTATTTATCTTCAATTTGAATTATTCACAAATGGTATGACAGACCATATTAAACAGTGTGGACAACTTTAAGATTACATTGTAAATTTGAATTGGTAATTTATAATTAAGGTCTATACAAGTAGTTTATTAGAATTAGAAAGGAAGATAATTGTGGTATTAATTATTTTAATAATAAGTGGGAATATTTTTTTACAGATATGAGAATAATGATAGTAGTAAATTGTAATAAATTTTCAAAAAATTATTATTTACAATATAGCAACTGAAATTTAAAATTTTAGTCATTATAATCCAAGTAATCTGATAAATTATAGTCCTTAGAATCTAGATACACAGGGTGATTTTTTTTTATATACTTAATAAGGAGTAAAATAAAAACAAATCGAAACAGCTCGATTTTTTATTTTAATCTATCATTTTTCAAAAGAATAATTTATGATAAAGAAACAGTTTTTTTTGAAGAATTAGAATCAAGATGTACAGGGTGATGAGTATTGCTATGCTTAAATAAGAAGTAAAATTGAAAATAACCGATTCGATTTCTTATTTTGAGTTATCATTTTTGTAAATAATAATTTATTATACAGGGTAAATCATTTACGAGAATTTTGTTTTCATACATTCGAATCTATATATAATGGATAATGGGAGATGTTTATTGATATATTTAAATAAAAAGTGTAATTAAATTTGTCATTTTTGAAAAGGATTTATGATATAGGGTGAATCACCTTCGAATAACAGTTTTTTTTTCAATAATCAATCGGAAATTTTCGAATTATGAGATAGAAACTAGTTTAAGATTTTTTATGTGCTTATATGAAATTTAAAGTATCTAGAACTTCTTAATTAATTAAATGAGATGGATTACAACTTTCATTTAATAAATTTTATAATAGATTTTTTAATATTTTTTACATTTCGGCTTAATTTCGGTATTTATAAACAAATAATTTGACATCGACAGTTGTACTCTAGCGATTTATGAAGTTATTATTGATTTAAAGTTTTATTTTCATTAAATACAAAATTAGGTTAAAATATCAAAAATATTTTGTACCAAAAATCTCTTATTTGCGAAAGAGTATTAAAATTATTTATTTACAAGAAATCTAAAGTCAATATCAATATTCACACCTTTCAAAATATGTTTCGATACTTTAACGATTTTAAATAGATTCGTTTTGTTGAACTGAAAACGCACCTTAACCGTAAATACTACAAATATTTTCGTACTACAAAACGTACGTATACTGTCAAAAATATGAAACTTTGGAAATGTTATTAAAACAGGTTACATTCGATATTTTCATTATTTTTTTTGTTATTCTCTATGGTTAATTAAATTTATTTACAATAACGTTTCACGTTTATACGTACTCACATTAAAAATATGAAAATTTATATATAAAATTCCATTCGATTTGACCTTCCTATTAACGCTCATGTTTGAACTGACTTATACAGTTAGATGCATCTTTTAAGACAATACGTTCAGGCGTTTTAAATTGCATTCGTATTCGACCAAAGTACCGTTGGGCGAGTTTCATGCATAGTACTTTCTCGAATTGTTTTCATTTGGTCTTCGATCGAACACGAAAACTTTGGTATGCATGGGCTTGCACGCAGTGCACAGGACCGGACTGGCAAAATTTCTCATACGCATACGAAAATGCCACAAAAATAGTAACATGATATACAGGGTGCGGCAGCATAACTTCCTTTTTTAAAAAGTTCGCCATTTAGTCGGTAGATGTCGTAACGGAGTGCTAGTGGTCTCGTTCGAGAGGGGGGACTATAAAGTTTTGTCCCGGCACAGTTCAGTCGCCATCATGCGTTGGAACAGTGAGGAGCGTGCGTTTGCCGTTGACGTTTACTTTTCGAGCGGATGTTCTGTGATCGCAACCCAGCGCGCCTTTCGGAATCGCTTTAATTTAGCCCCCTTGGCCCCTGTCCCGGACCGGAAATCAATTGTTACGTGGGTCACTACGTTCAGACAAACTGCAAGTGTGACAAGACGAAGAACTGGAGTCCCTCGGCCCATTAGATCACCGGAGAACATTGAGTTAGTTAGAACTTCAGTGTTGCGATCACCACGGCGTTCTGCGCGCAAACATGCGTCTGCCCTTGGACTTTCCGATCGTTCTGTGAGGAGAATACTTCATGATGATCTTCATTTTCATCCATACAAGATGGCAATTGTGCAGGAACTTTCTGAACGTGACTTCAATTCTCGGAGGAACGCGTGTGAGGTTTTTCTGGAAGTCGTTCCTGAGGACGCTATTGTTTTTTTTAGTGATGAAGCCCATTTTCATTTGTGTGGATCCGTAAACAAACAAAACATGCGCTACTGGGCTGATACCAATCCTCGACAATTGCATCAACGGCCTTTGCATTCACCTAAAGTCACAGTGTGGTGTGCAATTTACTCACGTGGAATTATTGGTCCCTGGTTCTTTGAGGAAAATGAAGTCACAGTGACAGTGAATTCGCACCGGTATGTAAACATGTTACAGGAATTTTTTTTCCCACGGCTAGATGAGTTGGACTTAGGGGACACTTGGTTCCAACAAGACGGAGCAACGGCACACACTTCAAGAACATCGATGGCTGTTTTGAGGGAACACTTCCCAGAGCGCCTTATCTCAATTAGGGGCGATTTGGAGTGGCCAGCCCGCTCTCCCGATTTGACCCCTTGTGATTATTTCCTATGGGGTTTTTTGAAATCCCGTGTGTATGTGAACCGTCCAAGGACCCTACAAGATTTGAAGACGAACATCCAGGAAGAAATTGCCAACATAACGCCTGCTATGCTGGCAAGAGTCATGACAAACGCCAGAAATCGGTTTACTCAGTGTATGGAGAATGGGGGACGTCACCTAACTGATTTGATCTTCAAAACTCAGTAAAACAAAACTTTATGTATGTGCCTGTATTATAAAAAACGAATAAAAATTTTTTGATTCATACAATAAGTTTTATTAACTTTTGAAAAAAGGAAGTTATGCTGCCGCACCCTGTACAATGTGTTTGATTATAATATAATATAACGGTCGACGTGACGTATGGGTTTTATTAATAATGGCGGGGTAGGCCATATTGATTTTGTTGATAAGCGAACAAGTGACATAAGAGTATTGGCATAAAGTTAAATAAATTTTTACTCAGGCGAAGGTTCCCGGAATTTTAATAATTGTTTGCAAAATAAACGATCGAAAATATAAATTATTACTAGGTTTGGAAATAATATTGGATTTATCCGGAGATTTTTATTTGTCGGTGTGCTACTAAAAATGTTTCTAAATAGATTTATATATGTTTTCCATGTATTTTTTCACGTAGAATACGATGGAGTTGTTAGTTTTAAGATAAAATCTACATTATAAGCGCTGGGAGTGAAATACATAATATGTGTGAGGCTTGGATAGGTGAAAACCGACAATTTCGTTGCGGGGCCGTATTTTCCGAACGGGGCTTTTTGCTTAACTGCCTTTTGGCAAAAAGTTAGGTCAGGGGTTTCCGAAAAACATATCCAAAATTCGCGCAAATTAAGTGTGGGGTTTTTGAAAAATCGATGTTTGCAAAAAAGCAATTTTTTAGTTTTTTAGGATTTCTCGGAAAATTTTTGATTCAAAGTTAATTTTGAGAACACCAGTTTAAAGTAGAGTAAATAACGCACATTTAAAAAAAAATTGGTCCCGATAGGTCAGTTTGGGTGACAATGGAGGTCGTTTGAAATGAGTGTACCACTTAAGTAGCGTGATCACAACGTAGACTTCCACATGGCGTAACAGGGCTCAAAAAACGTTTCGGAAAAATGAAAGTGGCCATGTTTCTTCAAACTGAATGGGTGAATCCGTCTAGAATGGGCCGTATGTGTATACCGACTTCTCTAGGTAGAAATTTTTCAACGAAATCTATTGGCGTTTTGCTTATATCCACTATTTTACATGCCAGACATTTTCAGTTAATGAATTCTTCTAGAAGAAACCGCTGACCATATTATAATGTAATACGGACCTGTTAATGAAAAAAGCGCCATCCTCTATGCATTATTTAAATTTGGTTACGCTCGTTTCCCATTGTGTTTGTAATGCTTTGCTTCATTGTTAATTTACCTAAAAGATTTTATGAATAAATAATAAAAACGGGTCTTGCACCTTTCTTATAACATAAGGTGTAGATTTTTTTTTGTCGATAAAATTAAGATTGTTTGGTATATTCCGCTATACAGGGCGTAATGCGAAAAGTAACCTGGCTCTTGGGAATTTAGTCGATATGGAGCGGACCGCGCGTTGTGAGTGCCTGGTTCTTAACAAAAACGGTAATTCGTCGACTGTACCACATAAAAAATTCTACAATACTGATATTGAATAATCAATCGACGTCGATAACTTAGACAGTATCGGTCTGTTCGTGACGAGCCTGACGGAATCGTGCTGTTGCTTTAAACATCATTATCTCGTATTGTACATAAATATTTGGGGCTACACTTTTCAAAATTCAGTACAAGAGCTGAAGCCTCGGGATGCTGGTCAGAGGCTTGACTTCTTGATTGAGCGCTTTCTAACATTTACCGACATCTTGTTTACGGATGAAGCTGATTTTCACCTTAATGGACACGTCAACAAGCAAAATTGCTGCAACCAACTCATCCAAAACACAAACATCAGAAATCCTAAAGTGTCCGTATGAGTTCAGAGCGTTATGTGGAGATGTTATAAAACATCTTCGTGTCCGAACTACCAAACCGAAGAACATGGTTCCAGCAAAACTGGGCAACGTCACACACGTCCAATAGTTGTTCGATACGAGTTCGTGAATTTTTTCCTGAACTGACCGCCTTGCAGTCCCCCCGATTAAATACATATGGACTTTTTTCTGTGTCCAATCTAACGTTTGCGCTGCCCTGGCACAATTAAAACGCCGAGCCGAGCCGTCATATAGTATATCGTATATCTGCAAAGAATATGCGATGTTTATCTCACCTAAGGAAATTCTCTTCAAAAATTACGTGAAACTATACGGAAAAATGTATCATAAGATAATAAAAGCTGCCAAAGATATTTATTATAATCGGAGATTCCCCCAATTCTCGTAATGTTTCTAAAGAAACTTGGTTAATTGTGAATGATCTAAGAAATCGAGAATAATCTCTACTTCACTCAATAATTACTTCTTCGGAAGATTAAAAATGCTGACTCTTCCTTCCTTTTTAATCTTTGAATCCGTTTGCCTAATTCGTAAACACGCTTCTCGAATTTCAGAAAGGTCGTTGCACGGATATCCACTTAAAAACGCGGAGCACGACATTTATTTACCTACTACACGTCCAGAATTAGTTGAAGGCTCAATACTTTACAATGCCAAAAAATGCACAATCATTTGCCAATTTATATCAAATTGATATCATAATTTCTCGCATTCCGCAATAATTTGAGGTTATATTTCCTTCTACTCTATAATTTAATTTCGGGCAAGGTGCATACTGGTTTAATTTTTGCTATGAATGTTATTTTTATGTTTATTTTTCAGTTTTTACAATTTTTTGACATTAAAACATTCTCTCTTACGTGTAGAAGAAAATGGGTTTCTATTTAACGTTTATAAAATACATTGTAACAAAAAATTTTGTCCCGGGGCTACTAGCGCTTGAGAATATTTTCATGTTAATGAATGGAAATTTCGTTTAGGTAGCTGGCGGCGACATGTTTCGTACAACAGATCATGGAAATTAGCAGGTGATCTGTTTACAACACGGCAAAGTTTATGTTCAATGTGTGCAAGTTCCAAAAACATGAATATATAAAAAATTACAGGAAACCTAAGGAAAAAAGTTATGAAAATGAAACAAGTTGTAATTTCCCGATAAATATTCGATTCAAGTAGCACACTCGCGGTCAAAAGTCTCTATCAATAAATCTGTTCTTTTCCGGATTTATTTGAAATTATCTCTTCCCCAACCCTAATAACGACTTCCAATCGCTTTTTCGTGGATCGAAAATAAGATTTTTTACACGATCTTCTTGTTTGATACTATCCCATTCTTCGTTGAGCGCCGTTTTGAGGTCCGATTTCCTCGCCAATGCAGAATCTCCAGTCCAAACTTTTCTCTTAAGTCCAATCATAAATGCTCCATAGGATTCAAGTCCGTGCTACGCGCTGGACAATTCATAGCGAAAATTTGCCGTACGAAATCTGTAGTATGAGGACCAAGGATTGAATTATCGCTGGTGAAACTACCGCAGTGATCTTCTAAAATGGGCCGATACAGTACCAGTTTCAATAAAAACTTGGTATTTGCTTCCGTACAAATGCCCGTCATATCTTTCCAGGAACCTTCTCCGCGAATCTTTCTTCAGATCTTATGTAGACACGTCCTCTTCTGTCGTTACAGTGGAGACATACTTTGTTGAGAAAAGAGCGGAGCTCCTCAGTACAATTAACGTGCTCTCTGGCAAATTGTAGACGGGTTTCTCGGTGGGCTGAAGTTAATTTTGGATCAAGGTTAGCTGCTTCAGGTCTTTTTCGAAACCTCACAGCCACTCCTTATGTTTCTCTGAGCTCTTATTGGACTTGAACACCAATGAGGATTCGATGTCTTAGATCTTTGGATCCATTAATCTGAGCTGCTATCTCTAGACCGTCCATAACGTTTTCTATCGCAAAAACTCCTGGTAGATCATTTTTTTTTCACGTTGTAGTCCTAGAATGTAAATTTTTGTACGAATTTCAATCAATAGTTCCTTGGTTTTACCCATTTTAATACTTACAAGTCTGAATTTGCGAGAATTAGAATTAGAATTAGCTTATTAAGTGAAGTAGGCGCTGACTGAGAATGTAATTCTTCTTTTTAAAGTTGGGAAGTCCTCAGCTGCCACGACTGTTCGGCCTGTTTTTTAGTTTTCACTGCTTGGAAATATAAACACTTTGTCTTGCACTGAGAATGGACCCTAAGCTCTGTTCGTAGTCTTCAGAGAACTGTGGAGAAAGTAAATATTGGAGTGAATTAAGGGGCAGTTATACAAAATGTAGCACAGTAGTTGGAGCGTATTTTTGATTGTTATTATTGATTATTTCTCGTAATTTGGCAGTTGTCAAACGTATCAAGTTTCTGTTAGAAGTTTAGTTTCAAGTATGGAAAATTTGAAAAGAAATTACGCATAATTATTACCAAGATATATGATCAAAATGAAGATCTGAATAAATGGTTGATAATTAGAAAGGATCAGGTTGAAAAGCGAGAATGGATTCCAAAAGAGAAGAGAGAAGCTTTGGTTGAAACGGTTCACGGACTACTGGGAGTCAATTTGCGAAAATTGTACAGAAAATTCAAAAATTGAAATTAATAAAAATTAAGTGAATTCAGAAGTTTATTCCAATAAACACAAACATATCAATTCGAAGGTGTTGGTGTGGTTGCTGGTATCTTCTCGTGGTCGTTCTTCAAGATACATTTGTCTTCCTGGAAATTCTCTAACTGCCAAAATATTTGGAAAAGAGTGTGTGAGATCTAGATTAATGCAGTTCATAAAGGAAATTTCGTGTTTTGACCAGATATGACAATTGCTCATTATGCAAAGGACGTGGTGGAAGTTTCTGTACAGTTGAATGTCTAGATGTTCCTCGTGTGCCTCAACTGAGGCCAATTGAACGTTTTTGGCGAAATTTTTTTGCGAAACAAAACTACAATCATAAACACCTTCATGTTATTGGGTGGGCGAAACCCTTAGACCGCTAGAGTAACTGGAGACTCTATTTTTTTAGTATTCTATCATTGGAAATTGTTCTTTAGAAGATAGGGGACGTCGTAGAGTTAAAAAGCGTCTGAGGAAGATTCATTGAAAATGGAAAACAACTATACGGGGTCTGGCCTATTGAATAACGAGTCTGCGCGCCTAGAGGGCACCTTAGACGGATGGGGTGAAAAGTAAAAAACGAGTAATGCGTTGGGTTTCTAGATATCTTGTCTATGCACGACTCAAAACACGTTTCCCTAACTATTATAGTATTTGTGCAGTAGCGGTTTGAAACGTATCAATCTCGAATTTTTCGTTAAATTAAAAAATAACTCCGACTGAGTGCTATAAATTGTTGCAAGAGGCCTACGGGGACCATTCTCTATCTAGTGGTGTAAGCGCTTTAGAGAGAGGACTGAAGATGACCAGCGCCCAAGTCACCATTACCATTTCAATTCCGGAAACCAAGTGACCAAAGGCAACCAAATTGTGCGTGCAGATCGTCGAATGAGGATCTGGATGATTGCAGAGGCTGTAAACGCCGATAAAGAAACTTTTAGAGGAATTACACATGACAAAAGTCTGTGCGAAGCTGGTGCCAAAAAATCTGATTCCTGACCAAAAGCTCTTGCGTCAACGGGTCTGCTCAGATTTCCTTGATAGGTTAGAAAAAGATCTGCTTTGAAAGGAACCCGATTTGAATCGATAAAAGCGGTGAAGCAAAAAACTGCAGAGCTCCTAAAGGCCCCTAACCAATGAAGACTTCCAGCACTGCTTCGATCAAAGGAACAATGAAAGGTTTTTAGATTTTGAAAAATCAAAATGCATCATGATGATTAAAATCTCTATTTTCTACTTGGGTGAGTTAACACAATTTTCGAAAATCTCGCGAGATGAAGAAGTTTGAGCATTCAAACCCATTTTATAACAGAAATTTTGAGGTTAGGAAAACATCGAAACTTATTTATACAGAATCCACATTTTTTGTCCTGTATTTTGTGTTGGAATCCTCAATTCAAAATGTTTTATAGTACACGAACGGGTTCGTGTACTAAAAATTTCAAGTTTTTTGAAAAAATACCTGGGATACTTTTTTGTACTCATAGTTTTCGCTTTAAACAAGCCCGACAGACATTCTTGAGGTTTCGGAGAGTGCCGATTAAATTTGAGTTATGACCTACATTATCATTCGATGAATAACCTCAATCTATTTGTAGATGCGTTTTCCTTTTTTTCTATTTATAAATGAAGTATTTTGTTTTTCTGTTAGGTTAGGTGTTATGTTTTCTTTTTTTCAACGCCTCAACACGTTTTGTCCTAATGATCTTTAAGGATCGCCTTTAATATTAACAAGGAAACTAAATATCCTTTGTTACATTTTCTTGAAGTCCCGATCCTGTTTAAAACTCGGATGTCGGTAGCCGGTCTGGGGGCAAAGAGAAAGACGAAATCAGAACAACAGAGATACGTATACTAAAGAGCGGTGACGGCGGCGGAAAGCCGGCCTCGTTGTCAGGGACATTGAAGGTTGCGGCGGCGATGGCCTACATGCGGATAGGGTGCGGGGGTGTTGTCAGGGTTGCAAAGCCGAGTGCAAGGTGTCTGCGCGACGACTCGACGCCGCCGACCGCCCCCCGTTCGCCACCGACCCGTTTTCGGTACTGCCGCCTCATGCTGTTGCCGTTGTCGGCCCGTCCGTCTGCCTACGCTCTCTTACTTTCCTTTTCGACAAGGGCCAAGGCTATTCGGGTCTACACTATATCGTGAAATTTGATGTTGATGACGCCGAAATGCGACGTTATCTTTAATACATATACGAGGATAGTCTCAAAAATGTTCTAGCCTAACAAAGAATCTAATAGAAATATTTTTTCTACAATCAATTTGATTTTTCAATGTTGCTTATTTCAAAGTATATACACCTTTTCCACTCCGTTGTACAAAGCAATACAATTCCCTTGTTAGGATACTTACTTAATCGCAACCTATGCGGCGACCACTACAAGTGCCGTTGCATTCAAAAATGCATAATAGACGTACACTTTCATTCACGACATTTTCCATCCTTCGACTGAATTCCTCGAAGAACTTTCTCAATAAAGCAATCATTCTTCGACCGATACCTAATCCAGAGAATTTGTAGTTACCTCCCTTTTATAACCCTCTTAGTAACCTGGTGCTACGTTTCAGGAAAAACCAACGCTACTACATCCCACTACCTTAACAACACGGTTTCATGACGAATCGAGCGTCATCCTCCGCAGAGAAGTCTATCGACTGTAGTTGATTATCGACGAGTTGTTGTTCCGGAGTGTGAGCAGCTGCTGGTACCAGTTGACTTCGTAGGTAGATAGTCACCCTTTTACCGCTTGGTGATGTCTCGTTCAGCGCGTAAACCAGTTTTAATCGGCGCATCATTCTCTGCAGGAAGTCTATCGACTGTAGTTGATTATCGACGAGTTGTTGTTCCGGATTTTGAGCGGCTGCTGGTACCAGTTGACTTTGTAGGTAGATAGTCACCCTTTTACCGCTTGGTGATGTCTCGTTCAGCGCGTAAACCAGTTTTAATCGGTGCGTCATTCTCTGCAGGAAGTCTATCGACTGTAGTTGATTATCGACGAGTTGTTGTTCCGGAGTTTGAGCTGCTGCTGGTACCAGTTGACTTCGTAGGTAGATAGTCACGCTTTTACCGCTTGGTGATGTCTCGTTCAGCGCGTAAACCAGTTTTAATCGGTGCGTCATTCTCTGCAGGAAGTCTATCGACTGTAGTTGATTATCGACGAGTTGTTGTTCCGGAGTGTGAGCGGCTGCTGGTACCAGTTGACTTCGTAGGTAGATAGTCACGCTTATACCGCTTGGTGATGTCTCGTTCAGCGCGTAAACCAGTTTTAATCGGCGCGTCATTCTCTTCAGGAAGTCTATCGACTGTAGTTGATTATCGACGAGTTGTTGTTTCAGATTTTGAGCTGCTGCTGGTACCAGTTGACTTCGTAGGTAGATAGTCACCCTTTTACCGCTTGGTGATGTCTCGTTCAGCGCGTAAACCAGTTTTAATCGGCGCATCATTCTCTGCAGGAAGTCTATCGACTGTAGTTGATTATCGACGAGTTGTTGTTCCGGATTTTGAGCGGCTGCTGGTACCAGTTGACTTTGTAGGTAGATAGTCACCCTTTTACCGCTTGGTGATGTCTCGTTCAGCGCGTAAACCAGTTTTAATCGGTGCGTCATTCTCTGCAGGAAGTCTATCGACTGTAGTTGATTATCGACGAGTTGTTGTTCCGGAGTTTGAGCTGCTGCTGGTACCAGTTGACTTCGTAGGTAGATAGTCACGCTTTTACCGCTTAGTGATGTCTCGTTCAGCGCGTAAACCAGTTTTAATCGGTGCGTCATTCTCTGCAGGAAGTCTATCGACTGTAGTTGATTATCGACGAGTTGTTGTTCCGGAGTGTGAGCGGCTGCTGGTACCAGTTGACTTCGTAGGTAGATAGTCACGCTTATACCGCTTGGTGATGTCTCGTTCAGCGCGTAAACCAGTTTTAATCGGCGCGTCATTCTCTTCAGGAAGTCTATCGACTGTAGTTGATTATCGACGAGTTGTTGTTCCGGAGTGTGAGCAGCTGCTGGTACCAGTTGACTTCGTAGGTAGATAGTCACGCTTTTACCGCTTGGTGATGTCTCGTTCAGCGCGTAAACCAGTTTTAATCGGTGCGTCATTCTCTGCAGGAAGTCTATCGACTGTAGTTGATTATCGACGAGTTGTTGTTCCGGAGTGTGAGCGGCTGCTGGTACCAGTTGACTTCGTAGGTAGATAGTCACGCTTTTACCGCTTGGTGATGTCTCGTTCAGCGCGTAAACCAGTTTTAATCGGTGCGTCATTCTCTGCAGGAAGTCTATCGACTGTAGTTGATTATCGACGAGTTGTTGTTCCGGAGTGTGAGCGGCTGCTGGTACCAGTTGACTTCGTAGGTAGATAGTCACGCTTATACCGCTTGGTGATGTCTCGTTCAGCGCGTAAACCAGTTTTAATCGGTGCGTCATTCTCTGCAGGAAGTCTATCGACTGTAGTTGATTATCGACGAGTTGTTGTTCCGGAGTTTGAGCTGCTGCTGGTACCACTTGACTTCGTAGGTAGATAGTCACGCTTTTACCGCTTGGTGATGTCTCGTTCAGCGCGTAAATCAGTTTTAATCGGTGCGTCATTCTCTGCAGGAAGTCTATCGACTGTAGTTGATTATCGACGAGTTGTTGTTCCGGAGTTTGAGCTGCTGCTGGTACCAGTTGACTTCGTAGGTAGATAGTCACGCTTTTACCGCTTGGTGATGTCTCGTTCAGCGCGTAAACCAGTTTTAATCGGTGCGTCATTCTCTGCAGGAAGTCTATCGACTGTAGTTGATTATCGACGAGTTGTTGTTTCAGATTTTGAGCTGCTGCTGGTACCAGTTGACTTCGTAGGTAGATAGTCACCCTTTTACCGCTTGGTGATGTCTCGTTCAGCGCGTAAACCAGTTTTAATCGGTGCGTCATTCTCCGCAGAGAAGTCTATCGACTGTAGTTGATTATCGACGAGTTGTTGTTCCGGAGTGTGAGCGGCTGCTGGTACCAGTTGACTTCGTAGGTAGATAGTCACGCTTTTACCGCTTGGTGATGTCTCGTTCAGCGCGTAAACCAGTTTTAATCGGTGCGTCATTCTCTGCAAGAAGTCTATCGACTGTAGTTGATTATCGACGAGTTGTTGTTTCAGATTTTGAGCTGCTGCTGGTACCAGTTGACTTTGTAGGTAGATAGTCACCCTTTTACCGCTTGGTGATGTCTCGTTCAGCGCGTAAACCAGTTTTAATCGGTGCGTCATTCTCTGCAGGAAGTCTATCGACTGTAGTTGATTATCGACGAGTTGTTGTTTCAGATTTTGAGCTGCTGCTGGTACCAGTTGACTTTGTAGGTAGATAGTCACCCTTTTACCGCTTGGTGATGTCTCGTTCAGCGCGTAAACCAGTTTTAATCGGTGCGTCATTCTCTGCAGGAAGTCTATCGACTGTAGTTGATTATCGACGAGTTGTTGTTCCGGATTTTGAGCGGCTGCTGGTACCAGTTGACGTTGTAGGTAGATAGTCACCCTTTTACCGCTTGGTGATGTCTCGTTCAGCGCGTAAACCAGTTTCTGAGCTTCTGCAGCTTTAATAAAATTTTCGTCCGACAATGGATTCGAACCTCCAATTTCCATGTTGGGAATTGAGCACTTCGAAAACCTTATCAACTACACCGCTGCGGCTCGATACAAGTTTCGACGAGATGTAGGTATATAAGCAGCAAAGTCGTATAGCTGATTTAAACCTTCTTAGTGTAATCTGTAATTGGGGTTGAGTCTACAGTTTGTTTATTTAATAACGACCCCTCGTATAATAATTATTTCTTTTCTGCGATTGGTATTTGAAATATACCGTTGCATAGGAGGAATCATTAATAATAGCGATCAATTTGTGTGGTCGACGTAACGGTTTTGAATTTACAAGAATTTTTTTTGTGTTTGAAATTTCTATTTTGCGGACACCGAAATCCATCAAACTGAAAAGAATTTCACTTCGCATATATAATTCGATGGGTTTATTAATTAGACGTATAAAGTTTGCATAACTAATTCTCATTCTATACAAAATAAAATTTTAATTTACTCAAAATTTGACACGATTTTTTGCGTATCTCATTAACAAAAATTTCTCGATGTGATCCCATTACTCATGGAAAATAAGCTGCCAGAGGCGGCTCGTGGTGAATAAATCAGATACAAACACAGGACGACAAGAAGCCAGGGAAACAAAAAGGAAGGTGTCCAAAGAAATTATTAGACCAATTCTCACATAGGGCCGTGTCCAAACCATCTAAGCCTTTGGATCTTGATCACTGTCACTATAAAACCTTCTTACATCTCGTTATCGACCTCGTGGTTCATTAACCCTTTTTCGTTATCCTCCATCATCTTCTTTCTTCTCCGACAGGGACATCGTTTCAGGTCCATATGTAATTCCTGTTCCTGTATATTTTCACATTTTCAAATTTGCGTTCGTAGTTACTTCTTAGAAACTTAACATAACTCCAGTACGCTCTATTTGCTGCTTTGATTCTCTCCGTCAGTTTTATGGTTCTATTATTTGCCTCGCTTATGATCTTCTTCTCTTAGTTACGAGCGTGTACTTTGTTTTTTGAAAATTCACCTTCAACCACATTTCGTCACCTTTTTCCATCAACTGAACTGTAAGATTTTCTATTATCTTGACATTACCAAAAGCCTGTTACTAATTTTTTGAAAATTACGTTTGTTGCAAATATTCAAATAAAATAAATTGACTGTTTGAAATTTAGAAGGAAATTTCTCGGTTTCCTCGTATTTTAGCTCTAGAAAATCGGAAAAGCATCCGATTTCGAGGAATTTTTTTTCAAATTTTCGTTTTTACGGCGGATTTATGAAAAAAATTTGGAAATAAAAACTTATATTGGTTAGGTTAGGTTAGGTTAGGTTAAGTTAAGTTAGGTTAAGTTAGGTTAGGTTAGGTTAGGTTAAGTTAGGTTAGGTTAAGTTAGGTTAGATTAAGTTAGGTTAGGTTAAGTTAGGTTAGGGGGTGGTGTGCTAAAAATTCACATTTGTTCTGAATTTTTAGGGATTATAAGAATGATTTTGTTCATATTTAACTTTAATGATTAATTAATAAAAAAGGTACTAACGATTATATGTAAGAAAAAGTCAATTTTAAGAGAAATTTTTATTATTTTCAATTATAAAAACATGATAAAACAATATTTTTGCATAATTTTATTATTTGGAAAAAACTTATGAAGAATTATACGTGAATGAAGGCATTTTCTTGAACATTTAAAGCCCTGAAACCAATATAAGTTTTCATTTTTTTTATTCCCATAATTTTTCTGGTAAATCTGTCGTAAAAAAGAAGATTTAAAAAAAATCTTTGAAATCGGATGATTTGTCGATTTTCTATAGCCAAAAAACGAAGGGCCGTGAAAGTATAAAATTACCGGACATTTTGAGAATCACCCAACGCGTTCGCCAAATTTTAAATTAACTCTATATTGCCGGCTTTAATCGTAAACCACTTTTTTTCCTACATCAACATTTTGATACCATTAAATAAATTAAATTAAATAATAAATAATAAATTAAATAATAAAAAAATAAATTAAATAAATAAATTCTGAACGCATCTAACAAAAAAACTCAAAAAAATCCGTCGAAAGTCTGAATTCCAGACCGCCATTTTGTTTAAAGCAATCCGTATTTTTTATTTGGACTGTATTTTTTAAAATTATTTTGTATAAATTTGATACTTGGTAACCATCTAACTTCTTTATTAAAAAAAAACAGTCATCACTAATTTTTTTCATCGTCAAGTTTTTTGTGTCCACTGTAAAATTTAGTGCTTTGGAGATTTACCTCTTAAGCCGACTATACACTAATGTAGGTACATTAGTACAGTATTGTCATTTTTAGTCGAATTTTTCAAGGAAAAATTAGACTATTACGGTTGGCATGACTAGAAGAAAAATGGGGGGCGCATCATTTTCCCCATGTTTTAAGACCTCCTGAACACGATTATGATGGTTTTTCGAATGTCCGTCGTTTATATATATATATTTATATATCTGTTTAAGCTACAATTCTTATTTTCGTCTCTCGAACAATTGCTATGGGTCCGTTTTGGTTCAAAATTAGCATACATGTTTTTTTTGGCGGCGGATTGATGTTATTAGAGTTTGATTGAAAACAAATGAATATTTCGAGGGGTCGCAGTGCAAAAAAAGTGGTTTTTGACCTTTGCTCACCTCTGCAGGTCAAACGAAAAGCGACTGAAAAATGAAATTTCACATGTAGGTTCAATTAGTTGCGAGATGATTTCCTGTCTAAGGTCGAAACTTTCCATCTCCACCCCTCTCCATTTTATGGTCATTTTTGTTATATTTTCTTATTTTTTGGCCAGAAAAAGTTTAACTAGAGGGTTCGAACTTCGCATGCAAGTAGGGGTGATGTTGAAGAATTGTCTTTCTCAAATTCAAAGTTTTCTTCTTCAGTTCTTCTAGCACAAAACGCCCGAAATCATTTTGATCGTTGTAATTGTTGAACTGGGTGCTAGGGTGATTTTTTTTACTTCCCATTTTCGAAATTTCTTGTCATTATGACAATTTTTTCTTTGTTGTCAATTGGAATTGAACAAGTTATTGAGGAATAGCAAATTTTCCATATAAAGAAATAAGATTGAGAATTGATATCATTTCCAAGAAATTCATTTTATGGAAAGATTTGTTTGTGTATTAGTTAAATTCTTCATTCGACGAAAAATTCGACTATCGTGATGGAGCTCTGCTGCTCACGGCTTTTAATATTATCACAGACTGATCTAAATTCTAAAATTTTAATAAATGCACTTGAGTTAATACAAGTTTTCAGGTTTTTGTTGATTTTTTTAACCATAAAATGTACAAAATAATAGAAAAAGGTTTGGATAGCCGTATCACGAGTAGCTATTCGCCAATAAAAGTTTTGTTTCACTTTAATTTCAAAAATTTCTTCTCGCCAAATTTCACCGAAAATGCGATTTTAGGTTTTTCTATATAGGAAGATGGCGGCAGTTTCTTGAAAAATATCACACTCTATCAGAAAATACACAATTTATACAGCGAATCTTTCGAGTTTGAAGACTCCACGTTGTTTGGTATTTATTTGGTAGCCATAGAGGATGTTTACATTGAATTTGTAACCATGGAAAAAATTGAATATCGTTATGTGATTCAATACTTTTATTTGAGAGGCCTTAGCCTAATCAATTTGAAAGCTAACAGACATGGTGGGCATTTCAGAAAGTGCAGTACATCGCATATTAACTGAAAAGTTGGACATGGGAAACCTTTGAGTAAGATGGGTGTCGCGTTTACTCATAATGGAACAAAAACAGCGTCGCGAAAGTGTTTCCATCAAGTGTTTGGCACTGTTTCAGAGAAATAAAGTAAAAGAACGATCAAAACAATGGACTGAAAAGGGAGAACCTGCTACAAAGAAAGCAAAAACCGTTCCATCTGCAGGACAGGTCATGGCGTCGGTTTTTTGGGATGCGTCTGGGATAATTTTCATTAAAATAGAGAGACTATCAACGGCAAGTATTTTGCGCACGTAATGCAATGTTTAAATGAAGAAATTAAGCAAAAACGGCCGCATTTGGCTAAGAAGAAAATGTTGTTTCAACAAGACAATGCACCAGCTCACACATCCGTTATAGCAATGGCCCAAAGGATTGAATTAAAGTTCGAATTGCTACCTGATGCACTCTTTTCGCTAGATTTAGCCTTTTCGGATTATTTTCTGTTCCCAGACTTGAAAAAAGGGCTCGATGGTGAAATATTTTTCAAGTTAATGGCTGTTTTGGGGAGCCTGACCCTTACAAAAATGGTATGGAACTTATTGAACATCGCTGAGAAAAGTTTTGTATTCTTAACATTTTAGTTTAGTTGCAAGGAGCACGGTGCAGTATGCAATGGTTTGTTCTTCGACATATGAGGCCGTTTTACCTTAATTTTTGCATTCGAAGGTTCCAACAACTTTATGTAGTATTCGCCATTTTGGAGATAGTCGATGAACAATATTCCATGTACATCCCATAATACTAAAGCCTAAACTTTCCCAGCTGGCTGTTGTACCTTCGGAGTGGTTCACTAGCTGCGGTTTACTCAGATGATGTTCGTTTTGATTCAGGAGTGAAGTGATGGATCCATTTTTCATCCCTTGTCATATCGACGCAAAAAATCTGATTTATTACGTGTACACATGGCCAAAAATTGTTCTGAATCATCAACATGTTGTTTTTGATCGATTGTGAGTAAACACGGCATTCATTTTGAAAAAGCTTTCTCATGGTCAAATTTTCACACCCTCTGACATCTTCACGGCCTCAACTATCCTAGGAAATTCCAATTTACGATTAGATATAACCAATTTGTGGACTTTTTTGATGTCTACTGGAGTAACCAGCTCAATTTGATCATCATCATCATCGATGTCTATACGACCACGTTTAAATTCAACAGACCAATAACAAATGGTTCTTTTCGAGTATATAACACTTTTGAAGCCTTTTATAAGCTTGTACAGTATTTTTTCTATCAAGAATCAATGATAAATTGACACACGAAAATTGTATCGAATTCGTTGTTTTGAAATTAACAAAAGTAGCTTCAGTTAAATGACTGTAACTTTTTTCTGACGTAGTGAAAAGTCGTGAAATTTGACACATAGTCTTTTAAAAGTTGGTACTCGATAAACGTCATATGGACTTGATAACAGCGCCATCTGTGTGTCAGTCAAATTACTTATTGAGTAACGTTTATCTTCAGCGGTTGTGGTTTTTCGAGGCCGTCCTGAACGTTTTCTATCGTCAAATCTCTCGATGAATTTATATTTTTTCACGCTTTTGTCACGGTATTTTTAATTTGAACCGTCTATTTCTTAGTTTCAACTATTTTAAAACATACAACTCTGCGTGAACGCCGATATTTGCAAGTTTTAACTTGTCTCACTTACCGACAAGATATAAACATGCCCTCGTATAAAGTATATAACGGACATTATTATTTTTGGTTGGTAAGATACAGTTTCGCTAATAATATGAAAGAAATTTTTTTTTTCTATACCGTTTTATTTGGAAATTTAAAGAATGGATACTAAAATACATCTTTAGGAAACTAACATGAACACTATTTAATAAATTTCTGATCTTCGATATAAACGAGCTCGGAAATTCAGTTTGTAACTTCCAAACAAGTCAGTTCCTCTCATATATTTTCTCCGAACTCTCATTTAAACGACCTTGAGCTTAGTGGAAGTGAACGGCGACGTTTCGGCGTCCCCGTAATGTCAACCGGGTTAGCGACTTGCTTATAATTTATATAATCCTTACATTCCCTTTCTTCGAGTCCCAGTTATTCAATGTACGTCATATAATTGCCTGGTTTTGCGGTTATGTCATGTAGTACATTCATTACTGTTTGAAGAGGATTTCGGTAACTTGTGACGTGGCAAAAATTGCCTGTACATAAATAGTGCAGGTATTCAAACTCAAAATGGAGTTTAATGCAGCTCCGATTTTCTTGAAAATTTAAAATTAAGCTCATCTTACCCTCCATATTAAGATATACACGGTCGCAAGGTGTGCAAATTGTTTTTAAGGGGTGAAAACCACCCTTTATCGAAAAATACGAATATTAGAGTTTTTCCTACTTTTTTACAATCCAAATGTTTTTCATTTATACAGCGTAAATATCTTAACATATTGTATAATAGAAAATTTTTATATTTTGAAGTATAAACCCTTAAAAAGATTTAAAAAATACCCTTCTGATAAAAAATAATATAGGAACAAATCTTTTAACGATTTAAAACATTGCAATTGCATTTTAACTGTGAAAAAGTCTCAACATTTTAATAAAATTTAATTGGTTATTAGTTTTTATTATTCAACTCTTAAAAACTACCCCTTTGTAGACAATGAAATAAAAATAAATCTAATTACTGCCAACTTTTGGATTTTGCATTCTTTTTGATATTAAAGTTTCTTGTGTCTACTTGAAGTAATTTTTAATTGTCTATACTCTGTCAACCATTAAGAACAACCCCTTTGATGAAAAATAAAAAGAAAATTAATGACTTAATGTTTTGATTTTGAATTTTTTCGGTATTCAAGTGTATTTTCCAAACACGAACTGTTTTTTCATTCTCTACACCCCGACACCCCTTAAGATGGTTCTTACCACCCCTTAACCAAAAATACAATAAAAAAAAGTAGTGTTCAATGACAATCAATGTTTTGATTATACATTTTTCATTAATAAAAATTCATTTTTTGCGGTAACAAAAATAATATTTTTATTAATAAAAATATTTACGGTTATTAAAAAAAAATTAAAACAAATTTATGCTTCGTCATCGGAGCTATCGTTGTCGCGATCCAATTCCTCCTTCTCCACGATTGGTGGAAAATTTTGACAGTTGTCTCCAGAGCAAGTTCCGGTTGCATCTTTACAGTATAAGCCAAGCTTCCTGCAGCCACATGAAGCTCCACGACCGATTTCGCAATTGCAAAAAATCATTTTCAGAAATTCTTTTGGCGCAGGCAAATTTTTAATTTTGATGGGCTGAAGTGAATCGTCCTTTTTGAACCATCCCCAATCTAAGATGTTAATTTGTTTATTCCCTAGCCATATCTGAGTTTGTAAGTACATAATTCACAAAAAAAATTTAAAATTCTTATTTTTTATGTAGCTCCATTAATTTTGAGGCTATCACATCCTACAAAAAAATTTTAAAGGTAATTTTCAGGGCTACAAGCTTATCTATGTTAGAAGGGTTTGAGACCTTCCACATTTTATTAATAAAGGGTCAAAGGGCTGTGGATGAGCAATCCCCGCACTATAGCGACAGATTAATTTGGTTTTAACTCCGTCAATTTTTATGCTACAAAAAAAAAATAAAAAAATAAAAATAATCCTTATAAAAAATTCTTTAATTTGTTATTTGTTTTTGTATCTCTTATAGTTATGGAGAAAAAATGAGCAAAAAATTTTTTTGAAAAATCAAAAATTTAAAAATTATTATTTAATGCTCATTTTGTTCAAAATTATGCATTTTTAATCTGCTAAACAACTTTCAGGTGTCGCGAATAACATTCAAATAAAGTATTTGGTACAAGAAATAAGTTTAATTTTGATTTTCAATGAAATGGCATTAGTTTTAGTGCAATTTTTTTTTACTTGTAAATATTACATCATATCTCACTGAAATTTCAGTCAAAACGACTTTTATCAGTAATCATTTGAAAGGTCTTTTTAAGCTCTTTAAAAAGTATTTCATGACTTTTTGTTGAAAAATGTACCTTTTTCCCGTTACTTGAGGTTAAATACTCAATTACGTAAAACAAAAGCTATTCAAGTATCTATAACTTGCTTTAGGTAGAACATTAAGATCTTAAAATATAGCTTGTTTTCTTTGTTTTTTTATAAGCTTCATTTTTGTTCCTTACACTTTTTTCGATAAAATGCATCATTACAGAGTTATACGTGAAAAACTATTGAAAAATGCGGTTTTTTGACGAAAAATAGTACTTTTCAATTGCGAATAACTCAAAAACTATCGATCTAACGAAAAAACTTTATACGATATTTTTTACTTTAAATTTGCCGATCTTTCGATTTCTGGGGTTATTTTGGGTGAAACATTGCACACTTTGGCACTATGTAGATCTCGCTTTTTGAATACACGCCTATCATCTGTCAAAATTTCAAATAAATCGGTGCTGCATTAAATAATTCGGTGGGGAAATGCTTGAATACCTGGCCTAAAATTAAATTCATTAGACGGGGTGTCGTACGGGTGAAATTTATGTACTGATAAAGTTTAAAACGAACTCACAGATGACAGAATATTCGATTTAGAAAGCAACAATCATATAAACCCCAGAAATTAGGAAAAAGGCGGTTTTCTGGTGTGAAAATTCCCATGCCTCAATTTAAACATGTTTCTAATTGAACAGCCATCGACTATATATAACACGAAGACGGATTCTATTAGGTACATCTTCAGGGAAAAAAATTATAACAGAAGTAACCCTGATAAACACTCGGAAATTATTTTTACAATTTCAAGTTTACCACTAGAAAACGTATTTGAAAATGTGAAATAAAATAAGCAAAAAGGTCCTGATTTAGTTCTTGTTATTATTCAGAATGAAAAATTTATATAAAAAAAAACGATATAAACTATAAATGTTACGAACAAGCTCGCGAAATTGATCCTTAGACCGGCCCTGTCCAGCTACAATAGAATTTTAAAATTCGGCGAATTCGCGTGGTGCCTTTAATCTGTTTTTTTTATATATAGCGGACGCGCTTTTGATAAACTTTTTATTATAGAAGGCGGTTTATTACAGTATTTATTTTAAATAATTTCTAGGAAACTCTATTTTAGAGATAGAGAGAAAGAGAAATGCTTTATTGCAAAAAAAATGTTGAAATTTGTAGAAAAAAGCTTGTAAAAACTAAAAAACAAACATAAAAATAACTAAATAAAGATAAAACAAATAAAATAAAAATTCAATATACAGAAGAAAACCACAATGAGTAATGAAATTATGGTCTATTGTCTTTTTATTGATTTTTTGTCTTTCTTTTTGTTCCAGAACTCTATTTGTGGTATATAAATAAGTTCATGTAACGCAGTTAGCTCAGTTTTAAATAAATAGTCGTAGTGAAAACAAGGAATTAGTAAAAGTAATAGCAGAAATTATCTAATTGATATTTATAAGTAAATTATTATAAGTTAAGTGTAAATAAATTAGAACGTAAGATACAGTGTTTCTTAACTAACCCTACGATTGAATAAATACGAAAAACGCTACAGAAATAACAATAAAAACATAAATTCAACTAGATAAAATAATAGTCCATCCACACGTCTGGGATTAGCGATCCGTCATCTTTACGTCTTTCAAATCTACTATTCGGGTACTTGGCTGAAGTTAGAAGAATAGAGTTGTGAGAAAACTAAAAACGATAACTGAATGAAAAAGAAACGAAACTAGAAATTTGATATAATGTCTTCTTTTCGTTCCTATATATCTTAAGAAATGTCTAAACGATAAGAATTTTTCTTCAAACGTCTAGTTCGCCCAAACGGAAATTGAACATCCAATCTGGATGGAAAGTACTTACATTAACCTACCTGCAGTAATTAAAACTGTTAAACTCATAATAATCTTATTATTGCCGCTAGGTGGCGTTATCTGAATGTAAAGTTAACATTACTAACAATGAGAACAAATAATCGAATAGACTATATAGAAACCTCCTTGGATGCAAGAGATCAGAATCGTTTTAATGAGACAGTTAATGGAAAAAGATATTCAAACTTTTTATGAAACGAATTGCCACTTTCTTTAGAAGATATACCTTCAACCATTCGTCGTGACATCTTGGTTTCGCGGCACATAATGCCGTATCTATTCGGCGTTTATTGGATCATACAAACTCTGATAGATGGATAGGACGTGGCCTTTTATTTATTTACCACCCAGATCTCCAGATCTAACTTGCTCAGATTTAAAATACGACGGGCAATACGTATTTCGATGGCAGCCATTGAAATCGCTGTTCTATTCACCAATCATCGACTGATTTCAAATATAAAAATCATTTTGGACACCTAGGACGCTACTAATTATGTAGTCAGTTATCTAAGTCGTTAAATGTCAGCGCCACCTAGCATTCACGTTGCTAATTAAATTTATAAAAATAGTTACCGATGACCAGGAAATAAGGCAACGATGGAAAGAGTTCTTCTAACTATTTAACAATCATAGAGTTATAGAGGAAGACAGGAAATAAGTTTAATGAAAGAAAAGAATTAATAACAATGGAGGAGATCGAAGAAAACGTTAAAAAATTAAAGAGAGGGAAATCGACAGGGCACAAAGGTCATTTGGTCGGTGTTGGTCGCCATTGGTCGCCAAAGTGCGGCTCCAGAGCTGCATGTGGCTCTTTGGTTCCTTAAGTGCAGCTCTGGCACAAATATCCATGCAAAGTTCAATGATACTTTCATTTAAAAGAACTTGGTAATAATATAAAGTTGAATTTCCGCGGGAGGGTGAGGTCCTCGAGGCGCGAACGACAATTTTGAAAGTGAGCATGCGATGGGTCCATATTCTGATTCGGAATTTGACCCGCGAACGAAGCTAAAGATACCACAAGCATGCTTTTTCTAAACTATTGGGTACACGCTGATCTTCTGTCCCTTTTTCCGAAAATGAAAGCATTTCTCCTTGAGAAGGGCGTTCGCTATCCAGAACTAAGAGACGATCAGTCAATCAGCTCAATAATAAACTACAAGGAAACGGAAACTCAAGTTTTTTTGATGACTTTCGGAGTCTGCTGAAGCTGAAGAAAATTATTGATAAAGACCATGTTAAAATGATAATTTTAAACATGAGGTAAGCAGCAGAGTATTTGTCAAAAATCTTCTTAATGCTACGAAATTTTCTCTTTTGAAAAACACAAGTAGTTTGCTTTTAATGAACTGGAGAAGGAAAATATGATCATTTCCAACGCTTGGAATAGTTTTCCTGACTCTTAGGATCAGCTGAAAAAGTTCGCGAAGGAAACACCTAAATTGTACAAATAATTGATGAGGCATTACTTTATTAAGGATTATTCTCAATCTCTAGTACCTCGAAATTATATGATGCGCTTCCAAGTGCATTCATAGACAAAGGAAAACCAAAATGACGGTGAAAGTGGAAAAATGACGGAAAAAGTGAAAACTGGATACTGATAAACCAAACGAAAAGTAGAATGGGAACAATAGGAAGAATTGAGGATTGAATCAACGGATGAAACAATAGAAAATAACGAAAGTTTGGAGACATGGATAGAGTAACGAATAAGAAACTTGTTGAAGATGAAAGGGAAGCACGATCTAATAACAAACGACAGATAGGTAAACCTAAAAAAACCTGGGATCGAGAGATAGTTGAAATATTGAGAAAAATGTCACCAAGGAATAGTTATAACGAAAAACGAAAGAAATGTATTAGTATATTCATGAAAAGAAATAATAGAATGAAACACCTTTTAAATATCGTCATCTATTCATAAATACCGTCGAAAAAAGTTTTCGCGAAAGTTGTTCTTGATTATTGAATGTACCAGTGAGAATATCAAGTTGGAAAAACTTGAAAGTTTTTCGTGTAACGTTATATTATGCTCTCTTTCCGTTTGACATGGATGGAAAGCTATTTTTTCGTTTAGTTTCTTTCGTAAAAAGTATATACTTTGTTGAAAAAGAAAACGACGCATAAAAAACTTTGTTGGAGGTGAGTTTAATTTGACGTTGACAAAATAAGATCGATAACAGGTAACGGGAAACCGATATTTTCACTGATAATATTTGTTCGTGAATTTTTTACTATACAGGGTGTCCCACGACGAGTTAAAACTATCTGTATATGGCAAAATACTTATAATAAAATCATGAAAATATCTACGATCTTTTCAACTAAAATATTTTAAAACTTTGTTATTTTAAATAGAACACCCTGTATATTAATACATTTTTGAAATCTACGTTAAATTTTAGTATAATTTTGTCTAAAAACTTTTTTCGAGAAATCCATACTTTTGGAGTTGCAGACCCTTACAAATTATTTTTTTACGAGGATACCCTTAAAGATATGAAAATGGTTTCTATTCGGTTGCCTTTAGAAAAGTCAGAAGTATTTGAATCTATGTTAAAAAAATTTTCATTTTATACAGGGTGTGTATAAAAAGTATTCAAATTTTAACTTTATAAATATCAAATTTCTTAATTTTTTTTAATATAACCATCCGGTTTTTTCTGTTTTAATGCATTCAGGAGTAAAAAATAAGACGAATTCATGTATACTTTTTTTTATAACTAAACCTTACCGTTATCCGAATATCAAATTTTTTCTGTTTTTAGTGATGCAGGTGTTGATACAAGCATTAAGAAATAAAAAAGTATTTTTCTTTAGTATACATTTAAGAAAGTATACATGAATTTGCCTTATTTTTCACCCCTGAATGCATTAAAATAGAAAAAACCGTGTGGTTATATTAAAAAAAATTAAGCAATTTGATATTTATAAAGTTAAATTTTGACCACTTTTTATACACACCCTGTATAAAATGAAAAAGTTTTCAACATAGATTCAAATACGTCTGACCTTACTAAAAGCAACTGAACAGAAACCATTTTCATATATTCAAGAGTATCCTCGTAAAAAAATGATTTATAAGGGTCTGCAACGGTCAAATTTTTTACAAAAATATTAATAACTTATTAAGTATACATTTTTCGAAAAAAGTTTTTAGACAAAAGTATACTAAAATTTTATGTAGATTTCAAAAATGTATTAATATACAGGGTGCTCCATTTAAAATAACAAAGCTTCGGTTAAACCGGAAGTCGGCCATCTTTGAAAATATTTTAGTTAAAAAGATCGTATCCGAAAACCCAAACGTAGAAATTTTAATGATTTTTCTATAAATATTTTGCCATATACAGATAGTTTTAACTCGTCGTGGGACACCCTGTATTATATACGGCAATGTCGTTTCCTTACATCCTGTATATATGATAGTTCTCTGAACAGTATTCGACTAATCCTCAAACTGTCAAATGTCAAGCAATTAACCGAAAATACTGCGCCACCGTCATCTTTATGAATGTCCAGAAGGCTTTCGATGAGGTCCGGCTTCTGACTATCAGACTGCCGTATCCGATAATAAAATTAATATACAGGGTGATTGATTAGTTTGATAGAATTCAATGCCTCTTTTGTCTTTTGAGATGTTAATTTGAAAATTTGAAGGATTATTAGTCTTCAGATTTTGAAAATTTTCAAAATCTGAAGATCTGAAGATAAGTTCGACTTCCTCATTACAATAATATAGGGGTTTTCTGTGTTCTACGAGGTATTTGACAAGTCGGTTGATTTATTCAATCTCTACTTAAGGTACCTTCTGTCTTAAGTTTTTATAGTTCTTCCAATATCAATTACAGAAGACAGTTACGCGAGGAACAATCAATATTTCATAAATACGCACGACACTCATATCAAATTAAGAAATTAAAAATAATGTCAAATCGTCAGTCCACGTGGACTCATCATCTCCACTCTTTACCAATGAAAACATCGAATCGTAAACATAAACGCATTTCTATTGGCCGAAGCTGTCGGAAGGCGTATGTACACAAATTGTTTGAAATATTCCTGTTAGACAGTCTGTGATAAGCAGTGGCGTCGTTGGGTGGGATTCATTTAATGTAATGCAAACGTAAAATCAGAATTACGAAAATGTAATCAGTCTCCAGAACTTAGTAAAGAGGTGGTAGAACTCGTGAAGAAAATTTTAACAGCAGACAGCCAAGAGCTTTGGAAAAACTGTATTAAACATGTTATCAAAGAAGAAGATGATTATGTGGTATCACCCTCTTCACAACCCATCATGATTCAATCAAATGATGATTCTAGTTCAGACGATTCTGACCATTATTATTTATAAAGATATTTTGGAATTGAAATGTTTTTTTTTTCTTTTGTTTTCCTTTATGGCTTTTGCTTTGAAATCTCGTTTACCAGAAAAAACAAGCGGATGGATGGTGTACAAAACGGGCTCAGTTCACGTCTGGTACCCTGTTTAAGCCAAACTCCCTTAAAGGCAGGTACATTTTACTCGTCTTTTTACGTTTTATAATTTAACATTCGGTTGTAGCAAGTTAACGAGGCATAATAATTATTCTTGTTATCAAAAATGAAATTGGGCTCAGTTCACGTCTGGTACCCTGTTTAAGCCAAACTCCCTTAAAGGCAGGTACATTTTACTCGTCTTTTTACGTTTTATAATTTAACATTCGGTTGTAGCAAGTTAACGAGGCATAATAATTATTCTTGTTATCAAAAATGAAATTGGGCTCAGTTCACGTCTGGTACCCTGTTTAAACCAATCTCCCTTACCAGCAAGTACATTTTACTCGTCTATTTACGTCAGGTAAAAGTAAAACAGTTTATCTCCAATCTCTGAAGACGATAACTTGGTTATCTAAACGCAGATAGTGCAATTGTGAGTGTTGGTATAGTGGTGGTGTAAACGGTGTATTCAGACTTGGTTTCGTTTAAAAGTTCTATTTTTGGAGGCGGTAGAATATTAGGAACAAAAATTACATACTTTTAAGCGTTCCAAATTCATAAGAAAGCGGATTCAATCAAAAACAGACAACAAAGCAAAACGAAGAAAAGAAGATATAAATAATAGATACCTCCGCCTCTGAATATTCGCAATGCAAAACATTAACGAATACAAAATTTACCATTCAGAAGATTTGGCAACGCTGTTCTAATCCTAATAATAATCGCATGTGTGCGTTTAGATTTTTAGATTCTTCTTTACGTACCCGCCTGCCGTTGCAGGTTTGCAAATTTTCGAATATCGCGGGGCGGGGAGGCGGTGTCGCGATGACCGTGAGATTTTTTTTCGGCAAACGGAGCGCGCGCGGGGCGAGGAGCGCGGGTGATAAATAAGAGCGGGGGCGCGGGATCATTAGCCGCTTGTAAGGACGCCTCTAGAAAAGGCATGTGCATGTAAGTACCGCGAAAATGATGCCGGAATTAAATTAAAAATGAAACGATTTATATGCTGACGATTGTTTTAATATTTTTATGTTCAGAGTCTATTCTATGTAAAATAACATGCGAAATAGAAGTTTCGATCTAATTCGGTCTGTAAAAATATATAACGAGAATTTTTGATCACAAAGGATGAGTTTTAATATAATATAACCTACTGCCCTTCCACTTATATTACGGCTTGTCCTGCATTCTCCAATTTTTTTTGGTCTAGATTTTAGTATTTGCATGTCGATGTCTATGATTGGCCTCTGTTGTGGGGAAAAATCGAATTCTGGAGTCCCCATAGTCGCTTGGTGTACGAATATGTCAAAAATATTGACTAGGTAACCTCATTTTTGGCTTGCATTAGTTAATTTCGACATTCACCAGAAGCTAATGGTAATTCTCGATTGAGTAATTCAGTCACCATAAATTTTTCACCCCTATTTCTGAGAGGAAAACACTAACAACACATACTACGTTCAAAATGTGATAAAACGTTCTGAATGAGAAAATGTGATAATACTGCTAAAAAATTACTAAATTATACGAATCGAATCTTATTTATTGCAACAACTTAAATTGTAAAGGCCGCTTGACATAATGCAATATAACGTGCAAGAAATTGCATACAAATCTCAGTAAATTGTAAAAATAAACGAATACATAACCTCAAATTTTCACTAATATTTTGTACATAGTTTAACAATGAAAATAAAAAAAGTTTTACGCGAGTCAGTTGATCTGCATGCTTTTGATCAAGAAATATTGCATTGCACGTTGTATTGCATTATGTCAAGCGGCCTTAATGACATTCTGGATTGCACACGAGCTCTTGCACCCAAAAATAACTGGAATTATCGTTTAAATGCTATATATTTACAAAACAATACATTTGTCCCAGCGCGGCGGTGCTTCCACTGTTCGAAACATTGTTTGAACTCATATTTAGAGATGGCTGCAAGCTCCTGTCTCTTTCGTTGGTCAATGTTTTCAAATCGCCGTCTTTTCATGCTCCTTTTCATGCGTGGAAACAAGAAAAAGTCGCACGGAGCCAGGTCAGGCGAGTAAGGTGCGTGCTACAGCGGAACCATGTTGTTTTTGACCAAAAATTGGCTAACAGTGATGGCTGAGTGTGCATGGTGGGAGAACCAGTCACCTGTTTGCTGAACCGAGCTCCAAGATATTCCACTGATTTCAGACAGTTGATCAATTGTCTGTCGACGGTCTGTGCGCACAAGCTCTCGAATTCTTTCAACATTTTTATCGATTCGGGCAGTTGATGAACGTCCAAAGCGAAGTTTGTCATCAATCGACATCAATCGCCATTTTTAAATCGAGAAAACCACTCATACACTTGAGTTTTCCCTATAGCATCATCTTTGTAAGCAGTTTTCAACATTAAAACAGTTTCAGCAGCGTTTTTACCGAGTAGATAACGAAATTTCACAGCGGCACGTTGTTCACTTAAATTTGCCATCATAAAAAAACGAAACAGCACTAGCAAAAACGGTCACTAGTGACGAACAGAACGTGGCAGGTCAACGGCCCGCGCGGCACTGAACTGGCAGGCCCTAGCAGCAGAAATCAGTACTACAAAATCTCCACCCATGGCAATGCTATTCCTATTACTTTTGGGTATCCCTTGTATAGCCTTCCCTATAGATCCTCGACTTAGCTGCAGCTGCTTTATTCTCAGAAATGAAAAATAATTTTTCTTTACAAATTACGAACTGATGTGTGAAGCCGCTTGATGGTACTCATGTTTTTCAGTCAGAAATTGACGTGAAGACGTTGTACATAGATCGAAAATACTCTTCCATATTTTGTTTTTCGAATATGGTTTCCGTAGTTTTTCGAATTCAATTGTGGTTTCAATTCGCTACAGGATGAATTTCGTGGAGGTCGTCCACAATCGACTGTTGATGATGTTGTGCGTAAACTGATATTGCAAGATCGTCATGTAACATACCATGTAACATACTAGCATACATTCAACATTGCATGAACATTTGGCTGACAAGAAGATTTGTTAGCATTGGCGACAATCGCTTAAAACAGAGCTCGTGTCGATTGGTGCAGACAAATGCTGTAAAATTCAGTTGTAATTGAACAACAATCGACTGTTTGGGTCTTTATAACTGGCTATGTCGCAGTTAGAACAACGTAGAACGATTCTGAATACCAAAATCTCTCAAAGGTAGAAAGAGTGACTTGCTTAGTTCAACTTTGGTCATGAAACCTTTCCAAACAGTTGCACTAGAAGTGATTGTAAATCTCTTATATCTCCACATAGTACTGGAAAGAGTGGCATATAAACCATCACTTAGAACGTTTAAAGACGGAAACATCAAAGAAAACCCGTTCCTAAATAAAGAACAAACCTGGGACATACTTCAGGACGTTGCATCGAAAATGTTTAGCTTTGAGGAAAACTTCCACTCAAAAATAAATTGTAAAAGCAAATGGGATCAAAATACCATACAAGAAACGAATAGAAATGCCATTAAATGGTATAGAGATGGATCGAAAACAGCAGACGGAATTCTGAAAGCCTTGGCAGCGAACCAAACATTTTTCAAGCAGAAATCTATGAAACTGAAAAATGTTTTCAGTTCAATATATAAAGTAACCATCCCAAACAGGAGATCATCAGTCTTTTCGATAGTTAAATAATTATAAGACCTCGAAGCTAATACAATCCAAGGAGCTAGGCAAGGAAATTACCCTACAATGGATTCCTGGATACACCAGAGTGATGATAAGCCGGCTACAGCGAGGGCAGACAAGCCTTTTATGGGACCCGAACCCTTTTATGGTATCAGCTACAGAATAATAGGAGAAACATTGGTAAAAAAGGTAGATAGGGACAAAACTAATTATTGGGACAACCTACAAGGGCTGAGTCAAGCAAAGACGCCAGACCTAGCAGATAATGCGGCGTGCAGCGTTGCCCAGCGTATGGAATAGAAGACGAAGATCTCTGGCAATTGAAGCCGTCCCAGATTCTAGATTTTTTAGAAGGATTGATGGATGAGCTGTAAACACTGGGTTTTCCAGTATCGCAGCAAGAAAAGGGAATTTAATAGATCTTTTGGGTCGCATACCAAATCTATACATACATAAACGTAGAACGGTCGATTCTGAATGGTTTACCAACATTTGTTTTCCAAAAGTGTTCGAAAAATCATTCTCCACTACGACAATGCCGAGTTTTCATACATCAGTTTAGACCAAAACATCGAATTGATGGGTCATCCACCGTACAGTCCTTGTTTGACATCCAATGATTTCTTCTTATTCCCGCAGATCAGAAAAATCATAAAGTAGCAACCCAGAACTCACTGTGTTATTAAGTAATACAGAATTTTTCTTTTTTTATCGATATTCGGAGGCTCAAAACGTATAATTTGATTGGTCTATATAACGGCTTCTCAATATGAGTCACTCTATATAATTAGTAGGATTAATTACTATTCGGTTAATTTTTTAATCAACATTATGTAATTTTTGATAATTTTCATTTAAAAGAACAACGACTAGAATCGCCACGAACGCGATAAGTGAAAATTTTCTGTTGAAACTAAAATTATCAAGTTTGATTACTTAGATAAAAATTTGGCAAACAAAAATAGTACAACGGGTATATTTGCAAATCGATATAAAGTTCATTGATCCCAGAAATTTTAAAATTACGTTGCTTATGTCATCGGACGTCTCGAAGCATTGCCAAAAAGTTTCGCTTCCACGTATTTTGGCGTTTCCAAATTAAAAAATAGACTGCAAATGATATTTTAGTCCTATCAATATTCACTTTTAACAATCCTATTTCATATAAATATACAGAGTGCACCAAATATAATCTTCGCTTATGTAACTTCAATTTTTGTTTTGTTGAGCGTTCCCAATACCAAAGGTTTATTATAAACATAATAATTAAAACCCATTGCAACGGCTACTTTTGGGGGAGATTCAGAGGTTGGTGTGAAAGTATTAAAATAGAGAGAGAAATAAAGATATTCTTCAATTTTGGAATGAAAAGGATGGCCAATCGGATTATCTAGGTAACCGCTTACATTTTAGTACGGTCAATTATGAGAAAAATATATCTCTGTCCAGTTCATTAATTATCATTGGCATATTCAATTCAATTCAAATTTTTGACGTGAAGTACCGAAATTATAAATTACAGGGTTTTGCATTTATGGCTCTACGCTCTTTCCAAATAGAGTATAGTAGCTTCCAATATCTTAGAATTATGTACCTTAGAACAGTGAAAGGAATAACTAGAAATTATAGACTCAGAAACTTCAATAGAAAGAAGATTCACAAGTTTTACACTTTTCCCAGCGTTGTTCAATAAGTTCCATACCATTTTTATAAAAAAAAAATCATCAAGCTCCTCAAAATAGCCATTAACTACTGATATCACCTCTTCATTGTTGGAAAATCTTCGACCACCAAGTCATTTTTTCATGTCTGGGGACAGAAAATAAACCGAGGGGAATAAATCTGGGGAATAGGGTGTATGAGATACAACAATTCAAACTTTAATTCAATCACCTTCTTTTTAGCCGTTTTGCTTGATTTCTTCACTAAAACGTTGTAATACGTTCGTAAAATATTTCCCGTTGATAGTTTTTCTATTTGAAAGAAAGTTAATGAAAATTATCCCACGCGCATCCCATAACAACCGACGCCATGACCTTGCCTGCAGACGGAGCCTTCTTTGGAGCCGATTCTTTCTTTTCA
The DNA here is from genome assembly GCF_026250575.1 of Diorhabda carinulata. Classification (NCBI taxonomy): domain Eukaryota; kingdom Metazoa; phylum Arthropoda; class Insecta; order Coleoptera; family Chrysomelidae; genus Diorhabda; species Diorhabda carinulata. The sequence continues at coordinate 4,646,023 of NC_079470.1, forward strand.
GTCCATGGTTTTGATTGTGCGTTTCGGGGGTAAAGTGATGGACCCGCGTCTCATCCATGGTTATGGAACGGCTCAAAAATTTGGCTTTATTTTTATGTAACATAGCCAAACACTCGGTGAAAACACCTTCACGATGCGGCAACCATGTCGTGCACAGCTTTTTAATGTTCAAATTTTCAGTTAATATACGATTTTGAAATACTAGCTCGAGAAATTTCAGTCAACGATCATCCAGTACCGTTTTGTGGATTTTCTTCAACATTTCTGGAGTGGTCACCTCATTAGAGGTCGACCAATGCGATGCTGGTCTTCGAAGGTCATACGGACTCGTTTAAACTCTCACTATTGATGGCTGCCAAACAAATACTGGACAAACTTGAAACTCTTTCTAATTCAGTGGTATTTTTCAAGCAACTACCGCAATCTCTAGCTCAAGCCAGGTCCTTTCGGGCCATCTTTACAAGAATACAGAAGGAGATAGGTAACTAAGATGGCAAAGGTCACCTGCAAAAGTTTGATAATACAGTACCAGTTAGGAAAATTTGTGAAAGTGAAGTACTATGTAAAAGGAAAAAAGCAAGACCGCGGGCAACATGGGACAACGCTATCAAAAATTCTATAAAAGAAGGGATGGAACGTATTTGACGCCAAATAGAAAGTACTGGAACCTTTTCTTGATAAATTAGCCGAACAGTGAATTAACATCCCTTCAGACCACTTTTGTTATAATTTTTTTTTCGTTGAAGCTGGCCAATGGCGGTATTTTCATATTTTTAATGTTTTGCCTCGAAATGTGTTTGTTATGGTATTAAATTGTTTAGAAAATATTTTTCAAATAATTAAATAATACGAGGAATGCTACTCAAGTTTTGAGATTTGGCAATACTGTTGTGAATATGTCAAATCTGTCATTGCCATCAGAAAGTTTGACATTTTTAATGATGAACGTACCCAAAACGTGTTGACACTTGAGTTGTTTGTGAACGTACTCACAATGTATTGACATACCAGTGCAATTTGAGTTGTTTACAGTTACTTGAAACATTCATTTTGGTCAAAAAATAGGATTAAATCGTTTCGACGTGGATTCAATCGAAAGCATTCGGATGAATGTCGTCCAAAATCGGATGTTGTGCCAAAAAACATCGATGCTTCGCACAAACTGATGCAAGATCGTCATGTGACATACCATAAGATTAATGAATATCACAAGAAAATTTGAATCGTGCCGATTGGTGCAAAGAAATGTTGAAATTTTAACAACAATCGACTGTGTAAGTCTTTCAGGATGAGTCATATCCAACAAGAGTTAAGTAAATGGTCGCCATTTTCTATTAGAACAACGTACAACGGTCATCCGTCGTACAGTCCTTGTTTGGAACCCACTGATATCTTCTTATACCTCCAGATCAAAAGTAAATTGCGAGGTCAACGTTTTTCTTTACTGAAGAAGCGGTTGATGCGTATTTTGGAGATACCTCAATTGGAATTAAAAAAAAATGATTAAACAGTTGGTTCAAACGCATGTAAATGGATCTGGATCTTAATGGAGAATATTTTGAACAACAATAAAGATTTATCCAACTATAAATATTTGTTTTCATTTGCTTATCTCACAACATATCAATTCTCTCTCTTTTTCTTATAAAACTAGCTTATAAATGATATAAATCGTGTTTTTTTCTATGTTTTGGGATTTAACTATTTTGAAACAACTCATACAAAAAACTAAAGCAGATACAAAGTATCAAAAGGCAAGCATTCAATATTACAGCCTTCAGGATGTCGAAGAAGGTGTTTTTTGGTAATTCCAGTTTGGCGATGCTGTTTTGCAGGGTCTTAGGCACGACGCAGATTGCTGACATAATAACTGGGACTATTTTCACATTTTCCTTGGGCCACATTTGTTTAATCTATGAACCACCACGATGTAAGGTCTGTTATTCGTCACCTGTCTATCGGTGATAATGGACCTATCGTAGTAGAGTCTAAAATTGTCATTTTTGAGCACTTTCTGCGGCTGGTACTATGCAATACTAGGTAATAATATGAGTATTGAGAAAACTGAACTTGTTGGTCAGTTTCTGGTAGATGATGCTTCACATTTAGCTATTAGCTAACACACTACAAGCAGATGTCATATAATGAATTGTGTCTGATGTTTCTTGGCACTTTCTGCATCCTTAATAACATTTTTCTTGTAGTTATACGTGTTAAAACTTGATCCTAGACAGCCATCATGAAGCCTTTGGTGTCTGAAAAGAGATCGCCACTAGTAAGCCGTCTGTTTGAAGCTTCTTTGTCAACATGCGGCTGGTTGAGGTCGTGATGATGATGTCTATCGTGTAGTGCCTTATATTCAAGTCAGATTCTGGTGATACGAGGTTGAGGCGTGAATAATCCTTATCCGCTTTGGATATAATTCGGTGCAGAGTTGAACTTTCGATTTAATATGAAAGAATTCACGTAGTTTCACTACCTGTCGAGAGTGCAAGTTAAAAAGGTCGATCAAGTCTTTCCCACCCTCTTTTGTTGTCCTTCGTCATCATTGTCGATTCTAAAACAGGCGTGGCACATTTAATTCGGGCTTCACAAGTGACTTCACTCTTTTCGTGTATTGAGCCTGGATTCTAGCTTTTGCCTGCTTGTGGTCCAGTAACTTAGCCTGCTGAATTTCTAGATATTTATAGGCTTCTCCGTTTTCCATCGCCTGTGCGATATCTCCGTTGGGAAATTGCACATTTTGTTCATGACAATGCCTTTCTCGATATGTAGAGTCTTGCACTTAGACAATCCAAACTCCATGTGTATATATCGGTAGTGAATCGATGTGGTATATCGAGAAGGTGATTAATTTGACGCTTGATGTCATTCCTGTAAAGAAATTGGTGTTTCTGTTAGCTTTAATGTTGAATCCGTACTTTGCAAGGCAGAACCACAACGGATTCAAGAAGTCGCCCTGGTGTATTCCCCTAAGAATGGGTATTTCGTTATTACTGAGGGAGTTTGGACCGATTTGAAGACGTAGATTTGTTCGCCATCCCTTCATAGTTGTTGAAACCCAAACAATATTTGGGTGGAGTTTGAGAATCTGCAAGACCACCACAAGCCAGTAATGAGGTACACTATCAAACGCTTTCTTGTAATCCACGAAAGTAGCGTGTATATTTCGGTGATGTGTATGTGCTTGCCGAATAATCAATAATAAGTTGTTCTTTGATCTCTTCTGCAACCTTTCTGTTCTTTTGCTAAGAGTTATTTTCCTCGACGTGCCTATAAATTCTGTTGGTGAAATAAACTGTAATTATCGTATATAAAGTGTGTAGGTAGGTGTTAGGTCTGTACTGAGTGGGGTCATCCTTCTAGGAGCTCTTTGGAAGTGCAACTTAGTGCTAAAAATGTTGGGATATCTTCTAGGTTCTGTAGGAGGTGAAAAAATTGCTTCGCTAATTCCCTGTGTTCGCTCGGGAATTTCTTATATCAGAAGTTTTGGATATTATCAACTCACGCATCTCCAGCACCTAGTTGTGAAGTGGCGACTGTATTATCAACAATTTGTGGGATACCCGGTATAATTTTCACAGCTGCTGTGTCTTGGAATTATAAAGGATAAACGAAACGTGACGCAAATCTTATATGGTAATATCTTTCATTCCTAGAAAGGCCTCTTTAATGAGATCATTTAAATGCATAATATAATGTCGTCATCAAAATTGTTAATTAAAACCTGTCGAACGAATAGAATTTTTTGGCATCACCCGTTTCATTCAATATGTATCTGATGTATTTTTAATAAATTATAGAAATAGATTAAACCAAATTTTTCCATTTAAAAAAATTTCAAAATCTTGCGCTCGCGATTTTCAACAAGACGATTAATTCGGTTGTACGATAAGTTTCAAGGAGAGAAGTCAAAATATTTACGATTTATAATCACAAAAGACGCAACAACGCAAGAAGAAATCAACAATGGACTGGTACCTACACGAAGATGATTTAAACAATTAATTTCTATACTATGGCAACACTGATGTGATTATGTCAAATCTGACATTGACTTTGACATTTTTAATGGTGAACGTACTCAGAACGTGTTGTCGTCATACGAGTGTTGATTGGTCAACTCGCTTCGACTTTTGATGATGAGACACCGTCTCGAACCACCAGGATTGGCTGGTTTTTCCAATTAAATCGTTTTCGCATTTCGCTATTGAATGAGTTTCGTGGAGGTCGTCCAAAATCGGCTGTTGTACTGTGATGTGCGTAAACTGATATTGCAAGATCATCGTGTATATCATATCGTGAGATTGAGGCGTTGGGCATTGGTTCCAATCGCATACTTTGCATGACCATTTGGCCGTCAAAAAGATTTGTTAGCACTGGATACCGCATAATTTGACAATCGCTCAAAAAAAGCTCGTGTGTCAAAAAATTTGACTCCTGACCAAAAGTTCTTGCGGCAACGGGTCTGCTCAGATTTCCTTGAAAGGTTAGAAAAAGATCTGCTTTGAAAGGAACCCGATTTGAGTCGATGGAAGCGGTAAAGCAAAAAACGGCAGAGCTCCTAAAGGCACTCATCAAAGAAGATCGACTAGATTCAAAAGTCCAGTAAATCACCTGTTAGAAACTGCCGATATGTATTATGATCAGTCAGCGCCGTTTTACTGTTGGTGGATTTAAACCACTAGACAAATGATTTGCAAAAGCCTGTTCCATCTTGCCAAAATTTATTTGGTACGTATTCCTCGTTGATCCATGTTTCATATAAATAAAATATATTTATTTTTTGGTATTTCATTTCTTTTATAGACTTTAAGTAATTCGTGGGCCATTTGGCTGGTGAATTGATACACCAGGTTGCAGGAAAATCATAGAAACCTGCAACATCGACAAATAGATTGTATCCACTTTATTACAATGTTGCCAGTAGTTTCGGCAAAATCATTAAAAGTTTCTATAAATTGACATGACATAAATTATTTAAAGTAATTAGCGACCGGATATTTGGACCGAACACCTTGTATATTGTGTAACTTTCGACTTCCGTTCATTTATTATATTTATTTACATCTTTCAAGGTATTTTTTAATATTATAAATTAATACTTAAACTGATCAAAGTGATAAAGATTCAAATTTATACGATTTTTTCTTTCAAATCTTGTTATATTTTTTATATAAATATAAAGTAGGTTATAAGTCGGTCAAAGTAATAAATTTTTTCAAAAATTACTCATCTATTACCATTAAGTCAAAATAAATTTCAAACTAACTCAAAACAATATTAAGAGCCAGGAAATTGATATCACATTGTTTTATCTTCTGCTTATTTTAGGAAGTGGTCTTGGAGCTACGACCGGGTTTTTGATTTATAAAAAATTGTTTGTTCCCGCATTTATTCTATTTACATGGATTTTTTCAATCTCTTCTTTCTTCTATAACATCTTCCACCTTACAAAATTTGCCTCAAGTCTTCGTTCTTCCAATGTTCAAGACCGCATAATTCAATTAATAAAAATTGAACAAATTAAAAAATTATTTATGTCAAAAAATAATTATTTCCGTGTCATATAAGGCCTTTTTTAAGCTCTGCTTATTGTTTCATAATTTGCGCGTGATATCCTAGAGCTTTGACTAGTTCGACCCCATTTTCTTGAAGAAATAACACAAATTCATTTGAATTAAATGATAGACCTCCGTCAACCCCCCAACAATCTCTCAAAAATTCATAAAAGTAGTGTCAAGGGCGCCATCTTTTGACGAGTAGCGAAACGTATTATTTTTGAGGTTAGAAATTTCGACACTTCGCAATCACCACATCCTAAACATATCCTAGACAAAAAACAATTTACATAAACGCTAGGATGTAGAAAATTTGGCTGTACTACTAGATAGTAAATGACAAAAAGGAAATCGAAATAAGAATTGTCAAAAGTAACAGCTGTGCAGGCAGTCTTGAAACGAATTGCATGGAAGATACCAGAGGGCAGGAGGAAAAGAAGTAGACCAAAAAAACAGTGGAGAGAAGAGGCGGAAGAAGACCTCAGAGAGAGAAAAAGCAAGGGACCGAAAGAAGTGGAAGAAATCATTTCGAAATTCAATATTTCGAATATGAATTCTACCGTTATCAAAGAAGGAAACTACTTTCCTGGCTAATGCCTCGACCAATATTAAATTACATATGTCGATATTAACATCTCCAATGGCTAGCACTTTTAAGGAGGAGTTGTAACTATTGACTAGTTTTGATGTGATTACATCTCATCAGAGCAGTTTAACAAATCTCGATCGGGCTTGGAGACCCGTACTGAAGACAACGTCAAACAGTGTCGCTATTTGGTACATGTAGTTGAATATTTCCTAGCGCCATCCTCACTTCCAACTACGAACCACTGGTCAGGTAAAAATCTACCGTAGTCGCCGATAATATAGATTCCGATGATAAATGAGAGGTGTAAAACGTATCAAAATACAGGATTTTTACTATTCACCTCTAAAATAATTACGGAATTCAATATTTCGAAAATGAATTCTGCCGTTTTTCAAATGAGGAAACAACTACTTTCCTGGCTAATGCCTCGACGATTTTTGAATTACAACTCCTCCGAAGAACGTGATGTCAATCGACTGGATATACACTTCGATGGCCTTCGACTTTTTCCCATCTACGAAGTGAAAATCGGAGTACAACTTGAGTCTCAGTATCAAAATTGTTTATGTATAAGGCCCCAATTTATTTTGGTGTTTTGACTATTCAAGCTCGTCTAATTTTAATAAAAACTGATTCAAAAATAGTGTAATAGAAAATTTGATAATGGTAGATATCAACAATGAATTTAATCTAATGTTGCAGATTCCTAATCGTGTTTTGTTTTCGTTAATAAAAATATTTATTAGCATTTTGTAATATTACATTTAATTTTTGATAACGGGTCATTTGCGAAATAAAAAAAAAGTAATAAAAAGTGCTTTGAACTTGATGTTTGTTGAAAATTTTGTTGCTGAAATCTGGATACTAATTTTTGTACACTGATAAATTGATATAAAAATAGGGGATCAGGGATTTTAGATTTTTTTCTATCAACCCCGGTTTCCCACAAAAAGAATAATTTCTATAAAATATATACAAGGTGTTCCTCATAACATCTGAGACACCCTTTAACCTCAAAATACCAAATTTGGTACAATTTCTTCAATTTTTTTCTTCTCGTGGGTGTAATGACTTATCGAGGTCTTATCACAAGTGATAATTCTAAGTAAAAAAAACTTTCCCTTCTTCAATAAAATGAGTTCGCAGCAATTGACGAATTCAAGCTCACGATCATCATGGAACTACCTTGGAACACAAGGTTCTGAGGTTTGTCTGAAGGACGAGTGTTTTTTGATTATTGATTGTACACTTCCAAAGCCGACAACTTTATAATTATCCGTTCCTCAACAGAGACAGGCCCTCATTGTAATTGGTTATTAATTTAGACACTTGACAAGCCAGCTGATATGGTTAGACACCCTCAGCTAACGATTACAAATCATAGAATTAATTTTAAAGATGGAGACAGCTTCAAATGGAATTTCACTATTGGAAGAGGGAGAAAAAACATCGGTTTACCACTCTCTATCTCCCTCATCTCACTAATAAAATCAAAAATTGTTATTCTCCTCCTTAGTCGTTCCAACCACGCAAAACTTCGATGTCGTGACGATCCAATCGGAAAACAGTAGAGAAAAAGATACAGAGAGGTATAGCGATGTTCTGTCTCTCTTTATCAGCAAGTTAGATCAACTTAAACAATCGCCCTTACCTTGCTCACTCTAAGACACTTATTGGTCGTTGATATTTTTTGATTGACCCTCGTATTATATTCCATTTAGATACGGTTGTTATGTTTAAAACAAAGTGAAATAAAACGACGAATTTCTCTCAGTGTAGTTTATTCTAAAACTTTTATCTTGCGATAAAAGGTACACGTGCATTTCTAATTAATATATATATATATTTTTTTGGCCGCTCCGATGACCTCGTTGTGCATTAATTCAGAAAAATTTATTGAACGCTTATGTTTGTGAAGATGATAAACTAGCAGTCAACGAAAAAAATAAACTCATCGACGAGATAAGATATCAGTCGACACTAACTGTCTATTTGTAATATTTTATTCATCATTTCCCAAATATATATTTATGAATTGGAAAGAAGTCCTTGTTAAATAGATTATGAGCGATTTCGTAGTGGGATTGTGGCAAAACTAAACGCCGCGTGTGTGTACTATTTATAATATATCACTTAGCGTTCTAATACCTATGTATTAAATATTCGAATTTGGATAACGACTAATGTTTTATTTGATAAAAGTCATATTCGTGAAAAAATAACAAAGTTTTGAGAACTAAAATTTACCAAAGCTAAACTTTTACAATCCAGTCCCCTGTAGCAATGATTATGTACATCTGCCACTTGTATTACTGTCTTCTAAAGAACAAATTCTGTTATCTTTTATTATGACGGATACTTTTATGATAACTTAGATAAATTTCCTTTGGTAATCGTTCAAAGAAAATTTTATTTTATCACAATATAAATGTTGATGATATCATAGTAAGGTTTACAGGTAATGACAATGTTTTTGTAATGGCAGTTTTTCGAATCTAGAGAAATTCTGGTGGAAAAATATGGTCTTGGTCCAACAAAGAAAACACAAAAATTTTGGAAAAAATTTACTTTCCAACGTTATCTACTTTTAGCTTTATACAATTTGAATCGTCAAGCTCCTCAAAATAGTCATCAATCTTTGACTAACGAGTCATTTTTTTAAGTCTGGAAACAGAAAATAATCCGAGGGGGCTAAATCTGGCTTATAGGGTGCATGAGATAGCAATTCAAACTTCAATTCATTAATTTTGGCCGTTGTAATAATGGTTGTTTGAGCTGGTGTATTGTCTTGTGAACCAAACTCAGATGTTTTGCTTCATTTTTTAAGATAGTCGATGAAAATTATTCCACGCGCATCTCAAAAAACCGACGCCACAACTTTACCTGCAGATGGAACGATCTTTGTCTTCTTTGGAACCGGTTATCCCTTTCCAGGCCATTGCTTTGATTGTTCTTTTGCTTTAGGTGTGAAGTGATGGACCCTCGTTTCATCCACGGTTCCATTTTGACCAAACGCGACACTCATCTTGTGCACATCTTCTGGAGTAGTCACCTCATTTGATCTACCATTGCGATGCTGGTCTTCGCAGATCGTACGGCCTCGTTTAAACTCTGCTACCCAATATTTTACTGTTAATCACGAAGAAGCAGTTTTACAAGAGTAGAAAACGTTCACTATTGATGGCTGCCAAACAAATACTGGACAAACTTGAAACTCTTTCTAATACAGTGGGATTTTTGAAGTAACTACCGCCATCTCTAGGTCATGCCAGGTATTTCTGGGACCATCTTCGTACTAGGTATAAAGTAGTTTACCGAATCTTACCATTACAGTGGAAAGTGTAAAAATATTGAAATTCTATAACTATTACGAAAAAAAAATGTTCAACAAAAGATTTAAAAAGAGAAATAAAGACTCATAGTGAAGAGAAACTACTTGAAAATATTTATAAAATATATGGGAATTAAAAGAAAAATATGACCGAGAGTGATGAAAAAAGTTGTGGAAATATGGAAATAATGCTACTTGTGGATTTTTTACTAGTCATTTTGGCTTTACTGCCGATCTGCACCTATATCTAGAATACGAGGAGTGGCTATTAAATAACGAGACTGGTGATAACAAAATCATTCAATTTGATATTATGTATTATCAACTTCTCTATCCTTACAGTGCAGTAAGTCTTAAAGCAATCGTTATACAGTCGTCCAAATTAAGTTATTTAAACAAAAACATGTGAATGAGGTCAGAAAAGAATATACAGGGTGTCCCACGACGAGTTAAAACTATCTGTATATGGTAAAATACTCAATAGTGAAATCATGAAAATTCCTACGTTTGGGTTTTCAGATAAGATCTGTATTTTGTTGTTTAAAATGGAAAACCCTGTATATTAATACATTTTTGAAATCTACGTTAAATTTTAGTATAATTTTGTCTAAAAACTTTTTTCGAAAAATGCATAGTTTTTAAGTTATTAATCTTTTTGTAAAAAAACTTACCGTTGTAGACCCTTATAAATTATTTTTTTACGAGGATACCCCTAAGGATATGAAAATGGTTTCTATTTGGTTGTTTTTAGTAAGGTCAGACGTATTTGAATCTATGTTGAAAACTTTTTCATTTTATACAGGGTGTGTATAAAAAGTGTTCAAAGTTTAACTATACAAAAGTTAATCGAATCTAAAAATTTACAGAAAACATTTAATATCTGGATAACAGTAAGGTTTAGGTATAGGAAAGTATACATGGATTTGCCTTGTTTTTTACCACTAAATGCATTAAAATAGAAAAAAACCGGGTGGTTTCTATTTAAAAAAATAAAGAAATTTGATATTTATGAAGTTAAATTTTGAACACTTCTTATACACACCCTGTATAAAATGAAAATTTTTTTAACATATATTTAAATACGACTGACTTTTCTAAAAGCAACCGAATAGAAAACATTTCCATATCTTTAAGGGTATCCTCGTAAAAAAATAATTTATAAGGGTCTGCCACGGTCAAATTTTTTCCAAAAAAATTAATAACTCCAAAAGTAGGCATTTTTCGAAAAAAATTTTTAGACAAAAGTGTACTAAAATTTTACGTAAATTTCAAAAATGTATTAATATACAGGGTGTTTTATTGAAAATAACAAAGTTACAGTAGATTTACCATAGAACCGGAAGAAAATATTTTAGTTAAAAATATCGGACGTATAATTGTCCCAAAAAAAAACTGGATATGACTTAAACAAAATAATAATGTCTTTTAATGAAGGTACATCAAAACAAATGAAAATCATCACAGCGTTTACCTGTTTTATCCGTATTTTAATTTGAAAACAGTCAATATGGCAACACGGCGGTAAACGAATTAGCATTCCTGCAAATGCTGCGTAGACCTGCGACACGGTCGAATTGCTACGTGCACCTTTTAGTTGTAGAACGATTTCTTTGTTCTGTTGAATCACTATCGCCGGTTCTTTCTGCTGTGCCGATATATTCAAGCAATGGATCAGATCTGCGTCTTGTAGTTGACAGCCTACTAGAGAAAACAGTGTCTGTGCTAGTGGGTACACGTTTCGGAATAAATTTTGTTCCCGTAGTATTTGAATGGATCTATTTGAATAAAAAATTTTGATAGGCTGAAGAAACATAGTGGAAACTAATGATACAGGGTGTCCGATACAAGAGGCAACTTACCTAAATAACAAATCGCATCTCTAAGGAGTTATACGGCCCCAACTAAGAACGACTGTCGTTTACTTCTTAGAAACAGATTCAGGTGGAAAATTATAACAAAAAGCGCGTGGAAATTGAAATTATTTTCAAAATTTGTGGTCCACCATTTGTGGTGAGAGCTTATTTGAATATAAAAAATTAATAATTTTTTTAAAATTTATATAATTAAGTGGCACTTTTTATATGATAATAAAAGTTTTGTGGATTTTTTTTGTACAAAAATGTTAATTTTCAAGATTGATACATATTACGAAAATGCTATTCTGCATGTTGTTTACATCGATGTATAATAACATTTTCGCTGTTAAAATAACGTCGACAATAACATTAAAATAGCAAAAACCGCATGCCGATATCTTTTTTCTGTCCCGAGATATTTTAAAAAATATCTAAACGGCCAGAATTTTTCCTTAAACGTTAATTCAGCTGATTCACGCAAAACGAAAACAAAAAGAGAGCTCTAGTAAGTAAAAACGGTTTGGGTTTTTCTTTTTTGTAAGTTTTTTTTGTTTCTTTCTTGAATTTTAAATGGGGAGCGGGTACAGCCGCGGCTGCGTCGGCTATTTGGCTGGTGAATCGATGCACCAGGTTACAAGGAAACCGAAGAAAACTACATTGACGATAGACGAAGTTTTATCTTAAGGATACGGAAGTTGAGGTAGATTTTAGGAAGGGCTGCTAGCAGCCGGAGGGGCGGGAGTTTCCTTTTGGGCTTTGAACCGAGGTATCGTATATTGTTGAGTCAGGGGGTAAGAAGGGTTTCTTCGGCAGCGAAGTTGTTTGATTCGATGGTACGAATCACATAGCGGGCCTGGAGGTCGATTTAGACGGGTTCGTATGGTGGTTAAGACTGTGTTATGGGGGCCAAATCTACACTTGTATTGGTAGTACCTGAGAATGGACTGATGAGTCCGTCCGAAATTTTCTCCAAGTGATTTGAAGAGAAACACACGCCTCCGTACTCTGTTTAGAGTGAGTGAAATTCGCTCCCACATATGCGGAGAGTTACCTTGCAGTTCTGTATCAATCCGAAAATTGCTTCAGAAGATTATTTGCCCAAACGGAAATTAAAGTTCTTACATTGAACTATCTGCAGTAATTTGAACTGTTCTCTTAATAATTTCATTCATCTTTTGTCAGGAGTCTATTGGTGTGAACGAGATATTTTATTCGGCCCCACAAATCTAAGAAAGTTAAGTCTGGAGATTTTGGTGTCCAAAGAAATAAACTTCCACGACCTATCCACATATGCTGTTGTTTAACAGAAACGTAGGTTAGTTTTTAGTTAGTAATTTAGTTCAGAGGTGAATTTACAGATATGCCGCCGCCTGTAGGCTATCCATCTTTTGCCGCCTCTACTGACCTCTAAAATTAACTCACAATCATTTAAATTACATTTTTCATCAATGCATAATCAAGTTTCTCGCGAGATCCTTGATTATTTTCACGCATAGAATGTGTTTACAGCTGATCCATCAATACCACTTCTTTTAAAAAATCTAGAATACGGGAAGGCTTCAGTTTCCAGAGATCTTCGCCTTCAATTTCCAGGTGTAGTGCTTTGGATTTCCACTTCCACGCCGCATGATCTGCTAGGTCTAGCGTCTTCAGGTGTTTGTAGAGGCGACAGAACTCCTCTTGGTATTACTTAGGTTGATGCATTCAGCAGATCTTCTCTGGTTATAGTTTCCCAGAAGAGTCTTTGCCTGTCTCAGTTCTTGTCACTTTTGAAGCAAGGAAGATATATTTTGAAACAATTCAACACTTAACGCTTGTCAGAGATGGTTCAAAGTTTTATCAAAATTAGTGCCGTGGCATAAAGTAGATCTAAATACTTGTCTGCTCCAATTTCGACTTTATTTTCATAGCAGCTAGATCTCCAATTCTCTTCAGTTGTAATAACTGTGCGTGGTTTAACTCTTCTTGACGTTCGAGCATTCGGAACGCCAAGTCCAGTGCTTGGAATTCCTCAACATAAGATGGTTCCGAGTCATCTTCTTCTGGTTGCTCGTTTGCATCTTCGTCCTCTTTGAGGTCTTCACCACTTTCATCTTCTGTCGGGAAACGAAACACTAATATAACTCGTTTCATTCATAATTTCCGATGAAACTTCATTATCATGCTCACGAAAATGTTTCATAGAATCGAATGCAATGAACAAATTAGATATGCAGTTCTAAGTAAACCAGTTTGTATTAAACGTCTAATTTCAGTGAACAGACACACATTTATGAACCAGGTTACGAAGCAGTTACTGAGAAATAATTAATAATCGTTTCCGTTCAAGAGGTTTTGAGAAAAATAACAAAAACCGGTTCGTATAAATAATCGAACGCAGAGCACGACATTTACCTACCTACTCCACGTTTAGAATTAGTTAAGGGCTCGATATTTTATAATGCAAGAAATGCACTATCATTTGCCAATTGAAATAAAATCTTTTTCCGTATTTCGTATAATTTGAAGGCTTGAGTAGATGACGTGGAAATAATGCTGTGACAAAGACAAAACAGAATAAACTAAAAAATCGAAAGAATAAACTTCCATTGTGACGTTATAAGACAGAATCTTGGGATGTTTGAAGGATTATCCTACGTGGACTCCGGTATAAGTGCAATGTGCATTTATTATTATTTTTTTTTGTTTTTATTTGATAAGTTTTAGGCCAGCCAACTAAATTTTTCTACATTTCAGTTTTTTCTAATGAAAATGTTCGATTTTCAGTTCAATTAGAAATGTTTCAATACCTTCTGCTAGTATTTTCAATAAATAATTGCAATTTGTGATAATTTTTTTCAGAATGTTTCTTTATTGCGAACGATTTCCTTGGGATATCTCCTAAGCCATAAATTTTATCGAGTTAAACAAAAAGTACCTTTTTATTGAAAAATTAATTTTTGTTATCATCAGATTATACAGGTTGTCCCTGTGAAAATCACGGATTGATAACCATTGCGCATATTTATGTTGTTAATTAAGTTATTTACGCTTTATAGTCGTACTTTTAGTGCAAATCATACTGCGTATTAGAATCATTTTTAATCTAGGGGTCATTAACGACCCCCTTTGGGCTTTAATGGGTTAAGTTGAATTACATTTGAAGTACAATACATTAGTGCTAACTACGAATAAAAGATCTAACGATTTTAGCTTCTCTTCAAACAATTTCAATCATAAATAGTTCTAATTTTTATTAAATTTCTTCGTATAAACAATCAAATTAAAAATTTGCTGTCACTTAGTTTCATCCTGCAGACGATTCCTCCACTGATCTACTTAAACTTTGGGCTTCTTCTTAATTACAATGTCTGATATATATGAAACAACGCCCTCTAGCATTCAAGTTGATAACTAAATTGTTTGGAATTCATATATTTTTTATTGCTGGACAGAAAGTTTATAAAAAATCAGCTAAACAGAAATTTTTTCTGTAATTTTATACTTTCGCGGTCCCCTCGTTTTTTGGCTCTAGAAAATCGAAAAATCATCCGATTTCGATGAATTTTTCGAACGATTCAAAAACATAAGATTTAACGGAAAAATTCGGTGATATATTAAAGTACACAAAAAAATGCGAAATATAAATAAAACGGACATTACGTTCTACGAGGGGTGTGTGAAAAGTTTCCGATCTCAATACGTAGTGCTCTCAATGAGCTCGAAGCCTCGTATAGTAAATAGAGTGCGTTCGCAACAATATTTATGCACGCGTCAGTGACAAGCCTCAACAAGCTTAACAATAAGTTTAAACTTGCTGCTTCGATCTATTTTATTATAGTAGAACTCGAACGATCAGTCAAGTTGTTTTGAAAAATGTGTCGGTAATTTCAAACTTTCGCGGTCCCCTCGTTATTTGGCTCTAGAAAATCGAAAAATCATCCGATTTTTTTTGAGATCTTCGTTTTTACGGCGGATTTACGAAAAAATGATGGTAATAAAAAAAATGAAACTTATATTGGTTTCAGGGCTTTAAATGTTCAAGAAAATGCACTCATTCACGTATAATTGTTGATAACTTTTTTTAAAATTATCAAATGAAGTTTTTATAGTTTTTTTTTCATAATCTACGCAAAAAACGAAGAAATTGAAAAAAAAATTGTACAAAAATGTTGATTTATCACGTTTTTACAATGAAAAATAAAAACAGAACATTTGATCTGAATTTTTAGCACCCCCTCCCTAACCTAACCAATATAACTTTTCATTTTCTTTATATTTCCATTTTCCATTTTCTCGTAAAAACGAAGATTTAAAAAAAAATTCATCGCAATCGGATGATTTTTCGCCAAAGAATAAAATTAAAAGTAAACTGCCCCCAATCGTCATATTTTCAGTTTTCTAAAAGCATCTGTTAGAGTGTCTGATCTTATGAGAGTCACCCTGTATATTTCAAGTCTCAGATTTATTTATTATAAATTTTTTTGTCACCATATTGTGTTCATATTGTAGCACTTCAGTTTCCCCATTCCCATTTTCATGTATTTCATAATTTTCCTTAGTTTTTTCCGAATTGTGTCAAAAGCCTGATGGAAATCAATGAATATAAGCCTCAAATTGAACACAAATGATTATTTTGATTTATACATTTTATACAATTAATTTGATTGAACGTTTTATATTAAATTAATTTTTTTTTGTAATTAATGAATTTTCCGGTATACGCCACTGCGAGGCAAACAAAAAAAAATCGAACGCACTTTTATTTAATCACACAAAATTTGGCAACGATGCGTCCGTTTAACCTTGTAGATTTGATATGTTGTTCGCGGACGTGCACTGCGAGCTTACGTAATAATCCCATGCGATCCCTGTCGCCCCTCCGTCCCCCTTCGGAACGTTAACGTTTGGCCCCCCTCCCAAATTTCGGCAATTTGCGCCAAGTTCATCGCAACATTTTTTCCTGGTTAACACAAATAGACTGCAAAAATCTATTGCACTATTTGAACACTTTGGTGCGCGTTCTCCGAGCTGAAATTCAAATAAATAAATAAATAGATTGAAATAATCGAGTTGCAGGTGATTTAGGATGACCTTATGGTGCCCTGAGGGGTTGAAGGGATAGTGCTACTAGCTGTAAAGTGCGTGTTTCTATAAAGCACACTATAAATAATGGCAATGCGAGGTAGGTGCAAAGAACAACTTATGGCTTTTCGTCATGAAACAACTTGGTTTTTCCTTAATTAACATCATCATCGATTTTTTTTTAATTCGTATTAATTAGATTAAAATGATTATTGTATATTATATAATACTGATGCATGCATCGAATAATCTTGTGAAAAATTTTATTTTCATTCGATATTGAAAAATAAAAACATTTTTTTCTTGTTTAACATAACTAATTAATTAAAATCACTTTTACTATTTTCGTAAGAATTCGGAAATTATTAACATTTATAGGCAATATATTATTTTTTTGATTTATTACTTTTTATGTGGGATATATGTTGTTTCATGTCACAATAACGAATTAGATTTAAAATAGATGATGACTAATAGGTAAAATATAATAAGTTTGACTTTTAAAATTAACGCATCATCGGTTTTTAAACCTCTTAAGATTGAAATACAATTATGATATTTACTGTATACTAATTTATTCTATTGTTGATTGTTAATTTTATTTTTAAAACGCTCGGTATGTATCTATGTGAATGAAACTTTTAACGAACTGAGAACAGACAACAGTAGAATAATTTCGTAAATTTGTGCATTATGCTTGCCGGGTTCATCAGGGTAGTTTATATAAGATTATTTTTATTTTCTTCTTTTTACCCACTTTAATAAATGATTAAATGAATTTAAAATTTTGAATATTCTTTGAAAATCGTTGAATATATCATATTTTTATAAATTCTTACAATTATCCTTGCCAGGATCAGCAGGAGAGCTTGTATGAGAATTATACTCTATACCTAAGTTAAATGATCAAATAAATTCAAAATTTTCTACATTCATTGGAAATTAATGACAGTATAATATTTTCATAAATTCGTACCAATATCCTTGCCAGGATTATCAGGATACCTTTTATGATAATCTCTCAATTTCATTTTTTTTTACCTGCTTTAAACGATCGAACAAATTCAAAATTTTGTACATTCATTAGGAATCCATGACAGTATAATAATTTCATAAATTCGTACCAATATCCTTGCCAGGATTATCAGGATACCTTTTATGATAATCTCTCAATTTCATTTTTTTTTACCTGCTTTAAACGATCGAACAAATTCAAAATTTTGTACATTCATTAGGAATCCATGACAGTATAATAATTTCATAAATTCGTACCAATATCCTTGCCAGGATTATCAGGATACCTTTTATGATAATCTCTCAATTTCATTTTTTTTTACCTGCTTTAAACGATCGAACAAATTCAAAATTTTGTACATTCATTAGGAATCCATGACAGTATAATAATTTCATAAATTCGTACCAATATCCTTGCCAGGATTATCAGGATACCTTTTATGATAATCTCTCAATTTCATTTTTTTTTTACCTGCTTTAAACGATCGAACAAATTCAAAATTTTGTACATTCATTAGGAATCCATGACAGTATAATAATTTCATAAATTCGTACCAATATCCTTGCCAGGATTACAAGAATAACTTGTATAAGAATCTCTCAATTTAATTTTTTTTTACCTGCTTTAAACGATCGAACAAATTCAAAATTTTGTATATTCATTAGGAATCCATGACAGTATAATAATTTCATAAATTCGTACCAATATCCTTGCCAGGATTACAAGAATAACTTGTATAAAAATCTCTCAATTTTACTTTTTTTCACCTGCTTTAAACGATCGAACAAATTCAAAATTTTGTACATTCATTAGGAATCCATGACAGTATAATAATTTCATAAATTCGTACCAATATCCTTGCCAGGATTATCAGGATACCTTTTATGATAATCTCTCAATTTAATTTATTTTACCTGCTTTAAACGATCGAACAAATTCAAAATTTTGTACATTCATTAGGAATCCATGACAGTATAATAATTTCATAAATTCGTACCAATATCCTTGCCAGGATTATCAGGATACCTTTTATGATAATCTCTCAATTTCATTTTTTTTTTACCTGCTTTAAACGATCGAACAAATTCAAAATTTTGTACATTCATTAGGAATCCATGACAGTATAATAATTTCATAAATTCGTACCAATATCCTTGCCAGGATTATCAGGATACCTTTTATGATAATCTCTCAATTTCATTTTTTTTTACCTGCTTTAAACGATCGAACAAATTCAAAATTTTGTACATTCATTAGGAATCCATGACAGTATAATAATTTCATAAATTCGTACCAATATCCTTGCCAGGATTATCAGGATACCTTTTATGATAATCTCTCAATTTCATTTTTTTTTACCTGCTTTAAACGATCGAACAAATTCAAAATTTTGTACATTCATTAGGAATCCATGACAGTATAATAATTTCATAAATTCGTACCAATATCCTTGCCAGGATTACAAGAATAACTTGTATAAGAATCTCTCAATTTAATTTTTTTTTACCTGCTTTAAACGATCGAACAAATTCAAAATTTTGTATATTCATTAGGAATCCATGACAGTATAATAATTTCATAAATTCGTACCAATATCCTTGCCAGGATTACAAGAATAACTTGTATAAAAATCTCTCAATTTTACTTTTTTTCACCTGCTTTAAACGATCGAACAAATTCAAAATTTTGTACATTCATTAGGAATCCATGACAGTATAATAATTTCATAAATTCGTACCAATATCCTTGCCAGGATTATCAGGATACCTTTTATGATAATCTCTCAATTTAATTTATTTTACCTGCTTTAAACGATCGAACAAATTCAAAATTTTGTACATTCATTAGGAATCCATGACAGTATAATAATTTCATAAATTCGTACCAATATCCTTGCCAGGATTATCAGGATACCTTTTATGATAATCTCTCAATTTAATTTATTTTACCTGCTTTAAACGATCGAACAAATTCAAAATTTTCTACATTCATTGGAAATTAATGACAGTATAATATTTTCATAAATTCGTACCAATATCCTTGCCAGGATTATCAGGATACCTTTTATGATAATCTCTCAATTTAATTTTTTTTTACCTGCTTTAAACGATCGAACAAATCCAAAATTTTGTACATTCATTAGGAATCCATGACAGTATAATAATTTCATAAATTCGTAACAATATCCTTGCCAGGATTATCAGGATACCTTTTATGATAATCTCTCAATTTCATTTTTTTTTACCTGCTTTAAACGATCGAACAAATTCAAAATTTTGTACATTCATTAGGAATCCATGACAGTATAATATTTTCATAAATTCGTACCAATTCCTTGCCAGGATTATCAGGATACCTTTTATGATAATCTCTCAATTTAATTTTTTTTTACCTGCTTTAAACGATCGAACAAATCCAAAATTTTGTACATTCATTAGGAATCCATGACAGTATAATAATTTCATAAATTCGTACCAATATCCTTGCCAGGATTATCAGGATACCTTTTATGATAATCTCTCAATTTCATTTTTTTTTACCTGCTTTAAACGATCGAACAAATTCAAAATTTTGTACATTCATTAGGAATCCATGACAGTATAATAATTTCATAAATTCGTACCAATATCCTTGCCAGGATTATCAGGATACCTTTTATGATAATCTCTGAATTTAATTTATTTTACCTGCTTTAAACGATCGAACAAATTCAAAATTTTGTATATTCATTAGGAATCCATGACAGTATAATATTTTCATAAATTCGTACCAATATCCTTGCCAGGATTATCAGGATACCTTTTATGATAATCTCTCAATTTCATTTTTTTTTTACCTGCTTTAAACGATCGAACAAATTCAAAATTTTGTACATTCATTAGGAATCCATGACAGTATAATAATTTCATAAATTCGTACCAATATCCTTGCCAGGATTATCAGGATACCTTTTATGATAATCTCTCAATTTCATTTTTTTTTTACCTGCTTTAAACGATCGAACAAATTCAAAATTTTGTACATTCATTAGGAATCCATGACAGTATAATAATTTCATAAATTCGTACCAATATCCTTGCCAGGATTACAAGAATAACTTGTATAAGAATCTCTCAATTTAATTTTTTTTTACCTGCTTTAAACGATCGAACAAATTCAAAATTTTGTATATTCATTAGGAATCCATGACAGTATAATAATTTCATAAATTCGTACCAATATCCTTGCCAGGATTACAAGAATAACTTGTATAAAAATCTCTCAATTTTACTTTTTTTCACCTGCTTTAAACGATCGAACAAATTCAAAATTTTGTACATTCATTAGGAATCCATGACAGTATAATAATTTCATAAATTCGTACCAATATCCTTGCCAGGATTATCAGGATACCTTTTATGATAATCTCTCAATTTAATTTATTTTACCTGCTTTAAACGATCGAACAAATTCAAAATTTTGTACATTCATTAGGAATCCATGACAGTATAATAATTTCATAAATTCGTACCAATATCCTTGCCAGGATTATCAGGATACCTTTTATGATAATCTCTCAATTTAATTTATTTTACCTGCTTTAAACGATCGAACAAATTCAAAATTTTCTACATTCATTGGAAATTAATGACAGTATAATATTTTCATAAATTCGTACCAATTCCTTGCCAGGATTATCAGGATACCTTTTATGATAATCTCTCAATTTAATTTTTTTTTACCTGCTTTAAACGATCGAACAAATCCAAAATTTTGTACATTCATTAGGAATCCATGACAGTATAATAATTTCATAAATTCGTACCAATATCCTTGCCAGGATTATCAGGATACCTTTTATGATAATCTCTCAATTTCATTTTTTTTTACCTGCTTTAAACGATCGAACAAATTCAAAATTTTGTACATTCATTAGGAATCCATGACAGTATAATAATTTCATAAATTCGTACCAATATCCTTGCCAGGATTATCAGGATACCTTTTATGATAATCTCTGAATTTAATTTATTTTACCTGCTTTAAACGATCGAACAAATTCAAAATTTTGTACATTCATTAGGAATCCATGACAGTATAATAATTTCATAAATTCGTACCAATATCCTTGCCAGGATTATCAGGATACCTTTTATGATAATCTCTCAATTTCATTTTTTTTTACCTGCTTTAAACGATCGAACAAATTCAAAATTTTGTACATTCATTAGGAATCCATGACAGTATAATAATTTCATAAATTCGTACCAATATCCTTGCCAGGATTATCAGGATACCTTTTATGATAATCTCTGAATTTAATTTATTTTACCTGCTTTAAACGATCGAACAAATTCAAAATTTTGTACATTCATTAGGAATCCATGACAGTATAATAATTTCATAAATTCGTACCAATATCCTTGCCAGGATTATCAGGATACCTTTTATGATAATCTCTCAATTTCATTTTTTTTTTACCTGCTTTAAACGATCGAACAAATTCAAAATTTTGTACATTCATTAGGAATCCATGACAGTATAATAATTTCATAAATTCGTACCAATATCCTTGCCAGGATTACAAGAATAACTTGTATAAGAATCTCTCAATTTAATTTTTTTTTACCTGCTTTAAACGATCGAACAAATTCAAAATTTTGTATATTCATTAGGAATCCATGACAGTATAATAATTTCATAAATTCGTACCAATATCCTTGCCAGGATTACAAGAATAACTTGTATAAAAATCTCTCAATTTTACTTTTTTTCACCTGCTTTAAACGATCGAACAAATTCAAAATTTTGTACATTCATTAGGAATCCATGACAGTATAATAATTTCATAAATTCGTACCAATATCCTTGCCAGGATTATCAGGATACCTTTTATGATAATCTCTCAATTTAATTTATTTTACCTGCTTTAAACGATCGAACAAATTCAAAATTTTGTACATTCATTAGGAATCCATGACAGTATAATAATTTCATAAATTCGTACCAATATCCTTGCCAGGATTATCAGGATACCTTTTATGATAATCTCTGAATTTAATTTATTTTACCTGCTTTAAACGATCGAACAAATTCAAAATTTTGTACATTCATTAGGAATCCATGACAGTATAATAATTTCATAAATTCGTACCAATATTCTTGCCAGGTTTACAAGAATAACTTGTATGAGAATCCTCTGCCTTTATTTTTTTACACACTTTTAAATAAATAAATAAATTCAAAATTTGGTGCCTTCATTAAGAACGGATATTCATTTATCATTCATTAATTCAATTATCCTTTCCAGGATGATTAGGATATCACGAAAGGAATCTTTTTATACGATTTTCACCCTCTCTAAAATATGAAAACCAAAAGTTTGCATAATTATTCAGTTATATACGAGTTATGTTTATAAGTATTGTTGTTCGGAAAGTTTTTATAAACTATGTTCAAATAGACATACTAGGCTGAGGCGATTGAATTTGTCTCTAAACTTTCTTCGACATAAATAATAAAATAATAATAAAATGATATAAATAATAATAAAATAAATAATAAAATAATAAATACGTTCGAGGTATCCTACTGACTGCGCCAGTTCATTTTTTTTTAATGATTTATTTGGGATAGTGAGTTCGATGATTTGTTGCTTTGATTGAGCAACAAAAAAAAAAGAACAAATATAAAATAATCATCAAAAAGAGTGGTTTGGTGAAAAATTTTCAGACAATAGTTGATATTATATGTCATTAGACTTGTTTTTCTTCTTTTCTTTCTTTCATAGTCGCATTTTTTTATAAAAATTAGACGAATTTGACAGTCGTCTCCATTTGTATAGTCCAGACAGCTTATTGTGACTTTTGACATTTCCAAAATTGAAAATTCTACTTAAAAGGACTATTTTGAAGGATATTACGCAACGGGTGATAAAAGATAAAGATATATGGAAGTAGATTCGATACTTTTGAGATTAAACTCACTTTTAGGTACGTTAACATATAATTGAATCATATTGATAGTTAAATACGTTCAATGTATCCTACGGACTGCGCCAGTTAATTTTTTTTTGAATGATTTATTTGGGATAGTGAGTTCGATGATTTGTTGCTTTGAATGAGCAACAGAAAAAAGAACAAATATAAAATAATCATGAAAAAGACTGGTTTGGTGAAAAATTTTCTGACAATAGTTGATATTTTATGTCATTAGACTTGTTTTTCTTCTTTTCTTTCTTTCATAGATAAATTGTATGCCGTGCCGTTTAACTAAAAAAATCGATATGGATTAAACAGGTTCTAGTACGTAAAATAAAGTCCGCGACGTTTATTGTGCCTTCGGGGCGTCATCGGTAATTAAGGGGCCACTTTAAGGAAGCAGTAGAAGTGAAGTAAAAGGCAATAATTCTTTTTCAAATTTCCTAAACGAATTTGTAAATTTATTTTATTAATGGATATACGTATTCAGTCGCCCGAGGGCAGAACTCATAAAATACGAAGTTTACTACACACTTTTATTTGTATCTGAAATACAAACTATAATTTGTATTTTGGGATATAAATAATAAATACTCTATCAAGAAATATGAGAATTTATGATGAATATACACTGAGATGCAAAAAATCGATCATACACACGGTGTTTACAAACTTTGTTGGATTCAATTTAAAAAATCGTGGAATTTAAAAATGACTAGATTGCGTTCATGTTATTACAGTCTGTTTTCATGAATGAGAGAGTAATACAATGATGAAGCATTCGTCATCCATAGGCGTATCACTTTTTTTAGTAGACAGTTGAAATTTTCAAATTATACCTCGACTATTATCGTATTAAATAACATTTGAATGAACAGCCGAAGGTAAAAAACGATTTTTTTTCATAAGGTACTGTTTATAAAGGTATATGGGTTCAAATTATGCAAGTTTTCATTCTGTACATTATTAATAGTATCCAAAAACAACTGCTTAATATCACTCATTTTAGAAAAATTATTTTTTCTACTACCGTGCTTAAATTACGTACTTTAAACTCACTTTCGAGTGCGTAAATAAAAGTATCATTAAGGTCTTCGTAGTGTAATGGCTAGAGTACGAGGCTCTAATGCCGTCGGTCCCAGGTTCAATTCCCCCTGATGCCATATTTAATTTTTCTACTTTTGTAGTGATAATTATTTTTAGATGAAATTTATACATGCCAAAGAGAAGAGTTTACAAATTTATTAACACGTCTGTTGTTTTGTTAATTTGTTCTAATTTTGATCGAAATTATCAAGATATTAATAAACATATATTTGATAAGAAAAAAACGCCATTGAACTTCTGAATTTTGATGAAATTTTCGTTAGTAGAAAACATATTGTATGCAATTCGTGTGTAAACGCCTTTTTTCGGCTCATGTGATTATCACATTCCTCGAAAAAACTCTAGTTTAGTCACTTGTTTCATAAATACTATCGTGCGTGAGGAACGTACTTTAGTCACACTTTTAAGCGCGTGAAACTTCACTAATACTTAAAGAAACATAGTTTAAGCAGTAGTGCGTGAAAAAATGTATTATTAAGGTCTCCGTAGTGTAATGGCTAGAATACGAGGCTCACATGCAGGTGGTCCCAGGTTCAAGTCGTGTGTAAATTACGTCCTTTAGACACACATTCGAGTGCGTAAAAAAAATTCCGTAGTGTAGGGGTGGGAGGTCCCAGACAGGCTTGTTAACTCCAGGATAATAAATTGTATATATATGTATATAGACACAAAAAATTAACAAATGATACAAAAAAAAACTGGATGAAATGTAGTATTTTCTTCATTATTCATTAGTCATTACTTTTTCCACTGATATGCAACTCATCTCTAAATTTGAACTTATGAGAAGCTCAGCTCCAGATTTTTTTCTCAAAGCCTAGTGCAGTGGCAGCTTCGGAAAGGCATTCAAAAGAGTCTCTGTGTCATAGATATTTTCTTCAAAGAATTATCGTCGCTGAAGTAAAAATGCTTGTCTAAACAGTGCCAAAAATTGTCATAAAATATTTGGAAATCGGAAACTGCACTTTGGAACACGTCTACATCTGATTGATCCTTGGCTATCCTCAGATTGAAATCAAAAAATTGTATTGAAGATATGCGAGTGATCAAATGTTTCTGATCCTGATCCAAATCTTCTAAGCCCAGCAGTTGTTTGAACTCATAAATCTTCTCAAGGGCTGGGCCTAATAACAACCTTTTATTTGGTACATGTTTAATAAGCTCCTACCATTGAATTTCGATTTCGTCCACAAACTTTCCCTCCTGAAGGCAGATTGTTGAATGTGATTTCGATTTCATAGCAAAGCATCAATTTTTTTGATACATTTTTACCGTGGTCCCAGGTTCAAGTCGTACTCATGTCATTTTTCAATTGTCTTCAATATTAGTTTTGTTTATAATTGGAATCGTCTGTTGTTTTGTTAATTTGTTCTAGTCTCGATTAAAATGTTCAAAAAATATTAATCAATATATAATATATTTTATAAGGAATCAATAGAAGCGTTATATATTTACATTCGTCGATAAAAACTTACTTTACACACTTGTTGCATAAATAACTTAATCTATGCCCATACTAGTTCAATCTGGATTAGTTCGCAGTGAAGATCCAACCAAGATTTTCTGCAATTTCATATTTTTTGATTTTATCATTATGAAGAGAAAACAAAACGTTTATCGCGGAACCTGGATGGTATTTGATATTATTTGAATTGAGCCAATTTTTTGAAAATTCAGCATTCATGTCGACCTTTAAAAACTGCTTTTCTTTTGGTTGATTTAAACCATATGTTTCTTTGGTTTCTCATTGCTTTTATAGGATAATTCCTTCTCTAAATTACCTTTATCCTTTCTTTCTACTAAAATAGACTTTCTGGAATGGTTTTTCTAGCGAAAATCTATTTCTTTCAGGAGTTTCCACAGGGAGCTTTCTACTCAGTTCAAGGTCGGAAATTCTTTTCTAAAGAAGAACGCATGTACTCTGATAAACAGTTTCTCGTCGATATTGAGAACGTGTTGTTCCATTCAAAAATTATGAATAATTTCGATTCAATAAGTTGTTTTCTAGATTGGTGAATAAGAAACGGGAATCCGGTTTCCTAAAAACAGGTTTTGCGTAACCAAATTATGTTAAATTTGCAAAAATTATTCCTTACGCACAACCGGACCTATTAACTTTTTTCCTCATCAAAATTCTTGGTATCTCCATCTAGAAATAAATTGATATGAAATTTCTTCAAATTTAACGATTTTTCGTAGAGTTCGCTGCTGTATACGTTAATTTACTAAGGCTAAAATTATTAGAAATTTTATTGTGCAGTTTTTCAAATTTATTTCGGTAAACTACAAAATTTTTGGACGAAAGCTCGAACCTTCTATTTATCTCTTATTTCTAATCCAACACTATAAAGCTTTGTTGACCTAAACCAGGCCTTCGACTGGGTAAAACTCATAGACGTTTTACGCATTTTATTAATAAAAAAAAGTGATAGAAATAATCAAGGGACTGGGGTATATGACTTAATTCGTGCGTTTTTTTTTTAAATTTGAACGTTTATATAAGAAAAACATGTAAAATAGTATTATTCAAAATATTGCCCATCTGAAGCTATGACCTTCTCCCATCTTTCCGGCAATTTGTGGATCCCATCCCAAAAGAACTGCTCCGGCTTAGCAGCCAAGAATGAATCAAGACAATTTTTGATGTCTTGTTCTGATGTAAACCGTTTTCCAATGGAGGCGCTCTGCATCGACAGGAACAAATTGTAGTCAGACGGGGCAAGGTCTGGGCTATAAGGCGGGTGAGATAAAACTTCCCATTCACTGTTTCCCAAATAACAACGTGGGGCCGAGCGTTGTCATGATGGAAAATTATTGCCTCATGTCTAGTAGCATATTCCGGGCGTTTTTCGGCTACTGCTCTCTTCAAAACGGATTAATTGTATTCGGTAGCGATCTCCATTGATGGTTTCACCCGGATTTAGAGCAGTAGCATAATACAGCACACCCTTCTGATCTGAAATAGAGAGTGGCATGGATTTTCGGCTTTGCCGTTGAATTGGCTGGTTGGCCGGATTTCACATATGATTTTTTGCGCTTGGGGTTGTCGTAATGGATCCATTTTTCATCACCAGTAACAATCCGATGCAAAAATGACGTTCCAGCAGCATTTCGGGCATGTAAAACAGCCTTTCGACGTCTCTCGGCTTGAGTTCATGTGGAATCCAATTTCCTTGCTTTTGAATATACCCACTTGCTTTTAAACGTTTTGAAATGGCTGCTTGAGTGACACCAAAAGATTCAGCGAGCTCTTCCTGTGTTTGGTAACGATCTTCACCGAGAAATGCTTCCAGTTCTTCGTCTTCAAACTTTTTTGACTGCCCAGGACGTTCATCGCCTTCCAAGCCAAAATCAACACTTTTAAATCGTGCAAACCACTTTTGACACGTTCGCTAAGCTAGACCATGTTCACTATAAACTTTCACCAAAATACGATGACTGCCGGCAGCATTTTTCTTCATATTAAAGTAATAAAGAAGAACTCTTCGCAAAACTATTTTTGTCAAGAATAAAGTTCGACATATTTAAGGGGAAAAAATCATTGGAACGATGTAATATTATACAATTTACGCTATCTCTTATCAAACCGCACTAATTAAGTTATAGACCAATAAGTCTAAGACAACATACTTACAGATGACATTTCAATAACTACTGGAATTAGATAGGGTGATAATCTTAGTTCAATGCTTCTCAGTCAAAACTGCAGTTCCGACATTAGACAGGACTGGGACCAGATAACAGATGTAGTCAGATAGGTACGGAGGAGAAGACGAGACTTGAAGGCACTGGTCGACGAGGAGGAAAAAAAGTATTAAAGAGGAAACCAACCACCAGAAAATCAGCAGGCAGACCTCCAAAGAGATGTGCCGAATCATGGACATCGACATTCCAAGATCGAGACTGAAGAAACTGGAAAATACAAGCAAGTTCCAAAATAAGTGGCAGAACTACGAACTCATAAATTTTTCTCCTCTGGCTTCACTCTGACATACTGGGACCAATCTGCAGATCGACATGTCAAAGAAACCGCAATGAATCCTCCTGAAATCCCAGTTCAGTTTGCCAATGATCTGAAGTCTAACTTCAAAAACCTCATTCAAAAATCTTGGAGCGATATACGGAGGAAGAGACTACAGCATTTCATAACACCCACCCATCTACTTCTCACTTTTCCCTAAACTTTTTGATTAGGTGAAAAGCTGTGCCAATAAGAAGACTCCGCATCAACCACTCACGGATATTTGGTGTCGTCCTGTCTGCCAAAGTTGTCAAGTTCCTGTGACATCCTCACCGACTGCAGAAAATAGTCTACCGCATACCAGCAGTTTGGTATGAAAACCAACCTCAAGGAGACATTCAACTGCCCGACAGAAATAAAGAAAATCCTAGAGTATCTTAAAGCCACCAACTGAATTAGAAAATTGGAGGATTGGATGGGTTTAGGCATTTAAATAGTAACGTGCGACGCCTATGGGTGAAGGTTGAAGTGAATGCAAGAACAAAATCATCGAATTTGTTCAAGTTCAAGTTTAATGCTTGACCAGCTTGCACGAAACGACTATTATCTTAGTTTTTTGAGAACATCATGATCACGGATGTTGTAGTAATTAGATTTTTCCCTTTTATAAATTTAAATTAACTGTGACGCACTAAAACATAATACAGAGGTCGGTGTAAGTCAGGCTGCAAAATTGCATTAAGGCCGCTGGACATAATGCAAGACAAAACGCAAAAAATTGCATGCAATGTCTTGCAAGATCAAAATATTACCCACGAATATTGTACGTTGTTTTGATATTATGCAAGTCTCTTATAATTGCATCACGGTTGCCACTAATCGAAATTCTAAAAGTAAAAGTATATCATTTTCTAACCTCAAACTTTATTTAATGTTGTGGGCAGTTTAAAAATGAAAATAACAAAGCTAAAGGCCGCTTGATGATATTTCTTGATCAAAAGCATGAGTAAATGAAGTTCAACAGTCGAGTTACTTCTTTCTTGACCATTTCACTTAGCTAAGTCACCATAAAAATGCATCTTAAGTTTTGCGATTAAAAATTGTCACACGTGGCTAGATCAGGGTTATATAGTGGATGTTCAATCTCCGTAAATTCACATTTCTGTACAATTACGTTGGAAAGGGAAGCTGGCAAAGACTAATTGGTAAACTTTCTTCAAATAAGACAACAGGCACGCAAAACGTTTACAAATAGCCTGATATCCATAGACACGAACAAAGATAGACGCATAGAACAAAAATTAATACAATGGGTGAACGAATGAGGACAAACAGATTCAAACAATGAGTGTGGTTGATGGGATAGTGTTTCTTCTTGGTTGAGGTGTCTCTAGAAAGAGGGTTTTTCATCGCAAGTCCTGCTCAGAATATCTGAGGGTTTGGGAGATTAGGTGTGACATGTTGACCTGCTAGATACTCATAACTTAAATGCCCCCCGAGACGATCAAATAATATTGACAGTTAGATTGGAAAAGTGGCTTCAACGTTTTATCAATCGTCTATAGTTTAGAGGAAGTTGATTGTTTTCAGTTTCAAATATCGATTTAGGCTTTATAATTTTAACTTTGGCGGTATACGGCCGAAGAAATTCATTTCAAAGCCCTCTCACTTTTCTCTTTGTCCCATCATAAAAAATTAGTTATTCGTAGTAACAACAATTGAACCATAATTAAAAAATCATTGGTGTAGACATGTCGATATGAAATCGATTAAGAAGAATCGTTTCGCACCACGCACCAAATACATCGATTTTCTAAATCGATATGTTGTACTGAATCGATACAGTGAATCGATATTATTCCTTTGAAAATTGATCGTTTTGGTGAAAACCATGATATAATTTTCAATCAGCTGAATGTATTCGTAATATTACTGTTGACGGCTGAAGGGTTG
This sequence comes from Diorhabda carinulata, assembly GCF_026250575.1. Taxonomy (NCBI): domain Eukaryota; kingdom Metazoa; phylum Arthropoda; class Insecta; order Coleoptera; family Chrysomelidae; genus Diorhabda; species Diorhabda carinulata. The sequence continues at coordinate 4,676,420 of NC_079470.1, forward strand.
ATTATTCAAAAACTAATAAGATGGCTGTATGCTTAGTTTCCTCAGAGCGATGATTGATGAGCGATGCCGATCCCAAATCGATTTTCTAGAAATCGATCTTTTAGATCCAGATTTTCCATGGATCGACTCACCAGTTTACGATTCGAATCGATTTATAAATCGATTTTTTTTTGGAAAGAATCACCGTTCATACTTTGGTGTAAGGAAATCGGATTTTTACCTGAAAAAAGACGTTCCAAAAACCATATGAGGGTGCTGGTAAAGTTTTTTTGTGTAATAAAAAATTTAAATGTAAGCACAAAATATCAGTAGTTGAAAATACGTGTTTAGGATAAAATCTTTTCATCTTCTTTACTTGCCAAAAATCATCTATTGTGTAATAGAGTATCTGGTGAAAATTTTAAGCCTATCGGTGGGCTCATTTTTTCGGAACTGTAGTCGATAGTTTTCTTTGGATTTTTTCACAAATTCAATGTTGCCACATGTACCTTTTCTGTGATACCTTCAGGAGGAGATATTTCGAACTCGGAATCTTCACTTTCCATTTTAACAATAATAATAATAGAAAGCTGCTACTAAATTAAGTCAAATCAAATATGTTTTTTTTAGCTTTTTAGTGACCAATTTCTTTTTAACTCCTGTTTTTATTTAACCTCTAAATGCTACTTTTTCGTATTGTTTCCAGTTAAATCCAAAAAGTTTTCATATAAAATTATGATAGTTAGTTACATAAGATTTAATTTAGGTAGATATATAGTCCGCATCAAACCACTAATATTTTTTTTTATTGATAATAACATTTTGCACTCGAAAATAACAAACTGATAACATTATTTTTATCATTTTATTTACATAGTAATTTTGGAAGGCATTGACACGAATTGGGATAATACATTCTTGTTGTACTGTATGTGTAAATTATTGTACAGAGTGTCTGAAAAACGACAATATTGATAACGTACGAGGATTGTCTAAAAAAGTTCCGACGTCAACCTGAGGTTGTCAGTATTTATTAATATGTTTGCAAATATATTTGTGCATGCGTGGGGCGATTTTCGTTAGAATTTTAGGCAATTATCTAAAAATCATCCCCCACCCCCTGTCGACTGTTAGAGGGAAGTAATTACAATATATGGAAGGTGGAACCTTTCAAGTTAGGTTAGGTTAGGTTCTACTTAAGAACACTATTTATACAATATCTTTCTGTGCTCTTTTAACACTCCCTCACATCCCTTGATCCTTTTTTACCCTATTTTCATATATTTTTCACATAATATTTTCACTATTTAGGTGTATTTTTGTTTATATAATTTCAAATTGAATATAATTTGTTAACACACGTATTTCCGGAAATGTCAAATTTTTAATCTTTAACCCTCTCTAATTTTTTAACAAGGGATGACCGACGGCTGGAATTTTTTCTTTTGTTTTCAGTACATTTTTTTTATTACCCCCCAGAACCCCAAGTCGATAGTGGTTGGGGGATGATATTTAGATAATTACCGAATTTAATAGTAATTCCGAAATTGTAAAATTTTTAATTTTCAACCCTCAACGGCTGGAATAATTTTTTTTGTGTTCAGTACATTTTTTTATTACCCCTCACAACCCCAAGTCGATAGTGATTTTTAGATAATTACCGAATTTTAGCCATTTTTGAAGCTTATTTTCGGTGAGATTTTTCTAAAAAATTTTTGTTTGTTTGTCGGAAACTCTTGCCGTTGAGCACATAAGCATCAGATAGACCCGTCGTGCCCCATTTGACGTCACCAAATGTCAAATGTCACCGATGTCCTTCGAGAAGCCGATCCGCCACTTTGTCTTGAACCCTTTGGTGTCGTTAGGCAGATTGTGGGGTTTGCCCAGGTGTTTAAGGCACTCACAGATAACGTGGTCTGCAGTTTCGTCCTCCTCCATGCACCAGTGGCGCTCCGGATCATCCGTGATTCCCTATGGTATGAAGGTGACGTCTTAGATTGCAGAAGTCCGGTAATTAGTCTGATTTCGCGCCTGTTTAGCTGGAGCAGTTGTTTGGTGAGGAACAACCGGGGTCCGACTAAATGGACCTTCGCTTGTCTCATACCATCCATCTCTGTCGTGATGACATCGCTTTTGGCCACACCAAGGATGGGTTCTGGGCTTATTGGTGGGTTCGCTGATCCCAATCTGGCGAGCGAGTCCGTTTCTTCGTTGCCTTTGTTGTCCGAGTGACCGGGCACCCAAACGAGCTGAACGAGTATATTTTCTAAATAATTCTGAAGGTTATCATTTTTATAATCGTTTACAACTGTTTTTACCATAAATATATTTTGTAGTGACTAATTTCCTCTTAATTACAAGAAGTAGCATAGTTGAATGATTTTTTTCTAGATTCGCTCGGTTACAAAACGTTATAAATAACATGGATCATTGAAAAGACCTTGTATTACGTCATTCGGTGCATTGTGGGAAAAAATCGTATAATACTGTATACTTAAGGTCATCTAAACCTCAAAATACTATGAAAATAATCAGGATTTTTCCTTATTTTTGCATTACTAGTCATACGAGGGTTACTACTTATGTGATGTGTCATTATAAAGTTTGACATTTTTAACGGTGAACGTACACAGAACGTGTCGTACAAAGGCTATTTTATTGTTCACAGACACTTGGAACTTATTGAGTCACATTTCCGATATGCACTTTCCTTCTGGGGTACGCGTGGTGCGACTAAATTTGAGCGAATCTTCAAACTACAAAAGGGAGCTGTTAGATATTTACTCGAACTAAACAGCAAGGACTTCCTTAAGAGATTAAAAAGATATTTATTATAATAGGAGACTCCCCCAATTCTCGTAATGTTTCTAAAGAAACGTGGTTCGTTATGAATAAGAAATAAGGCTTCTTCATCGAGCTTAATCTCTACTTCACGTGATAACCTCAATTATTACTCTATCAAAAGATTGTGACCCTTCCTTCCTTATTAATCTTTGAATCCGTTTGACTAATTCGTAAGCACGCGGAGCACGACCTTTACCTACCTACTTCACGTTCAGAATTAGCCAAGGGCTCAATATTTTACAATACAAAAAGATGCACAATCATTGGCCAATTGAAATAAAATCTATAACATCTTTTGGAAAGTGCTTTCCACTCTGTAATATTCTATTCTAATAATAATATTTAATTTCGGGAATGCTGAATACTGGTTTTCCTGCGTATATTAAAGTTTTATTGTATTTGTATCTTCAATTATTTTTATGAGGGGTTTTCCAATAAGGACTTGACAACTTTTTGTCAAAATAAAATGAAAACCATTTGAGATATTTCACCATGATGAAAAGGTTATGTCTACTGAATAAACTGACAGTGACAGTTCGATGTTAAGTCAAAAAGGTGCGTTCACAAACTAAATTCGAAATTGTCAAATTCCTATTGGAAAAAAATTAATTTTTACAAGCTTTTGTATACAAATTGTAACAATTTTTTGACAATAAAGGATTTCTTCATGAATATTCTTTAAAAGTATATCCATATTTTTTTTTAAATAAAATATTGTAGATTTTTGTACAAGGTTCCGTCTTCTAAGGTCACACGTGCCATACGTATGCGGGAACTTGTACTGTTCAACGAACCTGCTATATAATTTGTGATTAAAATTTGCAACTTGCAAAACTTGTAGGAGAGATAGTTGCGAACAGTGAATGGCATTGAACGGTAACGTTAACCTCTGCCGGGTTGATTGCATAATGTTATTGCGTTTTTTCGCGAGCTATATTTAGGCTTCGCCAAATTATGTGTGTTGCTGTGTGACGGAAGTTGGAACCCGCGAACTGTTCGGTTCGATTACTAGTCCGGGTGCTCAAAGGCGATAGATTATGAATTTTTTACGGCTCCTTCGCTTTTTTATTACCAAATTTTCGCTTGGTCCTCTACTCAATCATTTATATGAATTCGTTTAAAAAAAATTATAGTTAATAGTAAACTAGTTATCCAGAAATAATGTACAGTGATTTTTACTATTTTTTTTTAATTCGATATGATATAAAAGGTGTTTATATTAGTATAGTTCTTCCAATATAAATTGCAAATTATAAAAACCCTTGTCGACAATTTTGTTTGATCTACCATAGGCGTAGATTCTGTAGTCCTACTTGAAACTTAGAAAAAATCATTCGTTAACTTGGTACAACATAAAAGCACAAATACTCAACTGGGCTGGGCATATAATGAGAAGAAAACCAACTGAAATGATCGAAAGAATAAGGTAAAATAAACCCCATTATGGCCAAGGAGAAGAGGCAGGTCGAGAAACGAATTAGAGGAAGACATAAGGGTTGGAACCGAAAGGAATGAAAAATACTCGTAATAACAAAAGCAGACAAGACAAACTATAAAGGAAACGGGGAATAATCCATCTCAAAAAAGAATTTTAAAGCGCTAAAAGCTATAGCCATAATCATAAGGATTGAATAGTTTGATGATGGCGATGATGATGTTTTCGAAAACCACAAAATTTCAAAAAAAAAAACATGTCATTGAAACGAAAATAGGGTCTTACCTCCGAATTTTTTTACGATTTACATGAAATTTTGGAATTAGGCCCATCTTACCTTTAACTTCAAAAGTGAAAATGATCTGAGCTCCGCCTATTATTTTTAAGGGGTGTAAACAACCCCTTAATGGAAAAATTGACGTTGAGCCGTTTTATCGTTAGAAATCGAGTTTAATATTAATGGATGAAATTGTAAAGTATTTTATAACACAATTACCTCGTAATAAAATCATTTTCAACCCCTTGAAAACCTGAAAATCCTAGCAAACAACCCCTAAATTGAAAAAATCACAAAAAATTACTTTGGTCTGACGTAAAAAGATTTAAGTATACAGTAAATAATATTTTACGTTTTCTATCTTAATTATCGAATTTTTAATCCTTTTTAGACCCTTAAAAACAACCCCTTTGATAAAAAATTGTTTAAAAAAATTTCTTTAGTTGAAATGAAAAAGATTTAAATGTTATTCCACACTCTCGAAAATGATTATCGTGCTTTCCAACCTCTAAAACTACCCCTAAATTAAAATAGTAAATTTTTGGACCATAACTCCTTCAATTTTGATGCTATCACAACTTTTAAAAAACAATTTTAAAGGTAATTAAAAGAGCTACAACTTTTTTTATTACAATATATTTTTATTTTAAAACGGTGAAGGGTTAAAGGGCTCGAGAGAGACTGTGCCGTGCGCTCTTTAAACAATCATATCTTCGTTAATTTTTGTGTGACAGAAAAAAGAAAAAAACCAAATTTTTGTCAGAAAAAGACCTATTTTTTTTATAATTACAATTTTATACGTATTTTTCATCATTTTTGAGATAATATGAAAAGAAAGTGGTTGTTTTTATAATTCGAAAATTTTTTTTCTCAAAATCGTGATTTTTTTGAAAAATATCTGTCTTAAAGCAGCCAAACTGCTAGAACCCATCGAACTCTTTAGATTAAAGTTAATTCTAGACGGAATACGATTAATTTTAATTTTGGTGGAAATGGCACTTTGAAACCCATTGATTTAAAAGAAAAAACCATTAGATGTTTTTCTTATTTGCATTACAGCTCACTCATTATACGTAAAAAAGACTTTTAACAGTGCTCATTTTAAAGCTTATTTCAAGCACTACAAAACCCTATTTTATTGAAATGTATAAAATGTTTCTGCTCGCCGATAGATGGAATCGATTAAATTTCAGACAAAATAAAAAATGGCTTTGATCTATAATATCTCGCTTAATATTGCACTTAGAAGACTTTATAACAAACCGATTTATTCAGTTTTTTACTTGCTACAATTTTTTTAGCATAAAATTTTCGTTAAAATGCATATTTTTTGAGATATTTGCAAAAAAACGATGAAAAACGTAAAAAAATCCCAAATTTTTAATTTCAAATAACTGAAAAAGTATTGGGTTTTTTGAAAAACTTTATAGAAAATTTTTTTCTCAAAATTAGGTTTTCTATCGATATCTGAGGTTATTTTGAAAAAAAAAATTACACCACCGAGAAGGGGTGGCAACCACCCCCAAGGTGGGTGCGGAGTTCGGATCATTTTCACTTTTGAAGTTAAGGGTAAGATAAACCTAATTCCAAAATTTCGTCGGTTCACGGTAAAAAAATTCGGAGCAATAACGCTTCAATGACTGCACTAAAAAGAATTTTGGGTTTTTGCTTGATTCGTTACTGTTTGGTTGTTCCACTCCGTATATTTTATATTTTAACAATAAAAAACCGTGTAACGATCATAATTTTAAACATTACGCATACCTACTCTATTTATTTAAATGACCTTCGATAGATAATTCTTATAATTTTAAACACTTCCCGATGCGATCTTAAACAGAAGATTTAGAAAAAAAAAAAATAAAATAAACGAATCCTATTATATCCTTTTAAGTGGCAGGTACATAATCAGTGCAAGAATATCTTACGTCATTTCAACAAAACCAACCTTGAACTGAACATTAACTCCAATACTAACATGAGCTAAATGAATTCACATGTATTTTCATATGGTATCATTAGATATTCTATTAATTTACAAAACATTGTCGGTGGGTTTATATTGGAAAAGCAACGTTTCATTGTATGGTAATGCGGAACGTCTGCACAATTTAAAATTTTTACGCCTCAGTTTTTGTAATTTAGGATGAAAATGAATATATGGTAATACAGGGTGATCGATTAGTGTGCCTCTTTTGTCCTTTGATATATCAATTTGAAAATGAGGGAGATGGAAGCCACCATTTTAAAATTATCAACGATCATATAGGATTGTGATACGGGGTATTTAAATAGTTATGATCACTTTTCATAAAAATCGAAACAACTTCAATACCCTGTATAATTTCTCGTCGTCTAAACATACGAATAATAGTAAAGATTCTGGAAAAGTATTTATTCCGTTAATATTTATTAAATTTGATACAGGGTGCATCAAAATACAGATATATTTCTCTAACCTAACCTAACTATGATACGGCTCCTAGAATTTTATAAGCAGAAAGAAGCTTTCGAATGATTTATCGGTAGTTCTCAGCTTTTGTATTTCTAAGAAAATTATGATAAACTCGTTTTTCTCTTTTGCTCAACATCACTAGATCACGTATCTGCGATCTAAAAAAATCCCTTCCTTCAATTTTGCCTCATTCTTCTTCTTCTTTTTCAACGTATTGTAGGCCTGAGTCCTGTAGTTTCTAACTGTCCATGAATCCATCCATCTTTTTGGATGTCTTCTTAAAGGTTTACCGTCTCGTGTGATCTTTTCTAATCTTTCTCTGGTCATCTTGTCCACGTGTTCGTTTCAAGCTCTTCTACGTTTACGTCCCCATCTGACTATGTCTTCCACCTCACATTCGTGTCTTATGTCTGTGTTTCTCATTGATTCGAGGAAATTTTGTATCAATATAATAATATTCCAATTTTTCGGGTAATACTTCTAGGTTTGCATAATTTTCCTTTTAAGCTTAGTTTTGAACCACCAATAAAAAGTTTTCATTCAATAGAATCTTCTGGAAAACTCGGCTCTTGAAGAATCTCTGCAACATCGTTACAATGTACCAAATCATCTTCTTTGGAAAAGTAACTGAAATTTTGGTACTTTCATCCAATAGATTTTACTTTTTTAATCTTGATCCAAGTAATTGAGCCTTAGATTTTGAAAGTCCCAGGTCTCTAACAAGATCATTCAAGTCATCTTCTTTAAGTAAATGGGGTTCTTTAGATGAACCAGAAGACCCAGACAAAGTGTATGAAGATGAAGATGTACCGGCAGAAAGAAAACTCGATTGAGATTGTCGAACTGGACTTAAAGTGCCTTCACCACGACGTGATAGAAAGAGAATTGGTCTCTTTGCAGATGGGACGTTCTCCGGTATACAATCTTATTGTTTTTTGTTTTTTTTTCTTGAGAATCCTCGTGTTAATGTCATGCAGAAATAACAATAGTTTTCATGATTCTGAGGCATTGTAAACGGGTTTGAATTTGTAGCCAACTTCTCAAAGTTCTCGAACAGCTGTTGCAACACACACTTTTGGTAACCAGGTCTTATCTCGCTCATCGATAGAAAATCCAAAATATAGATTATAAGCTGTTTTAACATGATCTGTCATGAGATTTCGCTTGAGATATATTTATTTTTCTGTGCAAAACAATGATTATCTATCTATAATTATAATCATTTCACAATTAATGGGGAGTTTATCTGTCGAAAACTGTCGTTTAACAATTAATGGGGAGCTTATCTGTCGAAATCTGTCGTTTAACAATTAATGGAGAGTTTATCTGTCGTTTAACAATTAATGGGAAGTTTATCTGTCGTTTAACAATTAATGGGAAGTTTATCTGTCAAAAATTGTCGTTTAACAATTAATGGTGAGTTTATCTGTCGTTTAACAATTAATGGGGAGTTTATCTGTCGTTTAACAATTAATGGGAAGTTTATCTGTAGTTTAACAATAAATGGAGAGTTTATCTGTCGTTTAACAATTAATGGGGAGTTTATCTGTCGAAATCTGTCGTTTAATAATTAATGGAGAGTTTATCTGTCGTTTAACAATTAATGGGAAGTTTATCTGTCGTTTAACAATTAATGGGAAGTTTATCTGTCAAAAACTGTCGTTTAACAATTAATGGTGAGTTTATCTGTCGAAATCTGTCGTTTAACAATTAATGGAGAGTTTATCTGTCGTTTAACAATTAATGGGAAGTTTATCTGTAGTTTAACAATAAATGGAGAGTTTATCTGTCGTTTAACAATTAATGGGAAGTTTATCTGTCAAAAACTGTCGTTTAACAATTAATTGGGAGTTTATCTGTCGAAAACTGTCGTTTAACAATCAATGGGGAGTTTATCTGTCGAAATCTGTCGTTTAACAATTAATTGGGAGTTTATCTGTCGAAAACTGTCGTTTAACAATCAATGGGGAGTTTATCTGTCGAAATCTGTCGTTTAACAATTAATGGAGAGTTTATCTGTCGTTTAACAGTTAATGGGGAGTTTATATGTCGTTTAACAATTAATGGGAAGTTTATCTGTAGTTTAACAATAAATGGAGAGTTTATCTGTCGTTTAACAATTAATGGGAAGTTTATCTGTCAAAAACTGTCGTTTAACAATCAATGGGGAGTTTATCTGTCGTTTAACAATTAATGGAGAGTTTATCTGTCGTTTAACAATTAATGGGAAGTTTATCTGTCGTTTAACAATTAATGGGAAGTTTATCTGTCGTTTAACAATTAATGGGGAGTTTATCTGTCGTTTAACAATTAATGGGAAGTTTATCTGTCGTTTAACAATTAATGGGAAGTTTATCTGTCAAAAACTGTCGTTTAACAATTAATGGGGAATTTATCTGTCGAAAACTGTCGTTTAACAATCAATGGGGAGTTTATCTGTCGTTTAACAATTAATGGAGAGTTTATCTGTCGTTTAACAATTAATGGGAAGTTTTTCTGTCGTTACACAATTAATGGGAAGTTTATCTGTCGTTTAACAATTAATGGGAAGTTTATCTGTCGTTTAACAATTAATGGGGAGTTCATCTGTCGAAATCTGTCGTTTAACAATTAATGAGCAGTTTATCTGTCATTTAACAATTAATGGGAAGTTTATCTGTCAAAAACTGTCGTTTAACAATTAATGGGGAGTTTATCTGTCGAAAACTGTCGTTTAACAATCAATGGGGAGTTTATCTGTCGTTTAACAATTAATGGAGAGTTTATCTGACGTTTAACAATTAATGGGAAGTTTATCTGTCGTTTAACAATTAATGGGGAGTTTATCTGTCGTTTAACAATTAATGGGAAGTTTATCTGTCGTTTAACAATTAATGGGAAGTTTATCTGTCAAAAACTGTCGTTTAACAATTAATGGGGAGTTTATCTGTCGAAATCTGTCGTTTAACAATTAATTGGGAGTTTATCTGTCGAAAACTGTCTTTTAACAATCAATGGGGAGTTTATCTGTCGAAATCTGTCGTTTAACAATTAATGGAGAGTTTATCTGTCGTTTAACAGTTAATGGGGAGTTTTTCTGTCGTTTAACAATTAATGGGAAGTTTATCTGTAGTTTAACAATAAATGGAGAGTTTATCTGTCGTTTAACAATTAATGGGAAGTTTATCTGTCAAAAACTGTCGTTTAACAATTAATGGGGAGTTTATCTGTCGAAAACTGTCGTTTAACAATCAATGGGGAGTTTATCTGTCGTTTAACAATTAATGGAGAGTTTATCTGTCGTTTAACAATTAATGGGAAGTTTATCTGTCGTTTAACAATTAATGGGAAGTTTATCTGTCGTTTAACAATTAATGGGGAGTTTATCTGTCGTTTAACAATTAATGGGAAGTTTATCTGTCGTTTAACAATGAATGGGAAGTTTATCTGTCAAAAACTGTCGTTTAACAATTAATGGGGAATTTATCTGTCGAAAACTGTCGTTTAACAATCAATGGGGAGTTTATCTGTCGTTTAACAATTAATGGAGAGTTTATCTGTCGTTTAACAATTAATGGGAAGTTTTTCTGTCGTTTAACAATTAATGGGAAGTTTATCTGTCGTTTAACAATTAATGGGAAGTTTATCTGTCGTTTAACAATTAATGGGGAGTTCATCTGTCGAAATCTGTCGTTTAACAATTAATGAGCAGTTTATCTGTCGTTTAACAATTAATGGGGAGTTTATCTGTCAAAAACTGTCGTTTATCAATTAATGATGAGTTTATCTGTGAAAAACTGTCGTTTAACAATTAATGGTGAGTTTATCTGCCGTAAAATGTCGTTTAACGATTAATGGTGAGTTTATATGTCTAATATTTCGTTTTTTTTTTCAGTTATAATTTTACCGTTTGTAGTTTTTTGGTTGCTTATTAGATTTTTCTTCTCTTTTTTGATTGATCTTAGTATATGATACAGATTTCCTTCTTCTTCTTTGCTTCTTTTACTAGATTTTTCACTTTGTCCCTCTGTTTGTTGTATACTTCATAATCTTCATCCTTTTCATTATTGCTGAGGTATCTCTTCCGTAATCTTTTTTCTCTATTATTTCCATTTTCATTTATTCATTCCACCAGTGTTTGGTGTCTTTCGGTTACGTTTCTACAGAAATTCTTCGTAACGTGATTAACTCTTTCAGTGATCAATTCTAAGGATATTTAGATGTCTTTGGAGGTTATTTCGATCACCTATTGTGATTATCAACAAATAAAACACCTTATATATCAGATGAGGATGTTATCTCATATATAAACGCCTATTTTGAGAAAAAACCTGTTCCAATTTAAAAGGAGACTATTTTGAAAATTAAAAATGGAGAAAAATGTTTTTTTTTTTGGAAACTTCTCAGACGACCCTTGTACGTTATTTAATGTGTGACATTTAAAACCGCCGACGTATCAACCGCTTTCAGTAACAGGATGAAATATCTGAATTCTACCACCACATTTGACATTTCCACCTTGAAACCGAGTGACTTTCTTGCGTTTTGTAACCCTACCCCGGAATCGATTCCCGCAATTTCAGATAGAGATCAGAAAGTGGAAACTCGGTAGAATGTGGGGGGAGAAGCAGAATAATAATAATAATAGAGAGAAATTTCAACAGTTATGAGAGTTAGTCACATGAACTGAACGAAATTTTGGAAGGGGCTGAAACTTTGATATGAATTCTCACAAAAGCGCCTTCAGCGAATTTCCACCCTCCGTATACCTTTTATTTAAGTTTGTACAATCTAAATATCAGTTGTTTTTAAGCAAATAACAAAATTTTATTATTTACTTGTAATTTCTTTTTTCATACTTTCACAATTACATCCACTGTTTATGAAAGATCATTCGATATGTCGTGTGACTAAGAAAAACACTTTTTTGCCAAAAATCGAAGAATTTGTCTTTTGCTTTTGCTGAATTTCTTACCGGCGAGCATTTTTTTGAGAGCGAATAGCCAATACTCACTGGGAAGCTAGATCTGGACTATACGGTGGATGAAGAAGCGTAATTCTTTAAAATTAACCATCGTTGCCAAACAGTGGGTTTTTCTTCGACATATGAAGCCTTTTTTCCTTGATTTTTGCATTCAAACGTTTTGGAGATAATCGGTGAATAATATTCCAAGCGCAACCTAAAATACTGAAGCCATAACCTTCCAAACTGTAAATGAACGCGGCACTCACTTTGAAAATAGATATAACCAATTTGTGGAATTTTTTTGATGTTTTCTGGAGTAACCAGCTCAATTGGTTCATCATCATCATCGGTGTCTATACTACCACGTTTAAATTCAACAAACCAATAACAGATGGTTGATTTCGAGTCCGAATAATATTTTGGAAGCCATCGCTGAGCTTGTACCATATTTTTTATCAGAAACAATGATAAATTAACACACGAAATTGTTTTGAAAATAACAAAAGTAGCTTCTCTTAAATGACTGTCACTTTTTCCTGAATAATCGAAACGTTATGACATTTGACACATAGTATTTTAAAAGTTGGTACTTCTTAAACGTCATATGGATTTGACAATGGCGGCGCCATCAGTGTGTCAGTCAAACGATTTATTAAGTGATGTAATATGTCAACAAACTTAACCCGGAATGATGAAAAAAAAAAAAGATATTTTCACGTATTTCTATATAAATCGATAAATTTCGATTCGTATTTGACCAAAAAATCAGTCATAATGTGACGACGTATTATCCATTAATTGTCTTTTCGTTCATCTGTTTTTCAAAACGTCCAAGCTGTACTTCTTATTGACCAATTGGGAATCTAGAACGATATTATGGTAATCAAAAACAAAAACCCAAAAAACCTTGATTTTTGATCGACTTTGAAGCGGCTCTTTCGCTTTCGGTCTTTTTTGGCTTTTGCTGAATGTAAGGTCCTCTAATTACTAAGCTTTTTCACGACTTCTACTTCACATTGCTTTCGCAAAAGATTCAAGTCTTTTGGTACCAGTACACGTTTTTTTATCCAAAAACTTTAACAAATTATGTGGGAGTCAATCCCTAAATGACGTTCAGAGCCTCTACTATCTCTCGTATGCCTAGATAAGGATTTTTCATCACCACATCTTCAACTTTTCGATGTTATAGTCGTTAATAGAGGGCGACTCACATGAGATAAGTTTACAAATTCACGACCTTCATCGAATCCTTCGTGCTACTTAAATTAACTTACATTTTAGTCAATGATTCTATAGGAATAATTCTATTTGGAGCAAGCTTTATTCTACATACAATATCCCCAATCAAAAGCGGTGATAGACAAACCCTCAATGGGACCTGAACTCTTCTGTGGTATCACCTACAAAACAATAGACAAAGCATTGGAAAAGAAATTAGATACGAGCCAAACCAAGTTTTGGGATAACCTATTGAAAGGCAAAGACTATCCTGAGAAACATAACCAGTTAGAACTAAGCTAGAACAATCTAGACTTGAAGAAGCTAGAACAATCTAGACTTGAAGAAGCTAGAATTAGCAGAAAATCTCGAAGATCTCTGGAAGAAGAACGAAGATCTCTGGTAATTAAAGCCATCCCAAATTCTAGACTTTTTAAAATGAATGGGATTGATGGATCAGGTGGTTAAGTTACCCAGTATCGCATAGATCCATTGGATCGCTGTGTATACGAGACCCCAAGTCCATACATACATCCCCAAACGTTTCGTTCGTAATCAAGCAGCTAACGAAAACATAATAATTGAGATTTGGTGCTCAAAAATGACAAAACTTAACTCTGGGTAAAATTTGACCACATAGTTTAATTACACCACAAAGTGATAATTACCAATTGAAAAATTGGAAAGAAGGTGCAGAGGAAAATAGGACGATGACGGCGAACGCCGATATCGGTAAATAGGTCATTCTAAAGCAAATGCAAAGTTAACCCAAATACGAAACGCGACCCTCAAAAAAATGCGCGACCGAGAATCTACGATCGACCTACGGGCGCGGGGGAAACTTGCAACACCGTCTACAATGAAAGTGAAAAGAAATAAAAGGGAAAATCCCTTTTTCTCTCTCCGTTCTCAGACGTGCTGCCCCTTTTCGTACCAGCTCTATCGCTCAGTCAATTAATTTTCAGAATGACGTTGATTTATTCGACATAAAATTGTGAATGAACATAGCGGTAGGACCTGTACGTCTGCAAAGTATTACAAACAGCTAACACAAAGGGCATTACATAATTAACACCCCTTGTCATGATTAAATATGCCGAAATTAAATAGTAAACGTAGGAAATTTTTAAATCTTTTGAGTTTACGTCGGATAATAGGTGTTTGGCCAATTGACTTGTAGATCCCTAACAATGATGTTATTGAGGCCCACAGCTAGATTCCATATGTCCAAATAGATCTCGATACATAATCATGAGTTTCCTCCAATTATCCTAAATAGTTTAATCTCAAACTACTTTTTTAAAGACAATAGGTGTTTCCTCCATGAATGTCTTCTATCCATGTGAATACCAAGATATTTGACTTCCTCTCCTTGTGGAATTTCATTGAGGGACAATTTTTTCGTATGTTTGCGAAGATCACGTGGATGGATTCAGACCCGTTAACTTGAATTCGCCGTATTCTTAACCATAGTCGATATTTTCTTAAAGAATTTGAGGATATCGGTGTGAAGCTAGCGGTATATGTTGCATTAAGTGTGTTTTCTGATACATCGAAGAATATAGAAGGTATAGTTACAAAACGCTACCTTGGAAAATACCTGCGTTAATTTGATGAATAGATGAATATTTCTTTTGGTACTTAACCATGAAATACCGATCTACAACGTAGGATTTGAGAATTAGGAAATAATTTAGTGCCAGACTTACATCCAGGAATATCCCGGAGCCGTAATTTTTATCTTGCAGATTTTGCATGATTTTAATATTTGCTATTCTTTGTACTTTCTCGACCTTTCGGAATCCAAAATGTATTTATGCAAAAGACGTGATTTTATTGCCCTATTACATTATGATCTAGTTAAGGAAAAACTTTAAATTCCAACAGTATTTTGGAACTCATCAATACTAAATAGAATTCCCAATATCAGTTTTGAAAAATATGATGAACCCATGTGCACCTTTTGTGGACAAATTTTTCCCACTCCTTTTCATCTCTATCTTCTTTCATAGTTACTTTTTTCTCTTAAAACTGCGACCATTCTGTTTTCCCATGATCTCTTTGGGCGGTTTCTTTTTCTCGTTTCTCTATCTTGCCAAATCTTTTTTCTCGCTCTCGCCATTCTACAAAGGTGTCCAAACCATCTAATCTGTTGTTTTTCAATCGCAGGCTCTACATTCAAGTCTTCTCTTATCACATCGTTTCTTAATCGATCGTTTCTGATAACTGAATATCGCTTTTGAGGGAGTTTGTATCAGAACCTAGCTTTCGCCACCATGTACAAGAACAGGTCGACAAAATAAAGTTTGATTGCCGTTTTGATTCTTTCTGTTACGTCCGCTTCTTGATTTTCATCATTCTGTATATCATATTGATATGACTCGGTTAGTGCTCTTATAGAAATTACACCTCAGATCATGCAGGAACCTCCTCCATAAGCACTCCGCTCTTCAAAGCATCAATCTCTCTTGGTCTTCGCTAGACGTTTCTTCTTCGCTAGCTACCTTGTAGGCATATTCTGGTCTCATCTGGAGTAGGTTTTGAACCAATCGCAATTTTAGGGGTCAGGTTATTTTCCTACACTTTTCATTTTACTTTCTACTGACTAATTTAGTCACTCCTCCGCACTTGAACGGCATCGAGGTGATGATTTTTTAATGTTGTTGACATAATAATGAAGCGGTTATCACGAGTGGTTATAAATCGTCGTGTATCTGTTCTAGGTGGCCTCTGAAAGGATCCAGTTTCGTCTTAACGCTAGCACACTTTTCGAACTGCTGCGCGGGTCGTATCCAATTGTCTAGCAGCAGCTAGACCAAATCTTTTTTCAATTAAAGCAATAACTTCCAACTCCTCCTTGTTGTAAAGTATAGATATACTTTTTAATTTGTTTTCAGTTTCTTCTCTATTATCTGTATCAATTTAATTAAGACACTCTCGCGGACTTTGACTGCTAATGTTAAGCCTTTACAATTCTGCATTCTGATTTGTCTCTTTCCTCCTAAATTTTGTAGTATTTTTCTTTTCTCTTTACCTCTTTTCAGCTTTTGTGCAGCTTGTGCAACTTCTTCTCTTTGGATCTGCTGTTCTTTTTCATAGTTGTTTTCTAGTTCGAGATGCTTTTCATCTTGGATTTCCAGTTGTTCTACTTCTCCATTAAGTAGGTTCTCAAAGTATTTATTCCCTCCACCATATAGGTTTTCTGACAAGCTATGTTATTCCTTTCTCTGCTGCGGCGAAGGGCTCTAACTCTGTCAGATATCGAAGAAATCAAATTTTAGACGTACTCTTTAGAGTCGATTTAAATCACTAGAAAGAGAAATTATCTCAAAAATGTCTATAGGATTCACATCAGGAGATCGTGCTGGCAGTTCAGAACTGTTGTTCCCACTTCCCCTCCAAGTATGCGGCGTCACCAATAAGTAGAGCAACTGCTCAATGCTGGTCGGCAAATAATCGCCTTTCTCTTTGATGTCTTTCCAGGAGTTGGGGTTCTGTCGTCTTGATACAATTCCACGCTCCCTCAATCTGAGCTGACTCGTGTGGCAAATCTTTCCCTCACCTCATGAGCCGATCTCTCAATGTTATCTCGATACAGTCATTATCCTAGACCAAAATAAGAAAAACGCGTCTATTAATGATAGAAAAGGTTAATGAATCGAAGCTGTTTAAATTTGCGAGAAGCTACGTACAGCTTAGAATAGTTCCGACAGGTAAATCAACTTCAAGGTATATGAATTGAATCTATATATCTAATGATCTACTAATCCTGAAGGGATTAGTCAATGGTCCCTACATTTTCTATTATAACCAGATTCCTCACGAATATATTCATGAAAATGTTAAAAAGTGTCCGGTTTTTTGGTTTGAGTTTCGCCAAATTTGATATATATTTATGCAGAGTATACAAAAATAATTCAAATTTTTTCCGAAACAAAGGAATAAATTCACTAAAATACATTGTGTGGTAATAAATAGTTTTGCAACACGCTTCCTGGTCGTATAAAATACAAAACACATTAAATACCATATGGAAAATACCAAACACTTGTTGATTTCATTATACAAAAGGTCAAAATTTGTTTCTAATATCATTTGAATCTAAACTAAGTTTAGTAAATATTGCGCGAGCTGCATGTGTGTTTGAGGACTCTAGCGCCATCTCTTAACGAGATATGAAACTATTATTATTGAGGTTAGAAATTTTGACACTTGACGCCATTAAGCGGTAAACAAAATGAACCCGAACATGACGCAGATTCGCTAGTATTTATGACACGGCGTTGGTGAAACTCCTAAATTTGAAATATCTGCAGTAACTTTACTACAATATATATTAACATAAAAGAAATAGATCCGTACGAATTTTATAAACATACATTTTGAGTGTATTTGAATAATTTCAGATATTGGTCTAAGGGAGTTAGTCACCAGTTGTTTTCATTGAGTTTCCAAACGCGTTGGTTTTCTTTATAACTTGTATTCAGCCGACTTCATTTTATTATATAAAAACTCCCGAAGTAAGGTTATGTTTTTGACATTCCGTGACGTTCAGAGCGTTAAAAGGAGAGTGATCCACATGGTTGTGGGATCAAGACTGACTAAATCCTTTTCCCCATCACACAGCTCTATATAGGCAATCGTCTCATCTGGAATTTAAAGCAATCTTGATCATTGTTCTCGGTTATAACTGTCAAAATAGACATTACTAAAAGGATGCAAAGTTCTCTGGTCTAATGCGGTGGACACAATGAAAGCGAATACGAACCGAACTCAAAATATACCTCTCTAGTACATAGAGGTTTGAAGCTATCGATGGACTTGACAATTCTGGACCAAAAGTCTCCATAACCTCCAAGAACAACACTTAACATTTTTCAGGTGGAATTGCTAGAAATGAACAAATATCCTCGGAAGTGTTTGGATAGAAACCTCTCTAAATAGCACATCTACATCTTCTCAGATAAGGTTTTGAATGTCCTGAAAGCTATTGAATGCATATCCAAACTATTGTGGGAATGTGAACAAACTACTGTACTAGCTAACAAAAGCGAAGTAACTCTAACGTGGCTTCCAGGTCACCAGGGTATACCAGGAAGTGTAGCCTCACGAGATGCTACAGCAACAACTAATTAAACGAATAGCTGGAGAATCAGATGGAGATTTACTGGAGAAATACTTCAGATCTAAGGTAATCAAAAAGATTCATAACCATGTCCGCTAAGAAGTGTGAAGAATTTCTAATGATGACCAGAAAAGTCATGAAACAGGTGGTTGGTTTTGCGACCGGTCACTGCCCCGTTAAATATCACCTAAAGACGATGGGCATGGTAGAGGACTGTAAAGTATCTTTGGGCTAACCAATGATGGTTGACCATATTCGTTGTTTTACAACATCAAAACTACTTTGAAATAAACAATTAAGTAGTAAAGTAAAGTAGTTAGACTTGGTTTCAATAATCCTACGACCATACTCGTACGAACCCCAGAATATTGAGACATCTATCTATTTACAGACCGCTCTTAGATATCAAAAAAATCCTATCTTATGAAAAGTTATAATTATCTATAATTATGTTTATAAAGTACGTAATCTGATATCCTAATAGAACTCAAGTGTCCAAGAGACACCCGGAATCAATTACCTGTGATGTGGGTCCCCATTAAGATCGTGTATCTTAATGAATACAATAAACCTTAAATTTAAGTAGCTGAATTTATGATTTTTCACAGTCACATCAATTTATGATAGAAATTTGGTAATCTGAGAGGATACGAGGGTAAAAATAAGGAACGTTATTGTATCCTTTAATTAAATGAGAGATCCCAAAGGTCCGAACCAGAGTGATGTCACAAGAGATTGTATCTTTGTGCAATATTTTCAAATTTAAATAATTTTAAATGGAAAATTGTTATGTCAAAACAAGGAAGACAAGTGCAGATTCAGCGAGCGAGCCATGGAAACAGGAAAGTAGAGTAGATGTAGAGTCTTGTACAGAATATCTTATAGGTATAGATTTCCCGAAACAATTTACAATCTAAAGAATTATCTTTGGGGTATTTACCAACGTTTTATGTACTTGAAGAAACAAAAAACAATTTTTTGTAGTCTTCTGGTATTTCGTTGATAATTTCACCCCTAATATTAAAAGTGAACAAATCACAATAAACTTATTTTTTAACTAGCTTTATTATAAAATTCGATATTTTTATCAGGTCATATTGAATTAAGAATGTCACTTTCCAAGTCAAATTTATAAAAACTTGTTTTCATTACACACCACGTATAATTTTATTTATGACTGTACAAACGCGTAATAGTATATTGCCTTGTGTCAGTTCGCTCACCCCTTTGAGCCCGTAGCACTTTTCTTTCAAATAATTCATATACAGTGTGTCTACTTAAGCTGAAACCATGGGGAAAACTTTTTTATTAGTGGTTTTATTAAAACAATTTATTCTTCGTAAAAAGTTCTGCACGGTCCAAAAGTTGAAATGCAGTCATCAGATATCAGTTTTTTTAAGCAGTATACGAGGTTTGTCAAATAATTCGAATTTTGTGCAATTTAGGAAATTGTTTTGAATTGGAAGTTATATTACAGCCATTTATTATGAAAATTCAGGTTTTGTGATTATTTAGCAATAATTCCGTATTAATTATTCTGGTAGGAGTAAATACTGAATTAGAAGTGATGCTTTCTGTCGTAGGAGACCCAAAAATGTCTTTAAGAAAGGGGCTCTGCAATCCAAACTACATCAGTAAGTAAAGATACTCCTTGAAAATATATTTAATGTGAATGTGTCATCAGATATTTTTTGGCCTCGTCTGTTAATTTGATATCACTTGATTTTTTTATGGGGTTCCTTAAAACAACGGGTTTATCAGAGAAGACCATTTGATGATGTAAACCATTTGATGATGTAAACCATTCCTGAAGAATGCCGAAAAATTATGGTAAGGAAAGTAATGCGAGAGTTTGACAAAAGAACAATTAAATGTTTATTTCTCTTTAATAAATATTCACTGAATGGATTTTTCAATTTTTACAATGAATAATTATTATGAATTCGTTACGTATGTAAATGGCAAGGTTGTTCAAAATAAATAGTAATAAATAGAGAGGTTATTATATTTTTCAGCTAGAATAATTTAATACGGAATAATTAGTAAATAATTTTCATAATAAATTGCATATTTTAATATAAATTCCAATTCAAATCAACTTTACTTGATAAAATTTTCCTAAATTGCACAAAATTCAAATGTTTTGACAAACCTCGTATACTGCGTAAAAAAATTAATATCTGATGACTGCATTTCAACTATTGCAGACTTATTTTCGTAAAACTATTAATAAAATAAAGTTTTCCAACTTAAGTGGACATACTGTATATAAATACGCGTTTCGTTTCGCCTGCTCTATTAGCACACTGCATTGTATTGAACCTCTTGCAGAATTTGCAGGAACGTTAAATTCGGCAACAGCGAGCGCGTTTCTCTCAATGCAGTGCAGCCGTGCGCTCCTCCTCTATCTAATATTCCACTTTCAATTCCACAATCAGACAATCGAACGCGAATTTCGCCGATAGCGGCAACAGCAGGACTTCGCTGCGTGTTTGTAGTGCGTGTACATATTGCATTTTTGGTAGAGGTAGTGTGTGCGTGTGTGTGTATGTGCGAGGTTTGATATCAACGGATAAAATCGTTGTTTTCATATAAGCGACAACATGAAATTTTTATAGAAGGATATACGTGGCTGTCGTTTCAACGTAAGTGTTCATTTCGTTATATTGCACAAAAATTAAATTTAAGGTTATACGCATCGAGTTTAGTGTGTTGCGCATGGCATGGCCTTTAACATCAAGGCCGATTCAAGTGCGTAAGTGAGGATAGATAGATATGTATTATATATGTTTGTACAGGAGCGGGCCGGGAACTATTGTTCCTAATAAGAACGAACAGTATTTTTTTATGTATTTTGCATTTTTATTATACGTAGTCTTTTCTTTTTTTATTTCAACGTATGTAAAATTGATTTTTAGCGTTTAGTTTTTGTACGTAACGTCACTAGTTTAGAAAATTGAACTTTTTGTGTGTTGTCGCGAATTTTGTGGTTGATAATGTTTTGTTTGTTTTAATAAATCAAAATTGAATAGCTCGAGTTTAATGTATGTAAAAAAAAACTGAAACAGGTCGATTTTTATTATTAAACCGATAATTAAAAGTATGAAAATTTTAAACGGGTTATGTGGCACTTTGTTGGAGATTTGTAGTCCTCCGTTCAGCGATATAAAGTTTTGTTAATTTTATACTTTCGCACTCCCCTCGTTTTTTGGCTCTAGAAAATCGATTAATCTTCCGATTTCGTTGATTTTTTTTAAAATCCTCGTTATTACGGCTGATTTATGAAAAAAAATATGGGAAATATCTCACCTGGAGATTTCATATGGTTTTATGACTTTAAATGTGATCTAAAACACATTTCTTCGCATATAATCGTTCATAACTTTTTTACAAAGCGTCAAACGCAGTTCATGTAGTTTTTTTTTGTTAATCTACACAAAAAAACGAATATTTTGGAACAAAATAATGTTTGTTTATTCATTTTTTATCACTAACAATCAACCTTATTAAGATACCATTTTTTTAATGGTGAAAATTTTCAATTTTTCAAAGTTAACTTTTAATATTGTACACTTGATTACAATAAGTGATTTTGTTCATATTTAACTTTAATGATTACTTAATAAAAAAATAACAAACGATTATATGTGAGAAAAGGTTGATTTTAAGATAAATTTTTATTATTTTTAATTGTAAAATCATGATAAATCAACATTTTTGTATATTTTTTTTCCATATTATTCGTTTTTTGCGTAGGTTATGAAAAAAAGTATATAACAACTTCAATTGATTATTTGGAAAAAAGTTATCAACAATTATACGTGAATGAAGGCATTTTCTTGAACATTTAAAGTCCCGAAACTAATATAAGATTTAATTTTTTTTATCCCCGTAATTTTTTTCGTAAATCCGCCGTAGAAACGAAGATTTCAAAAAAAATTCATCGAAATCGGATGATTTTTCGATTTTCTAGAGCCCAAAAAACGAGGGGACCGCGAAAGTTCAAAATTACCAGAGTTTTTTTAAATTTAGTGGAATCATAACTGAGAAAATTAATTTTAAGGATGTAAAATTTTGATAATGTTGAATAATGTTCAAAATTACCAATTTTTTTTTAAATTTCCTGGAATCATAACTGAGAAAATGAATTTTAAGGATGTAAAATTTTGATAATGTTGAATAATGTTCAAAATTACCAATTTTTTTTTAAATTTCCTGGAATCATAACTGAGAAAATGAATTTTAAGGATGTAAAATTTTGATAATGTTGAATAATGTTCAAAATTACCAGAGTTTTTTTAAATTTCGTTGAATCATAACTGAGAAAATTAATTTTTGAGATGTAAAATTTTGATAATGTTGAATAATGTTCAAAATTACCAATTTTTTTTTAAATTTCCTGGAATCATAACTGAGAAAATGAATTTTAAGGATGTAAAATTTTGATAATGTTGAATAATGTTCAAAATTACCAGAGTTTTTTTAAATTTCGTTGAATCATAACTGAGAAAATTAATTTTTGAGATGTAAAATTTTGATAATGTTGAATAATGTTCAAAATAACCAATTTTTTTTTTAATTTTGTGGAATCATAACTGAGAAAATTAATTTTTAAGATGTAAAATTTTGATAATGTTGAATAATGTTCAAAATTACCAATTTTTTTTTTAAATTTAGTGGAATCATAACTGAGAAAATGAATTTTAAGGATGTAAAATTTTGATAATGTTGAATAATGTTCAAAATTACCACCAGTCACTTTTTGACAATAAACCAGGCGATTTTGGAATTCTCGTACAACATTTTGTATGACCTCAGTGGTTATTTTGTTAATTTCTTCCGTTATCCTAACTTATAAATCAGTAATATTGTCTGGTCTATTAAAATACATTTTAGATTTTAAATAACCCCATTAGAAGTAATCGATAGGACTCAAATCGGGGTATCTAGCCGACCATTCGATCGTTCCACGACTCGGGAAAAACTTCGTTAAAGTAATTTCTAACTGTACGTGCAAAACGCGGTAAAGCCCCATCTTGTCAATAGCGGATCCAGGGACTTGACAAAGGGGGGTCATTAGTATGGAGACATGGAATTTTAAGCCTTTTATCCACAAAATATAAGTTAATTACGTTGTTTTTGACGAATTTTACGCAATTTTTATTGTAAACCTCAATTCCCCATCGACTTTAAAACGATAAACCAAGTTGATTAATCAGAGTTTAGGGGAGGGGGTCATGACCCCCTCCTGGATCCGCGCTTACGTAGTAAATAGTAAATTGGCAGGACCAGGTGCGATTGAAGGTCATCGTCATTTGTGAAAGTTTGACCATTCAAGGTATACTATAAACTTCGAAATAAATGGTATTCAGATGGTACCAGATCAGGGTTGTATGGGGGATGTGGCATCACTCCACAGCCAAGCTCCAATAGTTTCGCACGAGTTGCCAAATATGCGGAGGCCTTGCATTATCACGATGGAACATTAAACCTTTCCGATTTGACAATTCTGGTTATTTTTTTTCATCCAGTTTCATTAATTGTTGGCAGTAAACATCAGAATTGATGGTTTGGTTTTTTTGAAGTAGCTCAAAAAACACAACACCTTGAGAATCTCACCAAACTGACAGCATGAGTTTTTTGTATTGTTTTTTAGCTTTCGATGTGGTTTGTGCTGGTTCATCGTGTTGGCTCCATGATCGATATCGAACTATGTTACTACAGGATGATTCTTTTCAAGAATGAGTCGATTTCATTTCGTTTCAGACGTTTCTTCGTTCGTTTTCGTTTCAGTTCGTATAACAGTTCTTGGTGCTACAGTCTGTCAAAATCCTGGACTTGCTCCACTATCAAATATTCGTTTCTGAATCTAAATTGATGATATGAAATCCAGTTCCATGGATGTAGGTCTTCAGTTATCATACTTGGTTGCTTTTTAAGAAGTTTTGCCATTGTTGGTAGTAAGATTATTGGATGGTAAGATGACACGTTGGTTGGGTCTGTGTTGAGTCTTAGATAGCGTTCTAAATGTATATTAGCATGACTACTCCATTTTTTAGTAATTCCTTTAGCATTGTGGCGATAATAAACTAAAATTTTTGTTTCTACATTTGTTTCTAAATCTGTAATTTGCAATAATTCCCATTATTGAAGCAATCTAATATAAACTAAGGTATTGACTGCATAATTTGTCGTAGGACACTTTTGAGACAACTTTTGTATTATGTCGTAAGTGAATTTTTTCAATTTCTGCGTATATTTCGTGTATATGTATATAAAATACGAAAACAAATACGGTTAACTATTAATAAATATATCTTTCACTTTTATGCTAAATAACTAGGTGAAATTTCCATTTGTAAAATAATAAAGTCTCCAATTAATTTACGCATCGAATTTATTGACGATTTTGAAATATGGAAGCCAATTAAAAGGTACAAAACATGTTAAGAAATTTTAAATACGAAATATCTAAAAAGCTTAATATTAATTTTGTGTGAATGAAAGGTGTGTCCTTAGAGTGTCGTTTCGTACAATAAATCTATAGAAATAAAATACCACGATGGTTGTCTGGAACCTAGGATCCATGTTACGAGTTGTTTCAAGTTATTGAAAAAAAAAAATGAACCAGAAACTTTTTTTATTTAATTTTGTCTAAAATACTCATTGAAAACAACGTTTCATTTATACCACGAGGCCTATCTGGAACCTTTAATCTTTGTTTTGAGTTGTTTCAAGTTTGTTCTCAATAGTTGTAGAAAATTGCTTTCGAAAAAAAATTTTTTTGATAAAATTGATCATATTATTTAACTAATATCTCACTGCCACCTCAATTTCGAGTAACCGATATTATAAGGATTGTTCTGATTTGTTCTAATTTTTCCCAGATTTTAGCGATTGTTATAAGTTGTTCTAGGTTTGTTCTAAATTTTTCCAAAATATCGCATTCGAAAATAATATGCAACCAAAACGACGATTATCATCGCGATATCGTAACGTTTTTATTTTCGATTTGCTCCAAAAATTGCATTTTCAACCCTATTAAGTCTTAGAACAAAGTAGAACACATCTAGAACAACTTAGAATAATCGTCAAAATCTAGGAAAAAGTTAGAACAATTCATATAATAGCGATTTCTCGAAATTGAGGTGGCAGTGAGGTTGATTAAGTAATATTCTAGAACAATTTAGAACAAACCAAAACGACGATTATCATCGCGATATCTTAAATTTCGTTTTTATTTTCGATTTGCTCTAAAAATTGCATTTTCAACCCTATTAAGTCTTAGAACAAAGTAGAACACATCTAGAACAACTTAGAATAATCGTCAAAATCTAGGAAAAAGTTAGAACAATTCATATAATAGCGATTTCTCGTAATTGAGGTGGCAGTGAGATTGATTAAGTAATATTCTAGAACAATTTAGAACAAACCAAAACGACGATTATCATCGCGATATCTTAAATTTCGTTTTTATTTTCGATTTGCTCTAAAAATTGCATTTTCAACCCTATTACGTCTTAGAACAAAGTAGAACACATCTAGAACAACTTAGAATAATCATCAATATTCAGGAAAAAGTTAGAACAATTCATATAATAGCGATTTCTCGAAATTGAGGTGGCAGTGAGGTTGATTAAGTAATATTCTAGAACAATTTAGAACAAACCAAAACGATGATCATCATCGCGATATCTTAAATTCATTTTTTTTTAATTTGCTCTAAAAATTGCATTTTCAACCCTATTAAGTCTTAGAACAAAGTAGAACACATCTAGAACAACTTAGAATAATCGTCAAAATCTAGGAAAAAGTTAGAACAATTCATATAATAGCGATTTCTCGTAATTGAGGTGGCAGTGAGATTGATTAAGTAATATTCTAGAACAAATGAGAACAAACCAAAACGACGATCATCATCGCGATATCTTAAATTCGTTTTTATTTTCGATTTGCTCTAAAAATTGCATTTTCAACCCTATTACGTCTTAGAACAAAGTAGAACACATCTAGAACAACTTAGAATAATCGTCAAAATCTAGGAAAAAGTTAGAACAACTTATATAATAGCGATTTCTCGTAATTGAGGTGGCAGTGAGATTGATTAAGTAATATTCTAGAACAATTTAGAACAAACCAAAACGACGATTATCATCGCGATATCTTAAATTTCGTTTTTATTTTCGATTTGCTCTAAAAATTGCATTTTCAACCCTATTACGTCTTAGAACAAAGTAGAACACATCTAGAACAACTTAGAATAATCATCAATATTCAGGAAAAAGTTAGAACAATTCATATAATAGCGATTTCTCGAAATTGAGGTGGCAGTGAGGTTGATTAAGTAATATTCTAGAACAATTTAGAACAAACCAAAACGATGATCATCATCGCGATATCTTAAATTCATTTTTTTTTAATTTGCTCTAAAAATTGCATTTTCAACCCTATTATGTCTTAGAACAAAGTAGAACACATCTAGAACAACTTAGAATAATCGTCAAAATCTAGGAAAAAGTTAGAACAACTTATATAATAGCGATTTCTCGTAATTGAGGTGGCAGTGAGATTGATTAAGTAATATTCTAGAACAAATGAGAACAAACCAAAACGACGATCATCATCGCGATATCTTAAATTCGTTTTTTTTTTCAATTTGCTCTAAAAATTGCATTTTCAACCCTATTACGTCTTAGAACAAAGTAGAACACATCTAGAACAACTTAGAATAATCGTCAAAATCTAGGAAAAAGTTAGAACAACTTATATAATAGCGATTTCTCGTAATTGAGGTGGCAGTGAGATTGATTAAGTAATATTCTAGAACAATTTAGAACAAACCAGAACGACGATTATCATCGCGATATCTTAAATTTCGTTTTTATTTTCGATTTGCTCTAAAAATTGCATTTTCAACCCTATTACGTCTTAGAACAAAGTAGAACACATCTAGAACAACTTAGAATAATCATCAATATTCAGGAAAAAGTTAGAACAATTCATATAATAGCGATTTCTCGAAATTGAGGTGGCAGTGAGGTTGATTAAGTAATATTCTAGAACAATTTAGAACAAACCAAAACGATGATCATCATCGCGATATCTTAAATTCATTTTTTTTTAATTTGCTCTAAAAATTGCATTTTCAACCCTATTACGTCTTAGAACAAAGTAGAACACATCTAGAACAACTTAGAATAATCGTCAAAATCTAGGAAAAAGTTAGAACAACTTATATAATAGCGATTTCTCGTAATTGAGGTGGCAGTGAGATTGATTAAGTAATATTCTAGAACAAATGAGAACAAACCAAAACGACGATCATCATCGCGATATCTTAAATTCGTTTTTTTTTCAATTTGCTCTAAAAATTGCATTTTCAACCCTATTACGTCTTAGAACAAAGTAGAACACATCTAGAACAACTTAGAATAATCGTCAAAATCTAGGAAAAAGTTAGAACAACTTATATAATAGCGATTTCTCGTAATTGAGGTGGCAGTGAGATTGATTAAGTAATATTCTAGAACAATTTAGAACAAACCAGAACGACGATTATCATCGCGATATCTTAAATTCGTTTTTATTTTCGATTTGCTCTAAAAACTGCATTTTCAACCCTATTACGTCTTAGAACAAAGTAGAACACATCTAGAACAACTTAGAATAAACGTCAAAATCTAGGAAAAAGTTAGAACAACTTATATAATAGCGATTTCTCGAAATTGAGGTGGCAGTGAGATTGATTAAGTAATATTCTAGAACAATTTAGAACAAACCAGAACGACGATTATCATCGCGATATCTTAAATTCGTTCCTTTTTTCTCAATTTTCTATAAAAGTTTTAGAACAAAGTAGAATAAACCTAGTAAACTTGCTCTTCAAAGTTTTGTCAACGTTTCCTGGGGGTTGATTTATACAATTGTAGAAACTAGACTAACTAACCTAACCCCATGGCGTTTTAGAGTTACTCGTTACTCTTTAGTCCAGTGCTAAAGTATTCGAAAATAGTAAAACATGGATACAATTTTGAAGTGGGGAAGTAGAAAGGGATGAATCTTTAAGGGTAGAACTAATAGCTTTTAATAAAAAAAGCTAAAGAGCAAATTTATAGGTACGATCTACGATGTTTCCTGTCACATTTTGTATACATAACCTCAAAATTCAATCGAGTTTTATGGTTTTTTATTATCTGTTTTACAAAATTTGTCTCAAACGCACTATAATTGTTTGATTTGGAATGTTTATATTATTCACCTTATTCTGATTTAATAATAAAAAGCGTCAAAATATTGATTTTCCCGGAAAATGCAAAAAAACGAACGAAACTCAATTCCGAAATTCTTTTTAATCAATTTTACAATTTTTAGGTTTTTTACTAAAATTTTCCGCTTAAATTACTTGACATTCGATATTAAATTAAAATCAGGTAAACAAATATTTATAAGTTTTTACCGCATTTTGTAAAAAAATGTTTTTTTTTTTTAATTTTTCATATAAAGTTTTAGGTTGTGTGAAAAAAATTTAGATACAAAAGTTATAGGATTTGTTCTAGTTTTACTTACCGCAAATCGTTTTTTTTACCCTTAAAACCTCACCCCCTCCACTTCCCGACATTACTTGGTCCTTTTTTTATATTCTCTTCCTTTCCCTATGAGTTTCATCCTACTAGTATATTTTTTTTTGATATTGACCCTCAACTAATTTTGCTTATTCGCATTTATTTGTTGCAGCTCATAATTTTTTCCAGTCCGGTGTTGAGATGGACTCACAGCAACAGCAATTTTGTCTAAAATGGAACAGTTTCGGATCGAATTTAGCGACATCTTTTAGTAATTTATTCAAATCGGAAACGCTGGCCGATGTTACGCTGTTTTGTGACGGTAAGTAAAAAATCATAACAAATTCACTGTTTTTTTATAGAACCCCGAATTAATCGCATTGGTATGAATAGATAAGCGCGTGACCTTGTTGTTTTTTGTTATTCCTATTTTTAATTATATCCATTATTAATTTTTGTTGTTGTTTGTTTCGGTAGTCGAGGCTCAAATTTTTTATGTCGCCTTTCCAACTTTCTTTTTTTATATTTTTGATATAATTGTGAAATACGAAGTTAAAAATTTCTACCCTTATCTCTAATTTCAATAATTAGAACTTCAATATACGGGGTGTTCCGCATAAAATATGATTACTTGGAACAATTCAACTCTATGTCAAGCTGTACCTCTAAAGAGTTATAGGGCTTCAAAGTAGGGGTTAAAATTTCGAAAAAAATTAGTTTCCATGCAGTCCTTCAATTTAAAAATACCAAATTTGGTATACTGAATAGAAAGGGTTAATAATGGTCAATCTATTTAGTTCAAATCGCGACAAGTCGGCGAAAAATCAATATTTTTTTGTTACGATTTTTTTCCCGGCCGTTTTCAGTTGCCCGCCCGGTACTATACTACGGAGATAAAAATTTTCATTTATTATTGGTCGTATGGTGTAAATTATAAAAATTGAGTGGGAGTAAAATTTGTTATTAATAATTAAAAAGTTTCGTTGTTATCTTTTTCAAATAATATCAAAGTAGGTCAAGAATATGTTCGACCGAACCCTTGAACCATCGTATATTATTCCTAATATGAATAAATTTAATTAAAAATATCAAAATCATTCATACGAAAGATTATTTGATTATTTTTTAGCATTAACTATTTTTTTTAAATCAAATTAAACCAACAAAATATGAATGAATGATTTAAAATAAGTAGAAAAACCGCATTTTTTACCATTAGCAATTAAAAAAATTCTTAACTCGGTGGTTTTTGAGAAATCTTGATTAACATCTATACAAAAAACGAGGGTTGATACTTAAATTTCGAAATAGACAAACTAAAACAAATATTTATTATTAGACCTGGCTTAATTACATTTTGACATAAGTTTGAACCAACTGTCGAAGATATCTTCTATTCCGATTGAGGTACCTCCACCAAAATAAAAAAAAACAAACTAAAATTAAAGTTAACAATACAATTATGAATGCAATCATTCAGCTGATTTGACTAACATTTGGTTAAGTGTCTTCCTACTTTTCCCAGAAATGGCTCAGTACTGATCAGGTCGCTGCAAATGAGAATCATACCAAGTATCACTGAATACCAGAGGATCTTCGTGGATCATTTTACCATTTTGTCTGTTCAGCAGGTAGTAACTTGATGCAGAATTTAGCGCAGTTTAAACGAGAACAGCTGCTGCATTCGCAGTAAAGTGGAAAAGCTACATTGGAGGACGTATCAAACTCTTTATTAGGCAATTGCCATTTATTTTTGACTTGCGAGTAAATGAAGAAATCATTGGGTGCCAATGATGGATGCCTCTAGTATCTGTAAACAACTCAAGTGTCAACATGTTCTGGGTACGTTGTCAAACTTTATGATGTCAATGTCAGATTTGACATAGTTCCATCAGTGTTGCCATATCTCAAAACTCAAATAGCAACCATCTTATAGTGTTATCGTAATTTAACAAATGTTTTGTTGATCTGTAGCAAGTTTAAATGAAATTTTGTATGGGAAAAGTTACATTTTGGTAAAATTAATCAATTTGTTCCTAATAATGCCTAAAATTTCTTTCGTTTCGGCACATCTACAGTTTGATGATGACAATAACAGTCACCGATAAGGTATTTCACGAAGCGATACAACCCGAATAAGACAGGGTGGATATTCAAGAACCTACTGAGAAGTCCCAGACATCCAGAGTCCATTATAGAATAGTTTTTCCTTGCAAGTTTTAAGCGTTCCGTTGAAATGAGTTGTCGTTTGTGGTGGTATGCCCATCCGGTGAGAATTTAACATACCGAGATACTAAATAGTCATTACTCCATTACAACAACTTTTCGTGATTTATCTAAGGCTTTCGATTGGGTTAATCACAATATTTTAATCAATAAATTGCAGTACTGCGATTTCAAAGTAACACATTTCGCATGGTTCAAGTCATATTTTACCAACAGAAGTCACCTTGTAAGGGTTGATAAAACGATATCATCTTACAAGCTAATAGAATGTGGAGTACCTCAAGGCTCAGTAATAGGCCCTATTTTGTTTTTTTATCAAGAGCTCAATATTTTACAATGCAAAAAAATGCACAATCACTTGCCAATTGGTAAATACTATTAACTATAATTTTGTTATTCATTGGGGTTTTTTTCTGTATTTCAAATTGTTTTATCTCTATTTAGTTATTTTTATGTTTGTTTTTTCAGTTTTTGCAAGATTTTGTCCACAAATTGTAACAATTTTTCGACAATGAAACATTTTTCTCTAAATCTGCGTCTATGGGTAATCTATGATGTGTCATGTACGTAGTGCAATACATAAGTTTCCAGCCTTAGAAAGTAAGGTCATAAATAAAAAAAAAATGTTGTTTCTTCTGAATCTATATTTATTTCCACAAAATTTTTAAAATTTCTGTTCTTATACCGCCTATTTAATTTCATATTAAATCTTCTGTCCCTTAACTCGAATAATCGAACGAACCAGATCAGGGCTAAATTAAAAAAATGTTAATAATATTTTCTCATTGTTTATTCATGAAATTTTTTATTATTCTCACGAGTTTTGATCTAAATACGTTAATTTACTTTATCAAACCGCAGATATCGAAATGTGTTTTGTGTTCCTGCCTAAATCCAAGGATATTTGTTCGTATACAAGGTGTCTCAATATAATATTTAGCCAACAGCGAAAGGCTTTGGTGTGCTTAGTCCAATTGCCATAAAATATTTGTCGGTAAAATCTGCCTCTCAATCGAAAAATCTAAAAAGACCGATTCAAAACTTGACGCAGAAACAAGAAAAAAAGGGATTGATTCGTTGGATAGAACAAAAACAAGTCTTCTAACTTTGCTAACATTAAATTATTTAACACACAACTCCTCGGTATCGATATCAGTTTAAAGTTTTTCCTGACACCTGGAGATTCTTCAATTAGTTTTATAGAAACATTTTGTGTCGCAAAAATCTTGGAAAAAGTGTGTTTATTTGGAAATAAGTCCAGTTGTATTCTTCAAGAGTTTCAATATCACATTTTGGTCTACCTAGATTTTTTAATTTTATATTTTCAAATACACCCTCTAGTGGTGAATCTAAGATACCGAAAATAGTTTCCACGTGTTTCTGGGAGCCCCTTTTGTTATATTTTTTTACCCTGAAACTGTAATATTTGGTCGGCATCACATGACATGCTTCGCTGGAACTGCAAATTTGCCGTGTTTGCTCGCAATGGGTCCACCACTTCACATTCAACGGAAAATAACAATCAAAACAATGGGCTGAAAAGGGAAAACCGGCTCCGAAGAGGGCAAACGGCCGCATTTGTTTAAAAAGAAAGTGTAGTTTCATCAATGCACCAGCTCAACAACAAATAAAAAGAATTAAAGTTTGAATCATGCACCCTAATCGCCGGATTTAGCCTCCTCGGATTATTTCGGATAACCGAAGATGCGCGAGAATTACTATTTAATCGATTGATCGCTTTTATTAGTTAAATTTTGCGTCTATATTAGTAGGTTATTAATTTTATAGAATATAAAAAATTATTTATCGGCCCACGCCATAAAATTAACCATACCATTATCGTGTATTGCGATATCAACAAATTATTCATCACTTTAAACTTTCGAAATCGCGGAATCTCTAATAAATTAATTGTTTTGTTGTCATTTCTCTACTTGTAAGTCATTAAATATAGATATTATTATTTTTTCAACAACCCTTTATGCTGTAATTAAAATTTAGTACCGAATAAAAATGATCAATTAAATCCGCACCAGATGCACGTTGTTGTAAAACGTTCCAACAACATCTCGTCACATATTCACACACACACACACACACACAAACATACTGTTGTGACATGTTTATTTTGATTATGCACTTGACCTACTGACACAAATTAGTCGTGTTATGCACTTCGTTTACGTATCTACAAATAGATATCGAAGCTCTTGTGCAATATATTTACTTTGTTGGAATCCTTGTATTAACGATATAAACCAGTGATGTACTCATTTGAATTTGCGCGGGAAAAAATTTTGTGACAATGAAAGCAATCCATAGATAAATACAAAATGGCCGTGAAAAGAATAAACAATTTTGACAATTGAATAATTTAATAATATATTTATACCGATAAATGTGTTTGTTTAATCAATTACATGAAAAAATTAAATTTCTGATGAATTTGAAATAAATAATGGATGGATGTATTATTTCAATTTAGGTTATTTCTACTAGAATTAGTTTCGAAATATTGACGTCAGTCGACGTAAAATTAAAATACACTGAGAAAACTATACTCAAATGATTACACTAGAGGATATAAAAGTTTTCTTATTTTTACTATAAGAACTTGATTATTTTTAAATGTGTGTCAATATACGAGGGCTGTTTGGTGAAAAAATTACTACTAACTGCGTAAATCATAGTGACGTCCTTATTAGTGACAGATAATTCAAAAATTAATTTCAGTTGAAGTAAAAATGTGCTTAATGTCTCCTCAATTAACTGAAATTCAGAAAGCAGCCTTTATTTCCAAATTCGGTCTATCAGAAGGCTGGTAACTGATCTAGTTCTTAATGAGAGTACCTAACATAACCTAACATAACCTTGAAAAGGTTGTTGTATTGTTTGATTTTTTTGGAAGTATTGCTTCCAAATAATTGTGCGCAATCCAGAGTTGTGTTTTCACTTAATTATATGTATCGTGATCGCGACTTTTCCGAGCGAATTGTCTACACAGATGAAGACGCATTCAAGTCGTGCAACGACTCTGAAGTTTTATTTCGGTCGTGCTAACCCGTTCCGAGTCCCCAAACTGTCTAAATTCAACCTGGCTATCATTTATTCAATTTTGTTTTTCAGGTGTAAGCTTTAGAGCTCATAAATTGATTCTGGCGGCGTGTAGTAAACACCTAGCCGATCTATTCGAAACTGCTCCACTTCACCAAAATTTACTCGTCATACTCGATAATACGTCCGCCACTAACATGTCCGCTCTCTTGGAATTTATGTACAAGGGAGAAGTACACGTTTCGCAGGATTCCCTGTCCAGTTTTTTGAAAGCCGCGGAATGTTTACAAGTGAAAGGATTGAGTATCGAACACGAGAAATTGGCCGTTGCGCAGGGTCACAGCATCACTCCCATGGATACTGGAATAGATTCGCCCGGAAAACATTCTAAGGTAAGATGGAATCCAAAATGTCAACACACTTTTCAAATATTGGAAATGTTTTTAGACATTTTTATGGTGATCCCTATGGACTGAAAAGTTATCGTAAATATCCAACGTTTAACCATCAAAAATCCCTTGAATGACTTTTGTTTCGATGACTTAACTAGAAGTGGGGGATCTTGATGAAATGGCCGCTTGTTCTAATATCAAATCGATTTTTTAAAATATGATCTGATCTGAAACATGTACCAGAAACATGAAAGATTCACCCTTTCTAGTAAGGTCATCGAAAAAAAAATCATTCAAGGAAATTTTATGACTAGAAGTTGAATGTAAAATTCTTGATAGAAATCTCTTGCACTTAGTGAGCACTCAAATCCTGTTTGAATAATTTATTGTTGAAGTTGGCAGACCCACCTAACCTATTCTAACCTAATTTCACCCAATATAACCTAATCTAATCTAACCTAACCTAACCTAATCTAACCAAATTATGCGTTAAGGAACAAAATGAAAATGGAATCGATTTTAAAAACGATAATGGGTATTGAAAACGCATCTGTCTCATCAATATCCACCACTTTCAGTGAGGTCAAGGAATCAAAATTCATTCAACGGATTTTTGATGGTTAAATGTTAAATATGGAAAACTTTTTGAGAATAATCTGTTGCACTTGATAAGCACTTAATTATTATGTGAAACAAAAGGTAAAAAATTATTTTTATTTCAATAGAGATCGCCAAATTTTAAAAACCCGGCAGACCTTTTCTTATTATTTTTGACACGTTTTTAGGTTATTTTTTTGACTTGGGGCTGCCAATTTTATAGGGGTCTTATGGTGAGTTATGCTGAAAAAAATAAAATATAGAGAAAATGAAAGTAACATAATAATTAAACGAAATAAAAAAAAAATTCGTTCGAATAAAAAAAATTACATAATTTTAAACATAAGCTCCGACCAATTTAAAGATAAAATTTTACGTATGCATATTTTTCAATGTCACTTGTCTCCCGTCATTTGTCATCTGGATTTTGAAACGTTTTAGTATAAATATTTTTCGTATTTTTTCTTTGGTATTCTAAACACAAAATATTTGAATATATTCATGGGTTGTGATTTGATGATGGCTGACGTTACACAAAACAACTTTTGTTTTGGTTTGGATGACATAAAACAAAAAAAAGTGAATTATCTTTTTCCTAAGTTGTGTTATTTTTTAGTCTTTTGTGAACGTCATTCTTGAAGAAAACTCTTATTTTTGATTTTATTTCTGTATGAATCCAATTTTACATTGCAGAGGTAAAATTTTGCGTATGCGAATGTATATTTCAATGTCACTTGTCTCCCGTCATTTGTCATCTGAGTTTTGAAACGTTTTAGTATAAATATTTTTCGTATTTTTTCTTTGGTATTCTAAAAACAAAATATTTGAATAGATTCTTGTGTTGTGATTACATAATGGCCGATGCTGCACAGAGCAATTTTTGTTTTGGTTTGGAATATATGGAAAATCTGTCAGCGGTATCACGTCACTACCATGCGCGGAATGCGTTTTCAGATGACATAAAATACAACAAAGTTAATTATATTTTTCTTAAAATATGTCATGTTATTTTTTAGTCTTGTATGAATGACATCCTCAAAGAAAACTCTTCATTTATTTTATTTTATTTCTGTATGAATCCAACTTTACATTGCAGAAGCAAAATTTTGCGTATGCGAAAGTATATTTATATGTCATTTGTCTCCCGTCATTTGTCATCTGAGTTTTGGAACGGTTATACTTTTATGAATATAAAATACTGCCCTATTTATTTAGATATTATATCATTTTTGATACATACAGGGTAAGGAAATTTTAATAGAGGAGAAAACAATCGGAATTTCGCTCATTTTCACAGATACAACCAAATATATATCAACTGTACGTCACAACGTATAGGCAACTATTCTTGCATGCGTGTATATAATGCTGCCGATGGTAAAAACTCATTATCTGATGTAAAGACCTTTTTGACATGTTGTAAGACAAAGGGCAATGAAATATGAGAGTTAATACACCTTTTCAGATAAATGCGTCCGGCATTTTTTGGATCATACATACCCTAATAGGTGGATAGGTCGTGGAAGTTTATTTATTCCGCCACTCAGATCTCCAGACCTAACTTAGATTTGTGGGGCCGAATAAAAGATCTCGTTTACGACGAGGAGATGATTTGATTTAAAGAATACGACAAGCACTACGAAATCAGCTTAGAATTGATATATTTTGAATTTTTATTTGAGAAAAGTTTTGAAACGAAAATGCGCATAATTTGTTAAAGAATTCGATTATCGCATATAAAGTGCCAAAATTTCCGACATTCGTTCTTAGTAGTACTTTAATGCAATCTTTTATCATAACCGTATATAATAATCGTTCACATTTTTGTTTAAACAACTTTTTATTTATATTTAAATTGGGAATTGTCGTTAAGCGAACCGATCAATTTTCTAGTTAGGTTATGTTCGCTTTCGCTTAGAATAGGTTAGGTTAGGTTAGGTTGCTGATAGCTCAAAACGCGATATGTTCTCAAAATCAGTGCCGTTCCGTGTAATTCATAAATCCAGTTTAAAAAGAAGTTAACCAACCGGAAGTACTTTTTTCCGACTTCTGGAACCTCGATAAACAGATTCTTCGACAACGAAAACGCCAAATAACCAAGTGGAATTTAGATTGGATCTAGATCGTTAAAAAAAACAATTTTTCAAGCTATATATATATATATATTCATTTTTTTTAGGTACCAAAGGAAGAAATAGATACTCCGATATCGAACACAACACACCATCAATCCAGCCCGTCCCCAAGTTATTCACCGACAATGTCCCCGTATATGCATCCGCATCATTACAGACCATACGAACCGAGGATGTCGACATCGGGAGCATCTTACGGAGATAACGCCTTGAAACGACCTCTACGAAGTCCTAGCGAAATATTACAGGAAACCGGCAATAGAGCTTCGGTCCTTAGAGACGGAAGCAAAGCTGTAGGAAGACCCGGTTCGCCGGGACAGATGTGCGCTTATAGACCACCTTCCTCTTTATCGAATTTGCCGAATCAACCGGGAGGCGAGACTCCTCCAGAAAGCAGATTCGATCCGGATCCTGCAACCGCTTTGATTTGTCCGGAAACCAATAGTATAGATCGGTTTCAGGATCCGGGACGTCCAGAAGGTAAAAATATTGTTATAAAACGAGTATTTTTTTACTATTTCTGGTTTATTTATAGATTTGAGAAAGAAAATGGACCATGCGATGCAACAAGACGAATCGCCGAGTAGTACCGCAGGAAACGGAACAGGAAACAATAGCAACATGCTCAATAACACCATATCTTCGAACGGTTCTGCCAGATCTCAAGCTAACTACGGCCATGACAGGGAGGCAGATCTTATACAGACCAATATATGGAGTAACGTAGCTGGAAAAATAAATTGCAAAGCCGGAACTGTTAATACAGCGGATGGTGAGAATTTTCTTCATTTTATCAATTTTTTTATCGTTCGTCTCAATATCATCTTCCCGTATAATTCTAATAATATTATTTAGAAACATTTAATAGTCAGTTTACTACCTGAGAGTATCGATTATAACGAAACCTTGTACATCAAATCTGTGTTATATTTTATATAATTTTCTTTAAAAACTCAAATTTTTCTTATAAAAATTATTTTATAATTTAAGTCTTCCTAAATCACCTGATTTGTATATTATTCAACAACAAGCATCAATATTTATAACTTTGTACTTATTTTTGACGTTTTTTATAAATTTATCTGTCAATTTCCTTTTTCCCCTGTACTGTACTGCTTTTGCAGCATTAAAAAAATCCTCATAGTGCTTTAAAACACTTCAAGAATATTTTAAATTACTCCGGAGCATTCGATAATTGTTAACTAATATACACAAAAGCCAATTTCTTCACGATTAATTATAGAAAATAAACAACTAGATGCGTTACATATACGTAAAAGACCTGGTTATAGAGGAAAGAAGAATAACCTATCTTGTCTCGTTACATTCTATTATTCATTTTTTGAAAAACTATAGAAAACAATTAGATACGATTTTTTTGTAATCATATAGGTAAAGGCCACGTTTTCAAGAAAAGAAGAAGAACCTGTCAAGTCTACTATATACAAAACTCTTTTGTTCATAACCTAAAAAACAATCAGATAGTTACCTGTGTAGTCATTTAGATAGAGGCCTAAATATAAAGGAGATAAGATTATGGTTAGAAAGTACGGGGGTAGAAAAAAGAAGAACAATTTACGTATACGCGTCAAAATATGTTGAATAAATGTGGCGCAACATTATCATTAAGGTAAATTTTAAAGGAAGAGGAAAATAGTATTAATGAGAAAATACAAAATAGGGGCACGCTTTCTCGTTATGATTCTTATAGGTTATATTTTGTCTACACCAGCGCCATTTTGGAAGGTTTTTTAAACTGTTATTTATCTATAGAGGGTATAGTGAAAGAGAAATATCTCACGTGGAAAGAAAATTGAGAAAGTCACCAGCTGCATTCGTCAAATAATAGTTCAAAAACCTAATAGGGACAAAGGGTTCAAAATTTTAATATCAGTTTTTACTCGAATAATTCGTTGTATGAAATAATGTGGTCATTATAACCTAAAACAAATTTATACTGATGCTAAAGTGGCCACACCTGTATTTAACACATTTTGACAGACATTTTTCATATACAAACATTGTTCTTTTTCTCTTTAACCTCCACACTTTTTTGGAAAACTCTTGAAAACATGTGAATGTATATAAATAATTTAAGAAAAACAATAATCTGTTGAATCTAAATACTATATTTACTGTCCTTTTTTAATGAACTGAAAAACAAGTGGATTTAATACCTGTGTAATCATATAGGTAAAAGCCTAGTTATACGGTAAAGAAGAATAACCTATAATAACTTTTGTTATAATATTTCATCTTTCCCTTTTTGGAAAACCATAAATAGCTGCGATATTTCTCTAATAAAATAGATAAAGGGCACGTTTTAAGGAAAAGAAGAATAACCTGTCAAATTCGAATTGAGCAATCTAATGAACTGTCAAATTCCATTCAAAAATGATCGCCGTGGGTTAAACAATTGCTTTTGCCATAAGCTTCTGTGTTGAATTTCTTGAATTTCACTTTGCAACCTTTAAAAGTAGTACTCACTAATGTTTGATATTTAATTTAAGTATTTTAAATTTTGTAAATTGCTTGGAAGCTTACTTGCATACTAAAAAACTGCAAAAATACTTAGTTTTATTAATCTCATAGAAACAGATCTAAAAACTATCTATGAGCTCCTCTTAACACCATGAAACAAAAAAATTAATACAGAACAACTGAACTACCCAAAAACACAAAACAAGAAAAGTTAACACGGGGACATACGAGAAAGTCCATTTAAAATGGCCGCCGTAGGGGTAAACAAATGCTTTTGCCGTTTATGTCTGGTTTGTGATGTTATTTGTTCGATTTTACACCTTATTATTTCCAGTTATACTACGAAATAGCTTCGTATAGGGTTGCTACTTAAAGAAGTACAAAATTTTCTCACGGAAACGGAAACCTGTGGAAAATTTGCAAAATTTTAACTAAAGTTCCTTTCATATAATGAAACTCTCTTTGAAGCTGTAAGTGTGTCATTGTACCTTTTAGGTGTCAATAAATTGTCACTTTGCAACCTTAAACTCGTGCAATATTCAGTTTTAGCTGCATTAGTTCCATTGAAATAGATCTAAAATTTATTTGTGAAGTCCTCTTAACACCATAAAATCAGAAAACTCTTACCACGGAAAAAATCAAGAAAAGCTAACATAGGTACAGACCAGAAAATCGATTGTTTACTCCACGGCCGCCATTTTGACGTAGATCAGTTGTTTTTTTAGATTGCCTAATTAGATACGTTACCTGAGTTATCATATAGGTATAGACATAGTTGTAGGGAAAAAGAATAACATATCTAGCCTCTTTACAATCTTTTATCATCTTCTTTTTGTAAAACTGTAATAAAAAATATGATATTTGATTAAACGTTATAAGGAAATGAAGAATAACTTACTTAGTCTTGATACAATTGTTTAAGAATTATTTTACTTTCAGGAAAAAAATTAAAGTGCCCTTTTTGCGAGAGATTATATGGTTACGAGACCAATTTGAGGGCGCACATACGACAGCGACATCAGGGGATCCGAGTACCGTGTCCGTTTTGTTCGCGAACCTTTACCAGAAACAACACGGTCAGAAGACACATAGCGAGGGAGCATAAGGCCGAGCTCAGTTTAAAGGCTTACCAACAGAATCAGCAACAGCAGCAGCAGCAACAACAGCAGGTACACAACCACAATCCTTAAGGTCACGTTTTTAAGGGTATGACAACTACTTCAGATCTGGTGTAAATATTATGTTTTGTGGAGAAGATCCGGTTTGTTTACTGGATAGGAAAATTGTGGTTGATGTTGTTAAACGTAAAATTTTAACTGTAATATTAAGGGAATTTCAGGGTAACAGTTATAAGTGAGAATATTTTGCACATTTTTTTGTATATGTACATCGTAGATTTTTTAAAATTAGATGTATGAATGGGTATAGTGATGTCAAGTTACCAAAAGGTTCGAGTTATTTTATTATGATGGTCAAAAATACTCGAAAAGTAATCGAACTGTGTGGGTCAAAAGTTTTGTATCACATTCTAATATATAAATGAATTATTAAAAAGTTAAACTAATTGAAAATACCATTAGATTCAAATTTATTTAAAAACATGAGCAAAACTACAATTAGAATTATTTTAACAAACTAGTTAACAAACTAATTTCCAATTTAATAAGTTTACACATTTTTAAAAATAACTTCTAACAAAATTATTTTTTTTTCGAATACTTATTTCACAATTAACTAAAGATAATAATACATTTGAATATTCCAAAATCATACGACTGAATAATATTGAAATATTTCTAAAACAAAAAATTGTTAATTTTTTATTTTCGTATAGATGCGTTTTAAACAGTACTTTATTATGAGTAAATAATTTATTTACAAGACATGATCCTTTCGGAAAATGGAGATACGTCCTTTAGGCTGTTTAAACAAAATCACTGTTCCAGAAGACTATTCAACAGAGTTGTACAAGATGGATTCTGAAGAAAAATGGAAATAACATATGTTTTTGACACTATAGATAAAGAAATTTGAATTCTGTGGTTTAGTGTAATGGTACTTTGTGTATGAACCATCAATATACATATTAGAACATTTTTATACCGAATAGTCTGTCAATACAAACATCTGGATCTATTTTTAAACCATCCGTGATTAATTGGAGAGTGTATAACAGATATGGCATAAGAAGAAGAATTGGTCAAGAGATACTTCCTTTAGGCTGTTTAAACAAAATCACTATTCCAGAAGACTATTCCACAGAGTAATTTAAGATAGATTCCGAAGAAAAATGCCATTTACATACGTTTTTGACATTATAGATAAAGAAAATTGAATTCTGTGGTTTAGTGTAATGGTACATTGTTTATTAACCATCAATATACATATTGGAACATTTTTATAACGAATAGAATGTCAATACAAACATCTGGATCTATTTTTAAACCATCTGTGGTTAATTGGAGAGTACATAACACAGATATGGTATAAAAAGGAGAATAAGGTCAAAACATATGTTCTTCAGGGTGTTTAAAAAAAGTTACTGTTCCAGGAGACTATTTTACAGAGTAATTTAAGATAGATTCTAAAGAAAAATGGTAATTACATATATATTTGACACTATAGATAAAAAAATTGAATTCTGTGGTTTAGTGTAATGATACTTTGTGTATTAACCATCAATATACATATTGGAACATTTTTATACCTAAAAGTGTTTCAATACAAACATCTGGATCTATTTTTAAACCATCTGTGGTTAATTGGAGAGTAAAATTCACAGACATGGTGTAAGAAGAAGGACGAAGGATGTTCAATTTTTGATATATTAATACTTTGATTATTTTCGTCAGTGAATTTTTATATTGTAAATATTAATATCAAGAAATCCATTTTTCTTGTTATCAAAAATAGATATACATGACATGAACATGTCCGTTACGTTAATTTAGTTCTGCCATTGGTGGACCGCCTTTAAATGTGGCCTTTAAATGTGGAGTAGACCACGGATCCCAAAAGTTTGGCCACCCCTGATGTATAAATTGGAACTCTATTCTACCCATAGAGAAGAAATAGTAAAGATAGAGAGAGAGTGGGTAAGTGAGCTTGTTCAAGTGGGCCAGAACGGCTGACAGAAAGAGAAAGAACATCGGTTTACCTCTCTCTATTTCTCTATTGTATTCTGATCTATTCTACCTAATAGTCTGTCAATATTAACATCTGGATCTGTTGTTAAACTTTCTTCGTGGTTAATTTAAGAGTACAATAGACCAAGAAGGTCGAGAAATACTTCCTTTAGGGTGCTCGGTGATCGCTCGCTTCTGTGTGGATTGAGTTAAGAATACCAGTCCTGGATCTATTATTAAACTATCCTCCGTTAATATAAGAGAAAAAAAAGAAAAAGGTTTAGAAATTCTTCCTTTAGTGTATTTGAACAGAATTACTTTAATGAGAAGCTTCT
This sequence comes from Diorhabda carinulata, assembly GCF_026250575.1. NCBI lineage: Eukaryota > Metazoa > Arthropoda > Insecta > Coleoptera > Chrysomelidae > Diorhabda > Diorhabda carinulata. The sequence goes on from NC_079470.1 coordinate 4,719,605, forward strand.
TTCATAGTGCCAAATACAAATAACTCGGTTTGGATTGCTTAGATGAGAAAAAAATGGATTTTTTAGTTGTTAACTAGGTTGTAATATCGGGAATTATTGGTGATATTTGTTTTGAACACACTGTTTACATTACCACTGCACGTTCATTCAAAATGACACTGACGGATAGGTAAAATTTACCTTCAGAGTCTGAAGACGGTAACTTGGTTTCGAAACGCAAGTATATAGTGTAATTGTGAGTCTCAGTGTAGTGTAAACAGTGTGTTTAAGAAAATTAATGGAATTATTAATGAATAAAGACACCGTAAGATTCTAGATATAGAAAAACATTAGAAACGTTGATAATTTACATTAAAAAAGTTCTGAATTTAACTAAAAAATGATTATTAGTATTTCTAAGCTCTGTTTCTTTTAATTTTAGTTATTAAAATTTTTTCTGTACTTGTTTATAAGGTATTTCATAATTTTGTAAGATGTAGATGTAATAGTGAGGTTAATACAACTTCTGATGTGGTATTTTCAATATTCTTGAGGGTTTTTCGAATTTTTATCAAAAGTTTTTTTTGGTTTAAAAAGTATCTTGACTTATTTTCTGTTAATCTGGAATTCCTGATCTACGGGTATGGATTGAATAATTTTTTATTTCACGAAAGTAAAAAATTTAAGGAAACGGTAAAAAAAACCATTGGCAAGCGAAACTTTATGAAAGTGCAACTGTAAAATTTATTAGAAATGTGTTCAAATTGTTATATCCTTCATTTAAATGTAAATAATGTTATTTGCCGTTCCAAGATTTTTTTATTTTGTTATTTTTTATCGTAGATGTTTTTTTTGTTGTACTTATTATATATATATATATCATTTAAAATGGTTATGTTTGCAGATCGACCGATTGAAATTTTTCTTTTCGGCGATTAGCGTAATGTTTAGTTTTAGATTGCAGCAACTGCAAATATGAATAAAGCCGACGCCGGCTAAAAACTATCTACCTCATTCGTAACGTCTCTGCCTCAGATTGTTTAAATTTAGTATTTGCTAGTCATTAGTGCAAAAAAATAGGGTTAACTTTTCATTTGATGAAACCAACTCAGGCGACAGGAACATTGTTTCAAATTTTCCCGTTACACACCTATAGCTGTAAAAATTATCTTAATACCATTAGCTCAGGATTTAATTGAATCTATATGTTTGTTAGATAATGATCAAAAACACACATGATATCCATATAACTATCTACCAGGTTCAGGGTCATAAAACACGTTAGCTTAGCGTTTTCAAGATCGTAAGATCCATTTATCGAGTCCTAGATGTTGGAGATTACTATTTCTAGTTTTACCAAAAAAATCTATTATTCCTTCATCCGCGATTTTTAAAAATAGATTCTAGTCTCTCGAAAATGCTAAACTAATGTGTTTTATGATCCTTAACCGTACAAATACGGAATTATAGCACATATTTACTAATGAAACATCTTGTTAATGCAACTAGCACTATCAAAATATAAATAACAGTGAAATTAACCGTAAGTTATCATCAAAATATTTATCGTAAGTTATCATCAAAATATTTATCGTAGGTTACATTTCTTGATTAATACCTTTTCAGTTTTGTTATATTGTTTAAGGACTTGTTTTTTGTCTTGAACAACGCACCTGAAGGTGTTAAATCAATAAAAATTAGGTACGTTCCGTATTTTAAAAGTATTTCGATGATTCAGGAAATTTAAAAGAATGAAGTTATGTTAACTATTGTTTATATCATTTTGTATTCGAAACTTGATCTGATCTGATCATTAAATCTATAGATGGATATCCAATAAGTCGAATGTAAAAATTTTGAGGTGTTTTTATTAGATCGGTTTGTTAAACTATAAGTACCAATTTCTACATCTGGGACTTCTTCTAAAACGTTTTATGATCCCAAACCGAACAAATCGCGACAGTCAGCTGCGACTACGTGGATGGTTGGAACACTTGCAGCTAGTGGAGAAAAAAAAGTTTTTTTAGTAATTTTCTCGTATTTGAAAATTGATCAGACTATAGTTTATTTGATATTTTGAAAATTGCAAATGAAGAATTTATTTTAAATATGATTTTACCACATTTGTTATATCGTTATATCAACGATAAATGAATTTATTTTTTATAACAAAATAAATTTTGCAGTGTTGCGTTAACGCATTAACGGCCGTAAATGGGTTAAAAATGTTAAATTATTAATAATTGTGTACGTCAAACAACGTTGCCAGAGTTTAAAAGTATTTCAATGATTAAGGAAATGTGAAGCAATGAGGTTATGTTAACTGTTGTTTAAATTATTTTATATTCGAAACTTGATGACTTGAGTTGGTTGATTTTCTTTTTATATCACCCCTACATACAAATTTGATCATTAAGTCTGCGGAAGGGGGTCGAATTTGACTAATTTTATAATTTTGAAGTGCTAGTAAACTATTTTTATAAAGTTTTTGTTACCATAATTTTTTTGTGTTAAAATAGAAAGATATTGTGTGTGTAGATCTACGAGTACTTTCATAGCTCAAATATATATAAATAAATAATTTTAATGTTGAATTTAACAATATGAATCCTGATTACGTTATATTTTTTATTATATTTATACATAGACACGGACGAAACTTTATCAGGTCAACCAAATAAAATATTAATTTTAAGTACACTAGTCAATAAATAAAAAAAATATTGTTGGGTTTACTTGGTCCATACGATGATGTTTTGTTACCAATAAAGATGTAATTGTACATCTTATATTTGAATATTACGTTTAAAAATTAATTTTTTCAAAAATAACTTGTTGATTACAAAAAATGTCGTTTTTAACTCCAAGTTACTTTCTACTCCACTAGGTGTTAATTGAACTGGAATAGAGATGGGAGTTTATACTAGCACACTTCCCAGTTTTAGAAAATTCCGTTATAAGTTGTTTTTTTTCGAGAATTTGATAGAATATCATCAATTAAAACTCATTAATATAAAAAAAGTTTCAAAATATGTTAAAATTACTTTTTGACAGTAATATCTACACCTATTGAAAAAAAATTTCTTAGTATCATCATTTTCAATTCCAATTCAGTTTCTTATCTTCAAAGTGCTAATTAACTAGTATAGAGATGGGAATTTCTACTTGACAGTTTCGAAAAATTGTTATTGGTAACTTTCTGAAAGTTATGTATCTCTAAAAGAGTGTATTATAACATTTTGAAATAATTTTTCGTGAAATTACCTTGACTAATTGAAAAATTTACTATCATCATCATAGGGGTTAATAAAACTAGTATCGAAGTAGGAGTTTCAATGAAACAAGTGTAGAGATGGAACTTTGATTTAGTACAACTCCCAGGATTGGAAAATTGTTTTTACTTTTAATTTTTTCAAAATTTAGATAGAATTGTATCTTTTGCAAGTTATTTTCATGAAAAAAAGTGTCTTATAGTATTTTGATCTTACTTTTAACAAAAAATCCTCATCAAATCATGGGAATGTAACTTAGTATCATCATTTTCAACACCAATTCAGCTCCTACTCCTCGAGGTGTTAATTAAACAAAGTAGAGATAGGAGTTTTTGCTAAAACATCTCTCACTTTTGAAACATTGTTGTTATGAACTTTTTTTTCAAAAATTATCTCGAATTTCGTCTATTGAAGGTAATTTATACAAAACAAATTCTAATAAACAGTTTAATATCACTTTTAATAAGAAAATTACAACATATCACGAAAATTTTAACTTAGAATCATCATTTTCAACTCCAATTCAATTCCTACTACTCGAGGTGTTAATTAAACAAGGATAGAGATGGGAGTTTCTACTATCATATCTTCGAGCTCTGGAATATTTTTGCCAAAAAAATATGTAATAGACAGTTTGATATTACTTTTAACAAAAAAAACTTCAACAAATTATAAAAATTTCAACTCACTATCAACATTTTTAACACTAATTCAGTTTTTACAACTTGAGGTTTTGCTAAAACAAGTATAGAGGTGGGATTTTCTGCTAACACAACTCTCAGTTCTGAAAAATTGTTGTTTTGAATTTATTATTCAAAAATTCTATCAAATTTTGTCTATTGAAAGTTATTTTTAACAAGTAAGAGGCAATAAACAGTTTGATATCACTTTTAACAAAAAAACTTCAACAAATTATAAAAATTTCAACTTACTATTAACATTTATAACACTAATTCAGTTTTTACAACTTGAGGTTTTGATTAAACATGTATAGAGGTGGGATTTTCCACTATCATATCTCTCAGTTCTGAAAAATTGTTATTTTCCAAAAATTCCAAAGAATTTCGTTTATCCAACGTTATTTATACCAACAATGTGATAAATAGTATTCTAAAATGACAGTTTACGTGAATAAATTGATGAAATAAATTTAGTTTCAACATTTTTAACTCGAACTTAGTTTCGTATCCTATAGAGATGGAAGGTTCTATAAACAAATCGTCCAGTTTCAAAAAATTATTGCTGGAAGTTAATTTCTAAAAAAATTACTTATTGAGAGTTATTTCACCATATATATGAAATCAAATTATAAGAATTCCAATTCAAAATCATTTTGAACGCCAATTTAATCTTGACTATCCCAAGTTTAGAGATTGGAGTCTCTATCATCCATCTTAGTGTTGAAAAATTGTTGTTATGAACGTTATTTATATACAAAAAAGTCAAATAACACTCTAAAAATGGAAATAACTGAAATTTTTATAACAATTTGATGAATAGTATCGATATTTAAATTAAGTTCATGATGAGTTAATAAAATAAGTATAGAGGTGGGAGTTTCTGATAACGCTTTAGCAAGTTTCCAAAAACTGTTATTATTTTTCTTTCGCATATCATTAATATTAATACTGAAAACAATAATTTTGAATCAACAAACACGCGTTTGTTTTTTAATAAACCAACATAATAAAAAGTTATGATCGTGTATGAGCCAAGTAAACATCAAACGTTGTTTTTTATACATAAATAAATGAATGCAAATAGTAATGAAACTACCTCAAATTGCAGTATTCTATACTACAAACTATATACAATTTACGGGTCTTATTATTATAAACAGTTTTTGTGCATCTACCTCATATATACATGACACTAAGTTATTATTATTATATGTTTTTTTTATATATAAGATGTTTGTTCAGTATATTTGTAATAGTTTCACCGTTAATCATAGTTGATACGAATAGTACAAAATGTAATATTCAGGGAATTAGTTATATAGCCATATGGAACGCAATATTTTTTTTAAATAAAGGAAATACAATAACAAATTATTCTTTATAAACAAAATAGTACCAAAAAATTATTATAACCAGGATTAGGTTGTATATATAAGAGATTGGTCCACATATATACAAAGTGAGCAATTGTTTAATTTTATAAATAAAAATTGTACTTTGTCGTTTTTATTTATTAGAAAAAAATACATGTAAATGGATAATGATAATAATTGAAGAATATGCTTAAAATTGCAAAAAAATCTGGATAAAGCGATAAACCAACAAAAAAATTAATTTGGATTCGTATTATACCCTTATACGCGAGCTGAATACAGTTTTTACATCTTCAATTCTCGTTGTAGTTAATAGAAAATCTTTCGCTTTGTTTCTTTCGATTCTGTCTCCATTTTATTCCATAAACAAAGCAATTCCTCATATTCTCACAAAAAGTGGTCGATATCGAAAATAAATTTTTTATAAACCAATAACCTAACTTTTTAAACGTGTAAATAACGTCACGTGGTCACGACAATGCGGCATTGCCGTTTCTACGAGGTACGTTCCGTGGAATTATTTGTTGTCGTGACAACCTGACTTTGTTTACATGTTATAAAATGTCGCGACTTTTACTATCTTGGCATTAAAGTCGCGACATTGTCGTAACATGGTAACCACCCCTAATGTCAGTACCACGACAGTGTAGGGTAGTTTAATATTTCCTCTGGATTTATTGTGTAAGGCTCTTACGACCGTCTTCCACGTCCACCAAGCAGTGGTGCGAAATCTCTGCACCCTGAAACGAATTAAATTTACATTTGGTACATCATTTGATATTCTGATACCGATGTAATGAAAGAATCATTACTTGATTGCGCACGCGCGATATTTACTAGAATACTGCGACGTCTTGAGTAAGAAATCTGCACTAATACTGATTCCAATGACACCACCCTCCCATCGCACCGTTTATTACTTACTAAAATAATAATTTTATATTTAAAAACATGAATCTATGTCAGACATCTTGAAAATTCAATCTAGGTTGACAACATTTGTTTTGGGATAGAAAAAAGTCTTGTTTTAAAATCGCCTAATGAATTCGAAATGTGTTTTTTCACGAAACTTTTGATTTTGGGGAAGTCGCGAGGCGATAGACCAGTGGAGGTTGACTCAGTTGACTTGACTTACGGTCTATCCGGGTAGAACAAACTTTTTATGGACTCCTCCATGAATCGTTAATCGACGAACTTGACGGTCGTGTCAGTTGGTGCCTCGACCGGTTTCCCTCCTTGAACCGTTCATGCCATAGAATCATCACCAAAAGTTTTTATGACTCTACCGTAAGTTTCAGTTGTCGAATCGTCCCAATTTAGCGAGTAGCTCGAGGTTTCGCTTCCCCATTTTGTGACACATTGTTGAGAGAGAATGTTGATCGTACACAGCTGGAAAAATATTTATTTTGAAATACCTGTATGTTAATTTCATACAAATATTCTATCGTTTATTTAGTTACCTTCATAACTACTCCAATTTCAAAACAAAAAATTCTAGCTCTAAATTAATTCTTGTAGTTGTCTATAATATAGAGGTGGGTACTTCGACAACGATGCTTTCTAACTTTTCTAACTACAGCCTTGAAAATATTTGCGTCAAATTTAATGACAATAATTCGGTCGCACATCTTGACAAAAACGCAGTCAATTCTTTATTTATTTTAACTTTTTACTTCTTAGACTTTTTTATATTTTTTTCCTTGTTATGATTTCCAATTTTGCTTGCACGAGTGCAAATATTTTGAAATTTGGAATTTTTTCTAACAAATAAATCTATAAAACTAAACTAAACCCTCTCGACTCGATGTTTACTTTATTTGGATGGTTTCTACCGTATTATTTCCAAAGGCATATGTATAAAGTATTTATATGAATTTAAACGCAAGTATTCAATCACTATTCGTTGTTCGACACAATCCACTTTGATACTAATATTTAACTTTCTAGAATTCGGGCTTCTACTGTAGATATACTTCAAACAGCTTCAGAATTATCAGTTTCTAACAACATTTGATGCCGTGAGATAATAAAAATGATAAAAGAAAATTTCATAAGTTAAATTCACAAAATACGTAAAATATTCACTGTACTAATATTCGAACGTGTCATCCGTTTCTGGTGTTTTCTTATTTTTTCCAAATAGGTTTATATAACGACTTGATGATAAAAATTCTAGATGATAAATAATTAGAGAAACAAAGTTTTTTAATAACACACTATATATATTTCACAAAAAAAAATACGTAAATGAAAATAATTACTTAAATCTCGCGACAAGCTTTTATATCATAAAAATTGTTAGGTTAGGTTAGGTTAGGTTATGGATGTTATCATTATGGGCAATTATTACATAACCTAATCTGACAACCGGTTAAATATGTTCTATTTGCTTGTCTTTTGCATACTTTTTTTGTTTTTAGAAACAAGTTTAAGAGTTGTGGGCATATTAAGATCCAGTAGAGTTTACTACTACTAACATAAAATCGTGTACGACGTTGGTATGACTTTTACGAACTTACATAACCTCAATTTTTATATAAAAAACTTCAATAAATATTTTCATTGAATATATACGTGGAAATCTAGAAGTAACACAACAAAAGGTAGCAAATGTAGTGCCACATCCTGGTTATATATATATATATTTTTTGGTAAATAACTAGAATTAGTCGGTTATTTAGTAATTCATCGCTGCCATAACAAAATCAGGATGAATTTATTTTAAATTTGATATCATGCTGTTGATACCAGTTTTCTTGTTCAAAAAATATTTTGATTTTCGTTTTTATCGATGCCGCAAACAGTATCAAGAGTCTGTTCAAAAATTCCAATAATAGTTTATTCGTTTTACGAATTTTTTTTCATCGTTACAACACTGTTAATTTTAAACCGAGAATCTGCTAATCTTAAACATCGAAATAATAATACCGTACGAATCAGTGGTAAACAAATAAATTTTACCGAGGTAGTTGGTTGCCTTTTCCAGATCTATTATGGTCCTCTGGATTTAGATTGCGTACTGCAACTTGTTCATCCATCTTCACTTTTCAATGGCGTGAATAGATCTGGCAACGCCGCAGAAGAGTTCTCGTTCAACGATCAGCAGTGGCGCTTTGATGGAGAGAATCTACATGAGAAATTCTTTGACTATCAATTTTTGATGTCTATTGAGCTTGTTTATAATCTCACAACAGTTTTGATTGTTTTACTGTCTTTACGTATCAGTGAAATGAATTGTGGCTTCCGTTTATTGATCTGTCAACACCGCAAAAGGATTACTCGTAGGAACCCGATTTTAAAGGAGAGTGTTGATTGAATATTTTCTTATTTCAATGTCAAAGTCTGTTTTATCGGTTTCGTATTACAAAAAAATAAAATTTTGATCATCAGTTTTGATACTGGTTGCTGTATGGTAAAAAAAATGTAAGTCAACTTCAAAGAACTCATTGATTAGTTTATAAGGCACTTTATCGATCTCGCTATCCATTCAAGACTTTAATGTAATTATATTTATTTCAATGGGTGATATTTCTTCTTTGGATAGCCGGAACGATGTTCTTACGAATAATTTCTATATTTAAGTCCGATACGGGTAATTTTGTTATTTAAAAAAAAAAAAAGATAAACTTGTATATTCTGAGGCATCAGGGTTCGATATTTTGAAAACGGTTTACGTTTTAAAAATATTGGAAATATTTACGTATCTACTCGCTTAGAATCACAATGAAAACACATTGGTTTATCGTTTTCGAAATCGTAGAATCCGTTTATCGTCGGAAATTAAAACTTTCAATTTAGAAAATCCTCAAAATTAATTGTTCGGTTAAATTATATACCTAAAACGATTATTGGTTAATTGGAAGTACCTATAAATGGATTTTACCACTTCGAAAACGCTAAACTGACGTGTTTTTATTGAGATTGTGAACCGGGCAGATATGAAAGTGTAGCCAAAATATTATGTTTAATGCTTTTAGATTTTAAGTTTCAGAAAACGTGGGTACTTTAAAAGTAAATTAGAAAAAGAAATTTTAATTTTTTTCAATTCCTGCAATTATCGGACGCTTGAAAATGGCTCGACAATTTGAATGTGGGAATTCAGTATGAAATGGAAGAAATACAATCAATTTTTTTTTCAATCAATTTGTTTTCATTTCGTCAAATTGAAATTTTTATTAGAAAAATACCAGCAAAGTATGTAAATTTTTCGAAAAGGTCATCCCTTCACCGGCATTTCCAAAAGGGTCGCTTCTAATGCCATGTAAATTCGTCGCCGCCATTTTGTTGGGCACTTACCTGCATCTGCAAGTAAACATAAGTCAAAATACCAAGTTTTGATGTTAGTACCACCTCCTATGAGGTGAGGTGGGACTTTCACTTAAAACTCACTCTCCTCGGTTCATTGCGGCAAGAAATTTTTCCTCGTACTTTGACTACTGCCTATTGTTGGTATTACTAATAGCTGTGAAGCGTTCACCCATCCACCACTTGGGGACGCGCCTTGTATGGTACGAGCAACCCACTCGGGAACCTTACTCAACTCACTTAATCTCACCTAACCTAACCACCCGACAGCAGCTCATTGTCGGGTAGTGTCGGACTCCTATCGACTATAACCCTCCTTGGGCTCTCTCATTTTGTTTTGGTATCATTTCTACCAGCGCATCTGGAAGTGCCTATGTTCGCCATCGTCCTCTCCTCCTCACTGCTCACTCAGACTTCGATAACAAGAATAAATCGGCGGGTCCATAGGCCGTACATTCCGTTTTACCATTTTTGCCTTTGCGTCAGCTTTCTGGCTATGGACCATGCTCGAAAGGATTTTCCACTTAGATCCTCTGAAGAGATCAATGCTGAAATAATTTTTTCAACAAGGCGTTTAACTGCTTTAGTAGGCCTTGTACATTGAAGTATATTTGCCCAACCTTTGTTTGTTTTCTTCCAGTACTCTAAGTCGTCTGCAAAACCAACTAGGCTGACTATTTAACCTTACATAACCTCACTATTTTGGTACTATTATATAAATGCTGCTTTTGAATATAAACCCCCGGCGAACAATTTACTTTTAGGGATTAAATGGCCCCTTAAATTACGACGATCATTTCACATGTGGGATTGGTGAATTGAGAGGTGACTCACCGCATATTTTTTAAACAAATACGAAAGGGAATGTCAAAACACAGCTCGAGGTAGCCCAGTTCTTGTTAATCTGCGTTCTAAACAGAATAATTGCCCTTATTTTTGTCGATGTTTGTTTATACAAGGTGTCCAAGAAGAATGTCGAGTATTTTACTTCAAGAGAGCCTGTTTTTTCAACTTGAATGTACCTTTAGAAGGATTTAGTCTATTTCGAAAAGTTTTTTTCAATTTTAGAATCACAGTTTCGATCTATACGTCACCATCAATGTTGTGTATCATCCCTAAATAGTAAAAAAATAGATTTAAACCATAAGCTATGTTGCCAAATTTAACTCTATTCCAGAGATGTTTAAAAAATATTTTAATAAAGCTTTTGTTATTTAAATTTTTATTATTATTATTATTGCCTACGAGGTATGGGCCAAAACTCAAAAGTTTTTTTTACTTTTTTGTTTTTTAACCTAGTATATTATAGCACTAAGAAGAATGAGGTTATAACTTTCACTAAAGGGAATACCATATGATTCAAGGTTGTTATTTTTACTAAAGGGGATATTTTTACTTTGGGACATACCTTAGAATTTGAGGTTATTGCTTTTTTTCCAAAAAAAACTTGTTCCATAATAATCAAAACATAATAGATGCCAAATTTCAAAGCTACTTAATTGTACTGAAAAAATGAAATGCTATGTTGTCAAGTTTAGATTTATAATAGAATGATTGGAAATAATTTTTTCTGGTGAATATTCCATTAAATTTATTTTTTATGGATAAATGTTTAGTTTATAAAAAACAATTGCAACAAAATAAGTTATACTGCCCAATTTGTGACCAGTCAAACAAATGTCAACTTGATATGCATGTATTGTGACAAAATTTTGAAAAAAAAATTTGTATGAATGCGGTTATTTCGATATGTAAAATTATATCAATGTAGTTGGTAAAGCAAAATGTAAATAAACCAAGGATAGGAAAGAAATAATAGTATGGCTGTGGATAATCAATTTTAGGATTTTTGTTATAAAAACTGAATCGTTTTTTCAATCAACACGTTAAAAATAATAATTCCAATACCATAATTGCAGTTTTATCACAAAATTCTAAGTAAACAGTCCCTAATTCTCCTTTTATTACCTTCCCTCAAATTGAGCAATCTAACGAATTGTCAAAATCAGTTGATGCCTATTTAAAATGGCCGCTGCGGGGTAAACAGATGCTTGTCAATTTGTAGTTACTAATTCAGATTCCAAGAAGCGCGCGATTAGCGTAAATAGATTTTTTTAAAGCCCTATTTCACAAAATAATAAAACTGATATAATTCTTCTAGAGCAATTGAAGTATCAACTCTTTATAAAGAGATTAGCCTTACCCCGCGGCGATATGATCTCTCATTCCTGCAATAATTAAACTTAATTGTTTATTAGTAAACTAAATTAGGTTATGTTGAATACGTCATTTAAAAAAAGTCTAATTTGTCTGGGCTCGAGCTTCAACTGAATTGATTCGAGAATTTAACAAAACGATCGTGGGTTGAAATGTTTTAGATTAGGGTTAAATGACATCACCCTGCATATAAGTTTTTTTTATAGATAGCCGTTTCTAAAATATTTTTTATGTTGATTCTATATCTGCTTTCCGTTTTTCTCTATCACGTCGAAATTTTCTATAATTTCATAATTTAATTTCACTCGACTGAGATATGTATTTTATGAAAAAAAATCAACAATACAAATTTTGTTTCAATTAAATATTAGTTTACGTGTACAGAGATGTATGATTGAATTATTTTATATTAGTTATCGAACTTTCGTTTTTTTTATTTCCTTCAAATCTCTAGGGTATCTTGGCAAAAGCTCTTGAGATGTTATCCAATATGGTTCCATCATTTTCATATGTTTCCTTCATGTAACCAAAATGGGCAACTGGAATGGAGGAATTCCATTATGTAGAAGAGCGTCTTTTAAATTTCATAGATTAGGAATATTACAACAGAATACCATAAGTAAATTTCGTTCTCTATAGCGATACCAAGAATGTACCTGGAGATTTTCTGATTTCAGTTTTGAGTCTAGAACATTGAATAGGTTCAAATATCTAACCAAATTTTGCTTGAGTAAACAGTTGTGGTTCGTTGTATCTTCCTGGAGTAAATTCTTATGAATTGGACTCACTCTCAGATTTAAATGGTACATCTGTCGAAATACTAGTTAGAGGACGATTCAGTAGATCTATACCATGTGGTACAGGTTTTATTGCTGAGGGAATTCCATGGTAATAAACGTTTTTTAGTCTTAAAACCGTATCCGCAGGTCTTGACCATACAAAAATTACATGATTCCGTGGTTTTTGCTATACCATAGGGATGCATTTGCTTCTTTTTTTTTTCCTCTATCTAAAAACGAAATCTTTCAATACAGGTGCGATACAATTTTTGGGGAGCCTATGATTTGTCTTGATCTCCAAGTATGAAGTTGAATTATGCAAAATACGGGATTTTTACTTATCAATCAATGTCACTTTGGAAGCGCAGATTTTGTATCGACACTATTTTCACAGTTATTGGAAGAAGACTACTGAGTGACGAATTAACTCTTTACCAGAGAGAAACTTCTAACCAGGGGCGCGAAAACACCCTTTAAAAATGAGACCACACCTCCTTTTAGAGTGTCCACCCAATTTTTTCTTAAATCAAAATGACTCATATAATGTTAAAAATCTGGTTAGCGAGTAATGAATCCTGGTAGCGAAAGCACTGATTTCAATTGATTGTATTATACAAAAAATATTAGATTTCGTAGCACTAACTCAAGAATTTATGAATATAAATGATTACAGAAAGACAGTTTTTGGTTTATTCGAAAAAAAAAAGATGAATAAGCCCAAGTGAAAACCTTTTTTACAATTATTCAACTAGACATCCCTTTTTTAAGAGTTAGGTTGTTGTGCCTCTGTATGTAACGTGTTAACGGTTCGTATCCTATTGACTGCGCCAGATATATATTTGAAAAATTGAAATTCGTTTTTAAATTTTTTTTTATTTTACAAAAAAGGTGTTTTTATTACAGTTTATAACAGTTAACTTGAAGTAAAAAAATTCTAAGTAAGGTGTTATATTTTATAGGTGTTATCAAATTCTCGGCTGGTAACTCCTCTATCCGTAGGATGAAAAAATGATGGGATAATTCTTCGAAATCTAATTTCTTTACTTTGGTGGATTTTGAATTACTACGTCTTCTTTTTAATTAAATAATTTGAATTTATTAATTGATAATTCGCAATATTTATCAACGAATGCGATTGCACTTGAAATATTCTATAAGTTCGATATAACTTCTTGGGATTCCACAGGGATGATCATTAGTTCGTTGTTTGTAAATTGATTAATTATTGGATTTGAATTATCTATTTATCTATATAAATATCGACAATTTGGAACCGGAAAAGGTCACTTGGGTTCCAAGAAATGTATCGTATGCTAAGATATTATTGAATTCAGGAATTTGATCATTTTGGTATATTTGATTCAAATATTTAATCAAATTTAGAATTTTTTTGATATTATTGAAGTGTGGAGAGTATTTAACTTGGAAATCAGATCCACTTTGTGAGCGTAGGTTCGTATCCTATTGACTGCGCCAGATAAATATTTGAAAAATTGAAATTCGTTTTTAAAAAACTTATATTTTGATTACAAAAAAGGTGTTTTTACTACGAGAGTTATGCAGAAACTGGAAACAAAATTAACAGTTAACTTAAAGTAGAAATTCCAACTAAGGTGTCATATTATATTTTTTGTGAATGGAATCTGTTGGAAATTCTTCGAAGTCTAATTTCTCTTCTTTGGTGGATTTTGATGTGCTACGTCTTCTAATCAAATATTCAATCAAATTTGGAATTTTTTTGATATTATAGAATTGTGAAGAGTATTCAAATTGGAAATCAAATCCACTTTGGGAGCGTTGGTTCGTATCCTATTGACTGCGCCAGATAAATATTTGAAAAATTGAAATTCGTTTTTAAAAAACTTATATTTTGATTACAAAAAAGGTGTTTTTACTACGAGAGTTAGACAGAAACTGGAAACAAAATTAACAGTTAACTTATAGTAAAAATTCCAACTAAGGTGTCATATTATATTTTTTGTGAATGGAATCTGTTGGAAATTCTTCGAAGTCTAATTTCTCTTCTTTGGTGGATTTTGATGTGCTACGTCTTCTAATCAAATATTCAATCAAATTTGGAATTTTTTTGATATTATAGAATTGTGAAGAGTATTCAAATTGGAAATCAAATCCACTTTGGGAGCGTTGGTTCGTATCCTATTGACTGCGCCAGATAAATATTTGAAAAATTGAAATTTTTTTAAGATAAGTGTACAACAGACGTGGTAGAAAAAATTGCATTGTTGAAATCAGAGTGAAAAAGCTACTTGAAGAAGATCAATTCCCATTTTGTCATGATACAGGGTGGTTAACATATTTAAATGAAGTTTGATTTCATTATAGTTGAAAAACAAAGTTGATAGATCGTTTTATTTTCAAGATAATGAAAGTTACTATGCTTTACCAACATAGAAATTGTAAATATAGGCACTTGAATTATTTATAAACATTGAAATTAATTGTTGCCTGTTATTATATTCATTGTAAAATAAATATTTGATGGGATTAAAAGAAAGTGAGTACAAATACAAAATCTACCTCATTAAAGTTAACGTAAGCAATGTGGCTATACATTAACTAGTACAAAAGTATGTATAGTTTTTTTTGTACCTTGTATAATACTAGCTTATAATTATAGGTGTGTATATGAACTCAGGAATTTTCAAGTACAAAAAAAATAGAAACAAAGATCGTATTTCTACCAAAATATTCAGGGAATATCGTTTCATATAATGGTTGTTATTGATACAATTGCTGGGTAAATATTTAAAATAAAAATCGTTTAAATGTATAAAGAGTACTAATAGGACTAATACAAAAATAATATTTCGAAAAATTTCTGTATTTGTCTACGTACTGTGACTGTGACACTATTTATATTCATAAATGACAGTCTATACAACCGCCGATAGGGTGTTATAGCTAAATAAAATAATCCCCGTTTTACTTAAAATACCGATCAACAAAAACTTAGTTGTGTTTTAATACGGTGAATATAAACAGGGTGCTTCAAAAAAAGTGATCACGTCTCTAGGATAGATAGAAAACTTAGAAATATTGCTGCAACTACTGGCAACACTGTATTGAAATTTTGTACGAATATGTTTGGGAAGCTGATACATCCAATGAATTTGTTTTTATGTCTGACTCCCATAGAGGGCGCTAATTACACAGTTCGTACCAAGTAGTATTGAACATATTAGATTTACTAAGCAAAATTTCGAGTGAACTTTAATATTATTTAATTTTATATAAAAAATCTTGACAAAACTCGATGCTGTGAACCATTTTCGCAATATTTTGATTTGGAAATTATGAAGTAATAACTGAAGTATTGATGAAGTTTTATTATTAACATCATCTATCAAATACATTTAAAAAAATTGGGACTGAAGGGTTTGATGATCATAAATTGCGGTAATGAGACTTAACCGGTTGTTTCATTCTAAGGCCCCCAATAGCTCAGTGCATATACTTTGACAAACAAGATCCTATACTGATTAGATTTGATTTATGTGAAACGTTACAAGAAACGAAAACCCTCAGTCCAAATGTTTTTAAATGTACGCTTTTTATCGATGGAGTTAATAATAATAACACAGGCCAACAAAAAACTTTTGTTTGAAAACTTTTTTTTATTTTAATAGCTGATCTTTATAGATTTTCATGTGCTGAATCCAAAACTGGCCTTAGTTTTTTTGTATCACCCATAGTTTCCAAGCAGTATGTATTTTATTATAATATTTCCCTTTTTTCTTTGAAACTTCTTGTGTAACTTTTTCTTTTCGATGATTCGCTTGCTTAACTTCTCGGTGAAGTGACCAACAGTAATCCCCCATCATGTTGGTGCTCCAGCGGTCCTGGTAACGTTTTTTTATCACTTTAACAATCAACTTGCTTCTCACAAACATTTCCTAAATTGTCCGGGAAGTAATCGAGGTGGGGAAGTGAACTTTCAGACTCATCAAACATCCTAACTTTTCAAACTTTTTTAGCATATTGTCAACAATATTCTGGGTGTTTTTTTCATTTCCCAAGAATTTGGTGACAACTTGCTGAAGGATACCCATGCGTCTCTTTCATTTGAGGTCATTGTGGATTCGAAGTTAACGTCAAACATCATTTTTCGAATATCGGGTCCGGTAAAAACGCCTTCTTCCAATTTAGCTTCTGAAAGGTGTGGAATTTAGCATATTTCAAACTAAAATGTTTTCTATGAATGCTCATTTAAGTAGTCGAAAAGGTTTTATTAAGATTCACTGATCGATGCTGGATTACTACCAAAGCACTCTTCATATACGTGGGAAAAGTTGTGTGAGGAAATTTCCACTTTTCCATTTCTCTATCCTACCAAATCCTTTTTACAATTATTCAACTAGACACTCCTTTTTTGAGAGTTAGGTTGTTGTGCCTCTGCATGTAACATGTCAACGTTGGGAGCGTAGGTTCGTATCCTATTGACTGCGCCAGATATATATTTGAAAAATTGAAATTCGTTTTTAAAAAGTTCTATACAACTTTTTGGGATTCTACAGGGATGATCATTATTTCGTTGTTTGTAATTTGAATAATTATTGGATTTTAATTATCCATTTCGGTCGCGCAACATCCAGTTGGCGATTGTCCGTTTAATAGTTGCGGCGTGCAATTTTCAGCAGTAAATATCATCAATTTGGAACCGGAAAAGGTCACTTGGGTTCTCTATCCTACCAAATCCTTTTTACTTGTCTATTTCTATACATTCTACAAAGGTGCGCAAATCATCTGAGCTGTTTTAACAAACTTGAAATGAATTTTTTAACGCAAGCTTCAAAGATGTATTTTCAAAATATTTTTTTATAATAAACCGCTAGATGACATTATTTGCTAGCGCTCCCAATACCAGCGGTTGTATATTCTGTGCCTATACACATTGAGTTCTAAATATGGACCGGCTAAATTATATCAAAAATGATTTACACGAGTTTTATTAATTTTATGTATTAGTACATCACAATCACATATTAGTGATTAAAATATTATTATCTATTTAAAAGCTGGTTATTTGATTAAACTGATTCGTGTTATTTAACATTTGGTCCCTCTATGTTTCAAAATTTTGTTTTGCAGAAGATAATTTGAGAGAAGTAGAACCCTGTCCGTACAAATCATTAATCCCGGAGCTACCTTTGTACCTGGTAGCTCCTTTGTTGATGTTCAGCATACATGACTTTGAATTACGTCCACAGGTTCAGTAGAACTTTAGAAGCTCTGTTTTTTCACACAATGGACTTTTACGTGGAATGGTGTTTGGCCATTGAGGTGTATATCCAGGATCTTCGATGAAAGATTAAAGACACTGTAAGTTCAAACCAGAGAAGCCTAGACATGTCATCGTTCTAGAATAAATAACGGTCACGGTGCTCAAAGTTATATTTGGAGGTCAATATTGATTTTAAACTAGAATCACCTTTAGATTTTTGTAATGGGACATTATAGCACTACCTATCCATTACCTTTAGTTTCACGTCATGGGGTAACATCAGGGATCACAGTTTGGCTAATCACGTTGATTTACTGAAGAGTACAAATTGAGAACATCAGTTAGAATCAAGGTCAAGCAGACAACCTGTTCGTTCAATATCATTATCACTTTTTATTTATTGTAAGCGCGGTTGCAGTTTTATAAAACAATGTTGTACCATCAGTTTTTTTTAGTAAATCGTTGCTCCATGGTTCATTTTTCTATAAACGGAACTAAATAGTAGATAAAGTGGAAGAAAACGATTTTTTTTTTCAATAAATAGTGACGTCGTTCGCTCTGATTGGTGATATCATATCGGGATTACAAATTTCTTAGATTTCAATGATGTCCGTTGAAGCGTTCCATATATTTAAAACTCACTCTGTATAAATAAATAAATATTATAACAAATTTTTGCAAAATTAAGTGTATTTAGATCTTTAACGTTAAAAATTGTGAGCCTGTTGGAATATGAGTTTTAAAATGAACTTCTTTCACAATTATAAAATGTACAGTACACTTTCACATCTATTCTACTCCAAAATACGGAGTATAAACAATTTGTGTATATAGAAAAAGTAATTTAAATGCAAGTATTTATATGTATCCATGTTTCTGTTTTACTTATTAATTTTAATAAAGAATTTGTCGTTTATATTGTTATTTCTTTTACCATTTCATCAGAAACTTGATGTTGTGTTATTAGAAAATACCCAAAATATAATTGGCGCAGTCGAAAGGATAATTTTAGTTGAAATTCTTTGCTTGTCAACGTTTATTGACGATTTTAAATAAAAAAGAGCATTCGTGAATAGCATTTGACACAATAAGTCGTATGACTGTCACAGAAGTGGCGCTAATATTGTCAAATCCAACTTTAAACTTTGTTGAATCATTATGGTGGTCCAATTGTGGTATTTACTCAAAGAAAATATAAAAAAAGTCCACAAATTGGTTATATCTAATCTTAAATTGAAAGTTGATGATTCTGAATAGTGTTTAGACATGTTTACACGTAATAAATCAGATTTTTCGCGTTGATATGTGACAATAGACGAAACATGGATCCATCACTTCACTAATGAATCAAAACGATCATCATCTGAGTGAACTGCATCTGGTGAACCACGTCCGAAGCGTTCAAAGACACAAAAGTCATCGGGGAAGATTAGGGCTTCAGTATTTTGGGATGCGGTTAGAATATTGTTTATCGGCTGTTTCCAAAAGGGAGGAACAGTCAATAGAGAATATAACATAGAGTTGTTGGATAGTTTGAATGGAAAAATCAAGGAAAAACGGCCACATATGTCGAAGATAAAACCACTATTTCATTAAGATAATATACCGATTCACAAGTCGGTGGCAACGACAGTTAAATTGTTTTCTCATGCACCTTATAGTCTAGATCTGGTCCCTTGTGACTACCAACTATTCGCTGATCTCAACAAAAATGCTCGCCGGTAAGAAATTCAGCTCAAATGAAGAAACAATTGCTGAAACTGAAGTCTATTTTGACGCAAAAGACAAATCCTTCTTGAAGCACGGAATCAAAAATTTAGTGAAGCATTGGAATTATTTGTAGGACATTATATTGGTGAATAAAATCGATTTTTAGCAGAAAAACGTGTTTCTTTAGTTAGTCACACGACTTATTGAGTGATGTGTTCGGTCAGATTCCTCCCTAATTGAAATTTCTTTCAGAATATTTTATTATAAGATATCGTTCCAAAAAAGCACAGTTAAAATCAGTTTTGAGCAGACAACTAATCTCTCAGTATCACAGCAAACGGAAAAACAAATATATTATGACGTAGAACGTCATGTAACAAATCTTCAGTGCGCAACTCGAAAAAACATCGATTGCGATTTAATACAAATAAAAATAATTATAAACCAAGAGCCTTATAACAGAGAAAAGCAAAAATATAATAAAATGATAGCAATTCAGAGCTACAGCTGATAAAACAGCAAGACGATCAATAAAAACTCAAAATCCAACGTATTTAAAATGATTTTGAGCTTAATACCTACATTCTAAAATTCTGTCAATCAATAAATCAAATCAAACATAGAGCTGGAAGTCTTCTTTAATGAGGGACTTTAGGAGCTCTGCCGTTTTTTGCTTTATCGCTTCCATCGACTCAAATCTGGTCCCTTTCAAAGCAGATCTTTTTCTAACCTTTCGAAGAAATCTGAGCAAACCCGTTGACGCAAGAACATTTGGTCGGGTGTCAGATTTTTTGTCACCAACTTCGCATAGACTTTTGTCATGTGTAATTCATCTAACAGTTTCTTTATCAGCGTTTACAGCCTCGGCAATCATTCGGAAGCTCATTTGACGATCTGCACGCACAATTTGGTTGATTTTGGTTATTTTTCCTGGAATTGAAAGTCACAGGGCGACCTGGGCGCTGGTCATCTTCAGTGCTCTGACTAAAGCGCTTACACCACTCAAAAACACGCACCCGAGATAGGGAATTGTCCCCGTAGGCCTCTTGCAACAATTTATAGCACTCAGTCGGAATTTTTTTTCAATTTAACGAGAAATTTGAGATTGATTATGGTTGAGGTTCCACCTGAATTCATGGTTAATCACATTTCATAAAATACATGTCGAGAACTGTATTGAATACTATGACAGGGTGAATTAATTATAACAGTACAGATTATTCACTTTGGAAAGCAGCCATTCTACATAATCCACCAATAAGGAGGGAAGACAGGAGGTGGATATGAGATAAGATGCAAAATGCAAGTAGATTTGCGAAACATTTAGAAAAAATTTTCTAGAAGATGAAACAGAAGACTTATAAACCAAAATAGGAAGATTCAATTGTTAGACCCACTTCTAGAAAAAAGTTTCTACGGAAATTACGACAAACATAAATCCTGGAGAATCCCCTGAATATTATCAATTCGCCAGGGAAGTACTGAGGCAATTTAAGCACAAAGCTATAGTCAAAATGGTTAAACATCCAAGCTGAGTTATATGTAGAAAGTAACAAGGGTTGTAATGGTACCTAACACAGGTAAACCTCCCAAGGAAGTTACATTTTACCTTGTTGAAGATAGTTGATGAACAAAATTCCATGATTATCCCAAAAAACGGTCGCCATCACTTTTACAGCCGATGAAATTGTCTTTGCCTTGTTCGGAACAGGTACGCCCTTTGTAGTCAACTGTCTTTACCCTTTTTCCGTTTCAAGGATATAGTGCTAAGCATAATACTTCACTCAGTACATGGCCAATGCGTTCTTTAGACATGCCGATAATCTCTTCCATCTCTATAACCTTAATCCCACGGTTATCCACTACCATGAACTTGTTTGATGGTATTGCTGGTTGTCGTAGCTTTTGGCTGAACCGACTTCGAATGCAGGAAGTCATTCAAGCTGATATATTCGAAATTATAGCCTCATCATCATTGTACAAACCAGTATTATTGGTATTTAAGTAAGACAGTTCCTATGATTAGAGTTAAGCTTTCGGATTAAACAATTTACCAGTCATCGCATGCTTAAAAAATGCTAATTAATCTTTGAATATCAAAAAAGACAGGCAACACCTCTAATTCCGTTCATAATAGCTTCGGAGAACTCTTCTGAACCCAGTTTTGCTCCCCTAACTTAACCTAACTTTATAATTATTACCCGCGCAAACACGTATAACAGAGAATTCTGTCGTCTTGAGTCTGTTTTGAACGTTGGTATTTATTGGGCGGTCGAAAGTAAAATACTGTTCATACTATCACTGCATCTTTAGAAACATAAGGAGATGATAATTTAGTTGTCGAAACGTGCGTTATACAGTGTAACGGTTCAAGAAATTCCAATTTAGTTGGTCGAAGGTGGAGTTGAAATATTTAATCATCGTGAACATATAGGCAACCATGACTACTGAAGCTTGTTATTTGGGTTGTCTACCTCGCAGGAAAAAAATTAATATGCTAATACTTTCGAGTGTATTAGATATCTAAAGATGCTCTCCTGTAAGACTTTAGTTAGTTAAGTTAGTTGTAAAATGCTGATTAATCTTAAGATCAGATTCTAATGATAGACCTTCAAAATGTACAGGATGGAACTTCTGTTATAATATTTGTCTCATAGATGTACTATAAGAAACTGTACGTTGAGTTCGAATTATTTTGCATCCAATGGGTTATTTGTATCAACAAACTTTCTTCCCATAATAATATAGATATAACATGAGTTGCTAATCTACTTATTACGTGTTTTTGTGGTTATAATATAACGATATAATTGATAACCGCGACAAATTGCCCCAAATATAAGCGGAGACACGCGCCGACACGCGTACCCACTAGATCACGTGTTGGTTGAAGATACGATTATAGAAAGAGTGATAATAATAGCATTATAGGAAAATAACGAACGAAAAAATATTAATAATATTTGGATTAGTGTATTTTCAAAAGTGTTTTTAGAAATTATTCTTTATCGACGCATGTGAAATTTAAACTGATACTTTTAAGGGTTGCATGCTTCCTATTGACTGTTTCCGATATGATATGATGATATAAAACGATAAAATAAATTTTGTTTATGAAATATGTAAACGAGAAACCCGATAACGTCATTGAGAAAGTAAACGTTACAGAAATTGACAAAACAAAATGATTTAATCATTATTACTATACAAAACCCAAATATGCAAATGGAAAACCCGAATTATGCAAATAATTCAGTTAAAATATGCACAAAATTGTCTCAGTTGAATGTATCTGCCTGGGCAGTGCACGAAGCGTTTTTCAAGCAGAAACTTGTGCAATTGAATAATGTTTTCATTTCAATTTAGAGATGAAGCATCACAAAATCATCATTCTGTCCGATAGCCAAGCAGCTATTAGAACTCTAAGTTTCAATATCATACAATCCAAACTAGTTTGGGAGCCGGCTGATCATTTTCACCTTATTTAGTTTTGCGGAACGAAGTTTTAAGCGATTATATCGCGCGGACCAACGTTTTACCCGATTTCGTCACTTCGAACACAGTCGGAACAGTCTAGAACAATTTTGACGTTTTCGTGATTTTGTCGCGCGAACCGACGTTTTACGCGATGTTGTCGAGTCGGCTGACATTTTTACCTTATTTAGTTTTGCGGATTGACATTTTAAGCAATTATATCGCGCGGATCAACGTTTCATCCGATTATGTTACTTCAAACACAATTGGAACAGTCTAGAACACTTCAGAATATTCTATATATGTGTAAATATGTTCATAAATGCTTTGATATAATTAAGTATTAACGGAAGTCAAATTTTACATATTTCTAATCAAAATTTTTACGTATTACGCGATTTTGTCGCACCGACCGACGTTTTACGCGATTTTGTCGAGTCGGCTGACATTTTTACCTTATTTAGTTTTGCGGATTGACATTTTAAGCAATTATATCGCGCGGATCAACGTTTCATCCGATTTTGTTACTTCAAACACAATTGGAACAGTCTAGAACACTTCAGAATATTCTATATATGTGTAAACATGTTCATAAATGCTTTGATATAATTAAGTATTAACGGAAGTCAAATTTTACATATTTCTAATCAAAATTTTTACGTATTACGCGATTTTGTCGCACCGACCGACGTTTTACGCGATTTTGTCGAGTCGGCTGACATTTTTACCTTATTTAGTTTTGCGGATTGACATTTTAAGCAATTATATCGCGCGGATCAACGTTTCATCCGATTATGTTACTTCAAACACAATTGGAACAGTCTAGAACACTTCAGAATATTCTATATATGTGTAAATATGTTCATAAATGCTTTGATATAATTAAGTATTAACGGAAGTCAAATTTTACATATTTCTAATCAAAATTTTTACGTATTACGCGATTTTGTCGCACCGACCGACGTTTTACGCGATTTTGTCGAGTCGGCTGACATTTTTACCTTATTTAGTTTTGCGGATTGACATTTTAAGCAATTATATCGCGCGGATCAACGTTTCATCCGATTATGTTACTTCAAACACAATTGGAACAGTCTAGAACACTTCAGAATATTCTATATATGTGTAAATATGTTCATAAATGCTTTGATATAATTAAGTATTAACGGAAGTCAAATTTTACATATTTCTAATCAAAATTTTTACGTATTACGCGATTTTGTCGCACCGACCGACGTTTTACGCGATTTTGTCGAGTCGGCTGACATTTTTACCTTATTTAGTTTTGCGGATTGACATTTTAAGCAATTATATCGCGCGGATCAACGTTTCATCCGATTATGTTACTTCAAACACAATTGGAACAGTCTAGAACACTTCAGAATATTCTATATATGTGTAAATATGTTCATAAATGCTTTGATATAATTAAGTATTAACGGAAGTCAAATTTTACATATTTCTAATCAAAATTTTTACGTATTACGCGATTTTGTCGCACCGACCGACGTTTTACGCGATTTTGTCGAGTCGGCTGACATTTTTACCTTATTTAGTTTTGCGGATTGACATTTTAAGCAATTATATCGCGCGGATCAACGTTTCATCCGATTATGTTACTTCAAACACAATTGGAACAGTCTAGAACACTTCAGAATATTCTATATATGTGTAAATATGTTCATAAATGCTTTGATATAATTAAGTATTAACGGAAGTCAAATTTTACATATTTCTAATCAAAATTTTTACGTATTACGCGATTTTGTCGCACCGACCGACGTTTTACGCGATTTTGTCGAGTCGGCTGACATTTTTACCTTATTTAGTTTTGCGGATTGACATTTTAAGCAATTATATCGCGCGGATCAACGTTTCATCCGATTATGTTACTTCAAACACAATTGGAACAGTCTAGAACACTTTAGAATATTCTATATATGTGTAAATATGTTCATAAATGCTTTGATATAATTAAGTATTAACGGAAGTCAAATTTTACATATTTCTAATCAAAATTTTTACGTATTACGCGATTTTGTCGCACCGACCGACGTTTTACGCGATTTTGTCGAGTCGGCTGACATTTTTACCTTATTTAGTTTTGCGGATTGACATTTTAAGCAATTATATCGCGCGGATCAACGTTTCATCCGATTTTGTTACTTCAAACACAATTGGAACAGTCTAGAACACTTCAGAATATTCTATATATGTGTAAACATGTTCATAAATGCTTTGATATAATTAAGTATTAACAGAAGCCAAATTTTACATATTTCTATTCAAAATTTTTACGAATTACGCGATGTTGTCGCACCGACCGACGCTTTACACGATGTTGTCGAGTCGGCTGACATTTTTACCTTATTTAGTTTTGCGGATTGACGTTTTAAGCAATTATATCGCGCAGATCAACATTTCATCCGATTTTGTTATTTCAAACACAAGGGGAACAGTCTAGAACAATTCAGAATATTCTATATATGTGTAAATATGTTCATAAATGCTTTGATATAATTAAGTATTAACGGAAGTCAAATTTTACATATTTCTAATCAAAATTTTTACGTATTACGCGATTTTGTCGCACCGACCGACGTTTTACGCGATTTTGTCGAGTCGGCTGACATTTTTACCTTATTTAGTTTTGCGGATTGACATTTTAAGCAATTATATCGCGCGGATCAACGTTTCATCCGATTTTGTTACTTCAAACACAATTGGAACAGTCTAGAACACTTCAGAATATTCTATATATGTGTAAACATGTTCATAAATGCTTTGATATGATTAAGTATTAACGGAAGTCAAATTTTACATATTTCTAATCAAAATTTTTACGTATTACGCGATTTTGTCGCACCGACCGACGTTTTACGCGATTTTGTCGAGTCGGCTGACATTTTTACCTTATTTAGTTTTGCGGATTGACATTTTAAGCAATTATATCGCGCGGATCAACGTTTCATCCGATTATGTTACTTCAAACACAATTGGAACAGTCTAGAACACTTCAGAATATTCTATATATGTGTAAATATGTTCATAAATGCTTTGATATAATTAAGTATTAACGGAAGTCAAATTTTACATATTTCTAATCAAAATTTTTACGTATTACGCGATTTTGTCGCACCGACCGACGTTTTACGCGATTTTGTCGAGTCGGCTGACATTTTTACCTTATTTAGTTTTGCGGATTGACATTTTAAGCAATTATATCGCGCGGATCAACGTTTCATCCGATTATGTTACTTCAAACACAATTGGAACAGTCTAGAACACTTCAGAATATTCTATATATGTGTAAATATGTTCATAAATGCTTTGATATAATTAAGTATTAACGGAAGTCAAATTTTACATATTTCTAATCAAAATTTTTACGTATTACGCGATTTTGTCGCACCGACCGACGTTTTACGCAATTTTGTCGAGTCGGCTGACATTTTTACCTTATTTAGTTTTGCGGATTGACATTTTAAGCAATTATATCGCGCAGATCAACGTTTCATCCGATTATGTTACTTCAAACACAATTGGAGCAGTCTAGAACACTTCAGAATATTCTATATATGTGTAAATATGTTCATAAATGCTTTGATATAATTAAGTATTAACGGAAGTCAAATTTTACATATTTCTAATCAAAATTTTTACGTATTACGCGATTTTGTCGCACCGACCGACGTTTTACGCGATTTTGTCGAGTCGGCTGACATTTTTACCTTATTTAGTTTTGCGGATTGACATTTTAAGCAATTATATCGCGCGGATCAACGTTTCATCCGATTTTGTTACTTCAAACACAATTGGAACAGTCTAGAACACTTCAGAATATTCTATATATGTGTAAACATGTTCATAAATGCTTTGATATAATTAAGTATTAACGGAAGTCAAATTTTACATATTTCTAATCAAAATTTTTACGTATTACGCGATTTTGTCGCACCGACCGACGTTTTACGCGATTTTGTCGAGTCGGCTGACATTTTTACCTTATTTAGTTTTGCGGATTGACATTTTAAGCAATTATATCGCGCGGATCAACGTTTCATCCGATTTTGTTACTTCAAACACAATTGGAACAGTCTAGAACACTTCAGAATATTCTATATATGTGTAAACATGTTCATAAATGCTTTGATATAATTAAGTATTAACGGAAGTCAAATTTTACATATTTCTAATCAAAATTTTTACGTATTACGCGATTTTGTCGCACCGAACGACGTTTTACGCGATTTTGTCGAGTCGGCTGACATTTTTACCTTATTTAGTTTTGCGGATTGACGTTTTAAGCAATTATATCGCGCGGATCAACGTTTCATCCGATTTTGTTATTTCAAACACAGTCGGAACAGTCTAGAACACTTCAGAATATTCTGTATCTGTGTAAACATGTTGGTAAATGCTTTGATATAATTAAGTATTAACAGAAGCCAAATTTTATATATTTCTATTCAAAATTTTTACGAATTACGCGATGTTGTCGCACCGACCGACGCTTTACACGATGTTGTCGAGTCGGCTGACATTTTTACCTTATTTAGTTTTGCGGATTGACGTTTTAAGCAATTATATCGCGCAGATCAACGTTTCATCCGATTTTGTTATTTCAAACACAAGGGGAACAGTCTAGAACAATTCAGAATATTCTATATCTGTTTAAACATGTTGGTAAATGCTTTGATATAACTAAAGATTAACGGAAATCAAATTTCACATATTTCTATTCAAAATTTTTACGTATTACGCGATTTTGTCGCACCGACCGACGTTTTACGCGATTTTGTCGAGTCGGCTGACATTTTTACCTTATTTAGTTTTGCAGATTGACGTTTTAAGCAATTATATCGCGCGGATCAACGTTTCATCCGATTTTGTTACTTCAAACACAATTGGAACAGTCTAGAACACTTCAGAATATTCTATATATGTGTAAACATGTTCATAAATGCTTTGATATAATTAAGTATTAACGGAAGTCAAATTTTACATATTTCTAATCAAAATTTTTACGTATTACGCGATTTTGTCGCACCGACCGACGTTTTACGCGATTTTGTCGAGTCGGCTGACATTTTTACCTTATTTAGTTTTGCGGATTGACATTTTAAGCAATTATATCGCGCGGATCAACGTTTCATCCGATTTTGTTACTTCAAACACAATTGGAACAGTCTAGAACACTTCAGAATATTCTGTATCTGTGTAAACATGTTGGTAAATGCTTTGATATAATTAAGTATTAACAGAAGCCAAATTTTACATATTTCTATTCAAAATTTTTACGAATTACGCGATGTTGTCGCACCGACCGACGCTTTACACGATGTTGTCGAGTCGGCTGACATTTTTACCTTATTTAGTTTTGCGGATTGACATTTTAAGCAATTATATCGCGCGGATCAACGTTTCATCCGATTTTGTTACTTCAAACACAATTGGAACAGTCTAGAACACTTCAGAATATTCTATATATGTGTAAACATGTTCATAAATGCTTTGATATAATTAAGTATTAACGGAAGTCAAATTTTACATATTTCTAATCAAAATTTTTACGTATTACGCGATTTTGTCGCACCGACCGACGTTTTACGCGATTTTGTCGAGTCGGCTGACATTTTTACCTTATTTAGTTTTGCGGATTGACATTTTAAGCAATTATATCGCGCGGATCAACGTTTCATCCGATTTTGTTATTTCAAACACAGTCGGAACAGTCTAGAACACTTCAGAATATTCTATATCTGTGTAAACATGTTGGTAAATGCTTTGTTATAACTAAGGATTAACGGTAATCAAATTTTTACATCTTTCTATTCAAAATTTTGACGTTTTACGCGATTTTGTCGCGCGAACCGACGTTTCACGCGATCATATCGCGTGGAGCAACGTTTTACCAGATTTTATCAATTTAAATCAAATTTTTCACACTTTTTCCAAAATTTGCGTAATCCATCAAAATTAGGATTTGTGGACTCACAAAAATTCCCGACTTGATATTTTTCTGAGGAAATTTGTCTGAAAGATATTTGAAGCAGGCGTTGTTTTTTGATAAAGCGTTCATAAATTGCTCCATAAATCCAAGCTTTATGTGCAGCGTCGGTAGCAAGTAATTTTGTCGTTTAGGCTTCAATTTTTGTTTCCAGTACTTGTCACGAGCTCTACTGCCCCATTCACATAAGACGCATGGTATTTTAGTATAACCCAGCTGTTGACCTAGCAGAAGGTATTCGTATAATGTACCTGGGGCTAAGAGATTTTTTGCTGTCGGTTTTGACCCTAGAACTTCAGATTCCTCCTTCCTGCTTTAGTAAAAACTGTAGTTAATTGCGTCCTGGCCTCACTCCCAGATTTAGCGTCGTGGATTATTCATGATATAATAGAACTGATTTTATGCGTTGTACTAATAAATTACTTCAGCATTACAAAGTACAAATTGATATTATGACTTCAGGAGCACAAAATTAATAAGAACCGACACAAATTTGTCTACAGCCTATGCAAACCGCCCAACAGGACTCAGGGTTGAGGGTTCAAAACTTATTTTGAATTTTATACTGGGAATACCAATACATTTTGTATTTATAGTATAGTATTTATATATGTAATTTAAGAGCGGATTTATAAAATTGTTTTTATATTAAAACGCTTGCTAGAGGTCTGAATTTTTGTAAATGAGACGTATTTGGGGATTATCCCGATATTTATTCATAAGGTGTAACCTTTTATTATATATTTTGTCACCTTATCATGTCGTGGTGTATTTTATATTCATTCTAATATGTTTTCTTTGTACTTTTTTATATGGTGTTATTTTTCAAAATTTCTTTTTTCAAATATCTGTCTTGATAAGATTAAAAATACGAAAAAATCTTCAATAATATTATTAACTTAACAGTCTTTTTAATATTTAATTGAATGTTATCTTATCCATTTTGTCAAAACTACTAGTTTATATATAGGGTGTTTTAATAACGATTATTTCGTTGAATTAAATTTGTTAATTAATTAATAGAATTTGTCTTTTCGAATCCTCTAGTATTAACACCAGTACGCATACGAGGGTTGACGAACAAAATTATTGAGGTTCAAATCCGTCATAATCCTTAAGAGTTAGGGTGGATATTTGTATTGTATCGACCCTCAGAATTTTCAAATTGCGGAATGGATTTACATTATATTAATGTGTGATTGGCACATTTCATTAATGATTCCAGTAAAACGATTCGTCTAGTATTACTATTATGGCATATTTGGGTAGATAATCGCATAAATACGTTTCACTATTCAACATGAGCCACACATTAAAGGAAAATAAGAATAATCCCCATAAAATGATACTATCTTATATCCTGATCCAGGGAACCTTCAAGTTTCTATGAATATTATTATGGTTTCAGCCAGATAGAGCGCCGCCCCATTATCAAATCAATGGGGTGAATAGGAAAGAGCGAATCGATAGAGTGGCCAGCACTATCTCCTGATCTGACACCATTAGATTTATTTTCGATGGGAGTATTGTACAATAAACTAAATCTCCCAATTCTCATGACACATGACTGATTTGTTAATCCCACTCCTTTTAGAAAGTCCAGTCTATTTTATACCCTTCCAGGTGTAGTGCTCTGGAATTCTGTAGTGTTTCACACGTCCAAAGAATGTGGATAGAGGTTTAGTCCTCTATGTAACAAAATCTGCATGTCGTATCACCTGCTGAGTCTATTGAGATGTTTATTGAAGCGACAGTGCTCCGATAGATTTTCTTGCCCCAGATCTTCTCTGGTTATAGCTTCCCAGAAGGGTCTCAGTCCGTGTAGGTTTTCCCAATCATTGGTTTTGGTCGTATTTACCTTCTAGATGTTCAAACGTTAGAAAATATTTCTATACCACATTAGGATGTTTCCAAGACGTTCGCGGCGAGCAGTTTGAACATCTCCTATATCAATAATAATGTTTTTTTATCTTAGGATATTTTTTCTGTGAAATGAACAATTTTTTTTGTTTATTGAAGTAGAAAACGTAGCTCAATTCACTATAACGTTGACGATTGGATGGACATAATCGTAAATTAATACAGTGTGTTCTAAAAATGGATGCCGTTACTGAAATTTGTCCCTAAACAAAACAAAACTTATTATGTTGTATTATTTTATAAGCGCCATTCAAAACTAAAACAAATATTTGAATATTTTTGAGGTTTAAAAGCTTAAAGCATGTAACAAGCGTTAAAAGTAGCTTTAATAATAACCGCTACATGTATAAGGATATATCAGGACCGTTTCAAGGTATATAGTATTGAAAAAATTTAAATAAAATCGAAATTCCAATGAAAATTTTATTAAAGAATGTGTTCTAATGGATTTTTTCTCCACTTTACCAGAATGTGTAAATGAGGCTGGTTGTTGTTCATTTATGTGAATGCTGAATGTTGATTGGGATACAAATTTTTGTACAAGTGCCATAAAAGGTGAAAAATTATTGTTTACGTGAAAGCGTGTTAAAAATATTTACGAAATCAGACAAAATAATAATAATAATTTTGCGAATCGAGAATTTTTATTATAAATATTCAAAAATGTGACGTTAGAGAGCTTCGGAACATATTATTAGAATTTCCAGTACCATCACAACTATTAAAAACCTGAAGTACAATACGAGGGTTGTTACTTAAGTTTTAAAATACAAAAATCATGTGATTTGAACGCATCAACTGCTTCCTCAGGTGTAGAAAAACGTTGATTTTTGATCTACGGAAATAAGAAGAAATCAGTGGGTGCTAAATAAGGCCTATACGGCGGACGACCCGTCAATTCGATGTTTTGAGAGCTCACTTGTTGTGGAGGAGATTGATTTGTCTTTTACGATTGGTTCCCTCGATTTTTTCGAACACTTTTGGTAAACAAATACTAGTGTACCATTTAGAATTGATCGTTTTACGTTGATCCTATGGAACGGTAGCGAAATGTGTATTTGCTTCGAAAGGCTTCGTGGGCGAACAATTTTTGATGGATTTGAAAGACCCATACAGTGAATTGATCAGTTTTGGGTTCATATCCGTAATTTGTTGCCTGTCACCATCTTGAAGACGTTTTTTGAAGCACCACGATGGAATTTTTTCAATCATTTCTTTGCACCAATCGATACGAGTTTTTTCTTCAAATGAGATCACAACTGAATTCGAAAAACGTTTCGTGGTTTAATTCTAAAACGAATGCATCTGTGAATTACTGCAATATCACTCGTATGACAACACGTTCTTAGAACGTTTCCCATTAAAAATGTCAAATTTTATGTCACATTTGACATATCCAAATCAGTGTTGCCATATCTCTCAATAACTTAAGTAACAACCCTGATATTGGATGATGACGTTCCAAAATTTTCGTTGTTCGAGGTTGGTAGAATTTTTTCCACCATGGCATTCCTATTTGCAAGGAATGATCAACATATCTTTCAGCTACTGTCGTAGATTTCCGTCCACCATGTTTTTTTATTTCCGTAATATTTGCTCCTGATTATGCTGGTATAGTAACTGAGGATCTACAAAAACATTGTCTTCTATATTTATGGAAATAATAATACAGCAAGAACGACTGACTTTCGTTTATGTGTTTGGATGTTTTACGACCAATAATATATTTTTTATTTCGATATTTTATATTAATACAAATAATTCGAAAATAGTTGCAATCTTAACCATCAAATATTTCTGTTGATGTTGATGAGCCCCAAATTTTTGATTTTTTTTGTTAGTTTGCCAAGATTTACGTGACGCCGCAATCCTACAATGAATTTAGCTTAATTAGGACAAAATGAGAAATAACATTTTTCGATATCTCGCTTCGTTTTCGAGATATCGATACTTGAAGTCATAACCAAACGTTAGTTCAAGATTCGCTTTATAGTACAGATGGCGTTAAATACTTTGTCTAGAAAAAGATTTTATCGGTTTAAATTCAACACGAGTCTTGTAATTTAATAAACAAACGTTTTTTATCAATTTTTACATAATTTACGGGATGTCCCACGACGAGTTGAAACTATCTGTATATGGCAAAATACTTATAGTAGAATCATGAAAATTTTTACGTTTGAGTTTTCGGATACGATCTTTTTAACTAAATTATTTTCAAAAATGGCCGACTTCCGATTCTAACCGAAGTCGACTGTAACTTTGTTATTTTAAATAGAACATCCTGTATATTAATACATTTTGAAATCAACGTAAAATTATAGTATACTCTTGTCTGAAAACTTTTTCCGAAAAATGTATACTTTTTGAGTTATTAATTTTTTTGTAAAAAATTTGATCGTTGCAGACCCTTATAAATTATTTTTTTACGAAAATACTCTTAAAGATATAGAAATGGTTTTTATTCGGTTGCTTTTATCAAGGTCAGACATATTTGAATCTATGCTGAAAAGTTTTTCATTTTATACAGGGTGTGTATAAAATGTGTTCAAAGTTTCACTTCATAAATATGAAATTTCTTTACTTTTTCAAGTAGAACTACCCTTTTTTTTTTATTTAAATGCACTCAGTGGTGAAAAATAAGGCAAACCCATGTATACTGAAGAAAAATACTTTTTTATTTCTTAGTGCTTGTATCAACGGGTCAAAATAAAATTTAGACCACACCTGCATCTCTAAAAATTTACAGAAAATATTTAATATCTAGATAACGGTAAGGTTTAGGTATAGGAAAGTATACAAGAATTTACATTATTTTTTACCCCTGAATGCATTAAAATAGAAAAAACCGGGTTTTTCTATTTAAAAAAAATGAAGAAATTTTATATATATGAAGTTAAATTTTAAACACTTTTTATAGATACCCTGTATAAAATTAAAAATTTTTTAAACGTATATCCAAATACGTCTGACTTTGCTAAAAGCAACCGAACAAAAACCATTTTCATATTTTTAAGGGTATTCTTGTAAAAAAATAATTTGTAAGGGTCTGCAACAAATTTTTTACAAAAAAATTGATAACTCAAAAAGTATGCATTTTTCAAAAAAGTTTTTAGACGAACGTGTACTAAAATATTACGCAGATTTCAAAAGTGTATTAAAATACAGGATGTTCCATTTAAAATAACAAAGTTATAGTCGACTTTGAAAATATTTTAGTTAAAAAGATTGTATCCGAAAACTCGTCGTGGAACATCCCGTATAATACAGTTTATAAAATAAAAAATATATTTTGCAATAATTTGAAGATTTCATCAATTATTGAATGTAAAAATATGCTGTTTCAAGCCCGAAGTACGCTCCGTTTGGTTTGGAAGTCGAAGCATCGGTGAGGTTAAGTTAATTTAGGTTTCTTCAACTTCAAGTATCGATATCTCGTAAACGAAGCGAGATATCGAAAAATTGTATTCTTTTTATTCGACTTATTTTAGATTTGTTTACAAAATAGCATAGTCAAGTCATAGCTCCACAGAAATCGTACTCATTTTATGCTAAGAAAACATATTCACTTCTATATCTTTCAATTCACACATTTGTTGATAGGAGGTCCAAAAGCTCTTCTTGCAGTCTTCAATGTCCACAGGAACCACCAAATTAACACTTGAAAACAAACTTTTTCCCTCACGAAATAAAACATAACTCACATCATAAGTGTTTGATTTAAATTTTTCTTGCTTTTTGTCTGTTTAAGAATTACTGATAAATCTATCTCAACGGCATATTTATATACGTATTTTAACTTTTAAATGACGTCTTATATTTTAAAGTCTTGATAAATTCAAATGGATGAAGATCAAATGAAGGATTGACATTTGGCAAAAATGTTAGAAAATTTTATTTTGAGTACTCAGCGTACACCATTCGAAACTCCACATTGTTACGAACGCGTCTCCACCCTGGAGCCGGTCCTGTCTAGATGTATTGGAATTCTAAAATTTGCGTAGGCGCGCGGTGCCTTTGACATACTTTTTATAGACCGCGGAATCCATTTGATATTTATTTTTATTATAAAGGGTTGTTTATTCTAGAAAGGTCTATTTAATCCTTTGTTTTGTTTCTTTATTTACTAGAACTTTTGAGAATTCTTTTGGGATAGTTGGTTTAGTTTGTAATGAACTTTCGTAGTGAACAAGCCGATATAGAAAGTGAACCTAGAATTATATAAATTAGTTAAGTGTAGTGTTTGGATAACCAAGTTATCGTTTCCGAACGATAACTTGGTTAAAAATGAAACTAGTTGATTATAGCTGACTGATTTTAAATCGACTTGAAGCCAACCCTGGCTGATAGTAAGTAGAATTTCTATTTTGCATGGTTAAACCGTGAATAATAAGGTTGAGGGGCGAATGAAAGTAACCCTTTAGGGCGTTGCGAACCATTATTTTTATGTAGATACCCGTCCTGATTAATGGCCTGCATCCATCAGGACTATTTTGCATAAATAATTTACAATAAAAGTATTTTCGTAGCCCTCTTCACTGTACAAAATATTGAACGAAAATTAATTATGTGCGTAACATATAGAATTGTATCAGTTTTGTAGGTCATTTCAAATTAGGAATCAAAATGGATAAAGCAATTAAAAAACAAGATATTTGGCACAAAAAGACGAAATAATTTAGATTGAGTTGATTGCTTTGAATTCTATTCAATTTAATAACTTCTTCAAATTATTTTTTGTACTTCGACTTTAAAATTAGTTTTGCTAGTTTCAATAGGATAGATTCTGATCTTTCCGATTTTAATCAATGCAATACGTGTACCAACATAATTTTTCGATGATATTTTTGTTGATTATTCATCAGTAATATTGTCCAGCTTCCATATTTCTTCTTCTTCTTTAATCGTACGATTAACTGACTTTTCTGTTAGGCTTACATACAAACAATTATTGTTTCTACTGATAATAATTTTTGTTTTAAACTTCTCCCTTTATCTGTGCCAATGCCAGTTTAATCTAATTACCGTCATTGCACGATTTTCCATAATTTGAAAGTTATTCGTTCTGTATTCATTTACATTCCGAAAGTTGCGTTTTGAGTATTCCATGTAGTGAAACTGACAGATTCGTACTGCAAAACGCTCTAGACACTTCAATGTTGACAGTTGACAGTTTCACTTCGATGATTTTGCATAATTTTAATGTTTTAATAGTCTGAAATTATTTGTTTTATCAGAAGATTTGTCTAAATTAATTAATAACAATGAATGATGGTGAAAAAGAATATATCAGCGATGAAGTGAAGTGGTGTCAACAGAAAAAGGCGAAAAACACAACGGAAAACGCAGTACTCGCTTATTTTTCAGAAAAATCTAAAATCTGGAAAAGTTCTACTTTATGGTCTACATTCTCGATGATTAAAAGTACTGTCGCAATAAAACAAGATGTTCACATCAACAATATCCAAAAATCATCAATATCCCTGAAGAAACAAAACAAAGGATACACTGCAAAAAATCAAAAACTTTAACCAGAGAAATAAAATTTTTATAATTCTCTATTATTCATTTTCCTTCCTCAGTTTTGGATTTCATGCGTCGTCTAAAAAATGTTGTGTACGTCGCGACTGAAATACTACTTTGTGAAAAAGTAGCACTTTCAGTCCTTGGCATATAAATAACTATTTACGGGGGGAACACAAAAAATACAGATTTTTTCTCACTGGACCGGGATGGAAATTAATATTGTCCGAATTTTGCTAGTTCTGAGAAAGCAGATCTATTATTTGCTCCAACTATTCTCTAAAAACATTAGTACATGTCCTCGTGGTAGTCACCAGAACGAGCAGATTCAAAAGTCAATAATACACGTTTAATTTTAACAAAATCGTTTGAACCTCCGATATATATTATCCCTTTCAACTCCACCGGGACATATATGTCCCGATGTTATTTCCAACACTACCTATGGGCTAAATAAGCGTTTAAGTTAGTATAAAAAATTCCCCACTGGTTTTCGATGATAACCTTAATGTTTTAGTATAACTTTCTCTCGATAGATGGCACAAGTGCCCTGCCAGTGGGTGCCAGGTGCATGGAAAAATAAAAGTTTTGCATTCTAGCAGTCGAATCAAGCAATTTATTTCAAGTAAATGCATTTTTACTGTACCTTATGTCTGGTCCCACTGGAAAATATCTATGCCCAATTTTCAAGGAACGTCATTTCTCTATTCTTAGGCTTTCAAATATCATGATGCACGCTCGTAGGAAAGGATTTACAAACGAAGAATTGATAAAATTGTTGATTGAACCAGATTCAAGTAATGAACAGGAGTATTCAGGTGCAGATAAAGAAAACTGCTCTGACAGTTATAATTATGAAGAATAAGGATAAAATCCAGGAACTTCAAAACAAACCAGGGTTCCTAAATGGAAGCTGTCGTATCTTGAGCATTCTTCAAAATCATCGGAATCTGATAATTTACCACTCGAAGACATAGAACGAAAGTTCAAGGTAACTAAGAAACTTTCAATGAATAAAGGTACTGATAATGTCATTTGGTCAAATCTTGCTCCAGATTTTGAGCCACGGATTCATATTTCCCGAAACCGTTCAACTGCAGTATTAGTTCCAATCAAAAGAAAAAAAGACAAAAAACCAGGATATGTAATTATAAAAACCAGGACAATTCAGTTTGAAAACAGGACGCATTAATAGAGTTGCAATAGTGAAATATATATCTAGAGAAAACAGGTGAAATCAAATTCGAGTAATTATATAATTATATAAGTTGAAAAGTAGTTATTAAAATATAAAACAAACACTTTAGTTTCTAACAATTTTTTATAGACTATAACTATTAGATATTATTGATATTAAAATCTAAAAAACCATCCGTCGAATCATGGAAAAACAGCATCAAAAATCGTACGGACCAAATAAAAATCGACCGTTTAAGGCTGAGGCACACCAAAGTGACACTCGCATTTATTTAAACGAGAAAACCCACCAATATGTGAAACTTGAAACAAAAATCTAAACGTGAAACACTGTCAAAAAGTCTAACTAACAACCTCCCAAACACCATGGTCGCTCTACTGAACAATAATTGTAACACCGCAGACTTAATCAAATATCTAAAAGACACTCAACTGTATCATAAATTGTGAACAACTGACACAAAATTTACTATATACTACTAATTTTTATTGTACTTTTAACCCCATTAATTTCCTTTAGTATCTACAGTTGAGTGAAGAGACAATTAGAAAATTGATCACACTTCATATCTATGTTATATATACTTTTGATTATTGCAACTACTGTTGGTGGCAGTAATCGATTTCTTTCTTTTGTCCACTGTGAATTTATGAGGGAAAAGCGTTATGACCCGGTATACTAAATACATATTCAATCACTTTCTGTAGTTCTGCATATTGTTCATCAGAAACACATTCCTTGAAATATGTCAGCCACAAGGCGTTCAAGTTGTAATCTTCTCGAGTAAGATTCAAATTTGTGCTAAATTTTTTCAAATTAACCCACTCGGCAAGTAATTTTTCGTCGTCGATTTTCATATGTTGTTTTAAAAAGACCAAAGATTTTTCAATGTTCTTCCAATCTGGCACATCAGACCCTGTTGGATCAATCCAGTCGAAAACTTTCAGATCCTCAAATGGTTCAATTCACATTTTCAAATAGTCATTGATTTCATTATACAAATCTTTAATTTTTGTTGAAAATTCTTTTGTATTATTTCCTTCGTCATGCAACATACTCTTAGAGGACAAAATTTATGTCTAATTCTTTCCTCTAGTAATGAAATAACTTTGCCCAAAATCTTCCTGATGATTTACACTTTTTTGGAAAAGAAAAAACGGGTATTCAAAGGGTTATTATTAGTCTGTGCACTTTTTCTATTGGTGAATTTAAACCAGTAGATAAAGTGTTTGAAAAAGCCTGTTTTTGTGTATAAAATGTATAAAATACATTGATTTTTGGGTTTCACTAATTTTCCTTAATTAACTTTTTATATAAATACGACATTATAAAGATTAATATGGAAGTTTATCTAGGCAATAAAGTTCTAATTGGTTAAGTCACGTGTCTGGCGAACGATCCTACGCCCGGTCACGTGTCCATGTTTAAAGTGGTATATGTGACAGAGGTATTATCTGTTTTATTTTTGTTACTTCGATGGTGTTTATAATATTATTAGCTATGACACCCTTTTATAAAACTAAAGAATAGTGTATATAGATAAAATCCTACTCGAAAGTTTGCTTTTATTCCATGTTATTTTTTTAATATTTTCTCATGGGAACTTAAAAACCCAACTGATATACTAACAGATGATACAGACTAAAAAAAAAGTATGCGCATGGGGATTTGATTAAATACGAGAGCCGTTTTTTATTATCAAAAGATTGGTACACATAATCGCCAAAGAAATTCGTCGCCAATGAATTCAAGTAGAGTACAAAACAGACCGGAAATTCGGCCATCTTCAAACTTTCGACACCATCACTCATGAAGTTTTTCCCATACACACGACTCATTCCTCGATAGATTTCTGCAGCACTATGACCTTCAGCCTATATCAATAACAGCGGACATGTTTACGTGGCTGTAGCACGACGCCGACTGACGCCTGAATGTCTAAAATGGCGGAGTGAGTAGTGCGAGAGCTTCGCAGTCGTCTACAGTAACAAAAATAGGGGCTGAACATTTCATGAATACATTTTATGAGTTTCTTATTTATATTTTGAGTGCTTTAATTTCTAAGGGTCATTAGGACTTAACAAAATTGTGTTTGGTCAACTATAAGTTACATACTGAGTTGTTTCTACTTTAAAACTCACTATACAGTATGATGACTTTCAGAAATCGTATTTTTCTTTGTATTTGTATTTATTAGATTTTTGTACAGATATTGTGTTTCGAGCAGGCTCTTTAGTATTCTACACTGATTGCTCTAAAATGATAAATGGACTAGTAGAATCAGGAATTTATATTGCCTAAGAATTAAGCTTGTTATCCCAAAGGGTTCAGAATCTTCTATTTTCCAGGCGGAATCGTATGCCATTGCAAATATATTGATTCTGATCTGAGATCTTATAGAATTGAGTTGAAGCTAATTTTGGAACGTACATCGTTTTTGAACGCACTGGAAGTAAACAACAAAGTTACTCTAATGTGCAAAGTTGGGATACAAGTATGAACTAGACAAACATACACTCAGTACGGTTCCCAATAATCTGATATGTTTACTTTGGAAATCCTGAAGCTTGGTTAATTATCTATTCGTTAAATTTTAAAATAATACATTTCAACAGCAAATTTTTCTTCCATATTGTTAAGCGAAGTTTAAACCAAAAATAGAGATGTCCTTTAAATGTTTACTTCATATTTTTTCGATTAGTGCGACAAGTTAAAACATGCAAAAACAGTGGAATATTTATTCGGTTTTTATGCCTGTAATTTAGTACCACCTTTGAACCAAGACGGTTTTCCATGAATGATTTTTATTTCTTCATGGTCTAAGTAAAAGTAACCGTACCATTGCGATCGAAACTACGACGTACCATTGACTACGACGTGAAAAAATGTTCCTCCTCCAGGAGCAGAAACATTATAATACGTTTATCTTCAGCGGTTGTGGTTTTTCGAAATTACCCTGAACGTTTTCTTTCGTCGAAGCTCCTGGTGGTCACACCGTTTTTTTTTATTATTTCAATGAATGGATTATGGGTTAGGCAAAAACTCTTGAAGTATTCGCTATAAAACATCGAAGTCCAGAGATAGAATCTGAGCATATTTTGCTTACTTTATTAGCGCGGAAATCCGTTTGCTTTGGCAGATATCAATAACTGACAATTCGAAACAAAGTTGCATGTAATTGCATATTTATTATCTGATTTTTCGGATTGCATAGGAGATTAATTCCTTGAAAGTGATATACTATAATACAGAATCATAAATAAAAATGTTTTAGCAAGTAAAAGTAAAATTGATCGAAAAGAATGTTCAACGAACAATCTTTTTATGTACATAAACTCGAATTTTTTCGTAAACGAATATTTTCATAGCGGATAGGATCGGAAGATTTTGACAGATGGTCAGAAAATAGAGTATGGTGGAAATTTAATTATTCAAAGGGAGCAAATAATTGCTATTGGTAGTCAGTAGGGAATTCTGAACGTTTTCTATTGTTAGTCGACAAGGGAAATTCGACCCTATTCGTATTCGTAACACGATACGAAAGTGAAAAACTCGTCGAATCCCCTGTTCGAACGATCATACATATACTTGACTGCTTCTGCAATGAATAAATAATACAGAAAACTATTTGTAAGTCCAATTAACGAGGAATACTTAAGTAGACTCATTTTAAATTATTGTAATTCATATATAAAAACTTTGAAAGAATTTACGGTCGGTTTTATAATGAAATAACACTAACTAAAATTTGAAATTTCCTTCAATGTTTTAACTGCGTTCCATAACTATAAAACCTCTTCATCGATCCTCAAAGTTGAAGCCCCGATTACATGACTTTTATACATTAAACACATATCTGTAAAAACAACTAATTTGGAATTTCTGGAACCGTTGGAGATGTTCATACTGAATACACAGTCTCTGAAGACGATAACTTGTTTATCGAAACGCGCGTCAGACAGTGTTGGTGTAGTGGTGTTGTAAATAGTGTAGTATTCAGAACAAATATTGAATTTAACCGATGATTTAACCTCAATTGTCGAAACTACAATCAAAGATTTTGATCGTTGTCATTGTGGATAAAGCATGAAGATATTATTAGATATATGTTCAAATTCATGATGAACTTGAAATTATTATAATTAAAAAACACCTAAAATAAATATAAGAAAAGTTTTTTTCAATGCTGCAGAGAGAAAACGGAAATAGTTAACCATTCACCTACAATCCAGTAGACTCACACACACACACACGCTCGTGAGTAAAATAGTCTCTCTGAGCTTCAGGATAAATCCACGGTTTGATGCGTAGAAGGACATTTCACTATCACTTGTCTAACCTAACCTAATCACTTGTTATTTTGACAGGTTATCATCCTCGTTCACGTCGCAGTTTCGCGCGTAGCCTCTTTTCTATCTCCTGAGTTCGATGGAAGATTCTGGAGGTCTTATCTTTTCGTTAAGAGCTGTACAACCTTGTCTTCTTGGTTGTCTGGACGTCTTATTGTGTGTATGTGTGTTTCGCTGCCTTGGGAAAGCCTTCTTCAACCTTCTTCGGCAAGAAAAGATCGAATCCGAGTAGTTCTTCGCCTTCTTCACAGCTGTCCTTGATGTATAACTCGGTACTTTCTTTGCATTCATTATTGTTTTAAGTTTATTTTGAAAATTATTTCTAATTTTTTACTTTGATGCGCTTTAAAAATGTTTTTTTTTAGTTTTTTCAAACTATATGTATTTTCCACTTTTTAGTTCGTTTTATTGTCAAAAAT
The DNA here is from genome assembly GCF_026250575.1 of Diorhabda carinulata. Taxonomy (NCBI): domain Eukaryota; kingdom Metazoa; phylum Arthropoda; class Insecta; order Coleoptera; family Chrysomelidae; genus Diorhabda; species Diorhabda carinulata. Next base: position 4,762,055 of record NC_079470.1, read on the forward strand.
AGAAAGTTTCTTGAACAACATAATAAAATTTAAGGTACTGAACTACCACTACACGCGCGTTTCCATCACCAAGTTATCATCTTCAGAGACTGAAGGTAAACTGCTTACAATGTTCAGTATGAATATCACCAAAAATTTCAATTTAGTTAATATTTAAGTTGTTAAATTCGCCGAAAATATTTTTTTAAGACGTGAAAGGCTGAAGCCTTAGCCCGCTCGGCTATCGAACGCAATTAAAGTGGTGGGATATACTAACAGTAATAATCCATTTAATATTAGGCCAAAGGAGAGCTACGAACTCACAATAATTGGATGATATATAGATACAGAATGTTCAGATTTTCAAACACTGGTGATATTTTTTTCTCTATATTATTATCTCAAAAAACATTTTCTTTTCCTAATGAGGATTATTTAATCGCCTTTGGTTCTAAATCAATTCGTAGCCGTTTCATCATTCTCGGAGCTTCTTTATCTATTTTTTTTATTCTTTCTTGATGTTTTCTTTTTCAGTAGGTAAACTGCGTCTTTTCTGGTTGCCTTTAATTAGAGATTCAGAGGTCTTACTGATGCAAATACGGGTCTTATTGATTGAAGGTGTAGTTTGATAACCTTTGTGCTAATAGCAATTGAAGATTAAGGTTGAGTTGCAGTTCTAATATTCAAATATTCAACGATGCTGATAAAATTCTCTTCAATTTGTTTTGTTATCACATAATTTTTTCCATTTTCTTTCAAAGTATGAGTATTTTTTTGCAGTGTCTGTAGTTTTTTTTGCAGTGTCTGTAGATTTATTTCCAAATTATGATCTTACAGCAAAAGTTGCCTCTTGATTAGATTTATGAACTATTTCGTATAAATTCTAGTTTTTCTAAAGAAATGATTATATTTATAATACACATATACAGAATGTTTAAAAAAAAGGTGATACAAAATTGAAAAATCGAGTATAGCATCGAGTTTTATCAAGAGTACCTTTTTGGTATAAAATTGAATGATGTTTAAATCGTGAAAAATGTGTTTTTATCTATCCTAGAGACGGCATCACCTGTTTTTTAAAACTCCCTGTATACTAACAAAAATTATAAAGAAAAAAATATTAAATAACGATTAATATGAAACGATGACATGACAAAATCAAACTCAATTGTTGATATATGTTAATCCACCCCATTTCGGTAAGGTGAACGTTTACCTGTGGATTATTCCAAGTGACATCTTCTACAAAGGTAGTTTGTCGCTATATTTACATCCCCTCTTTTATTTTCAAGCGACAAAGCGTAATTTCATTTTTTAAACAGCAGGGCTAAACACAAAGCTGCTCAATCTTTTACAATTTCCAGTTTTCTATACATTTTTTGAACAGATGTGATATTTTTTTGGTAAAAATTACTGAACCTTTTTGAAAATTTATTATATCGATTCAATTCTTTATTATTACAGATATTTGGTTGTGTTATATCACCAATATTAATCCCACTAAGTACTTATTGAACATTGATTATCAAATTTGAAGCTTATAATTTGGTAATACCCATTAATTACATACAAAAACTTAATCTATTTAAACATATTTACCTATATGACCCATTTAAACAAACAAATTGATTATCATATTGCAATAAATTATATCTATTTAAAAATATGCGTTTTGCTATTAATTAGTTTGATAAGCTCTTTCCAGAAAACTGTTTCATGTGAATTTGTAGAATATTTAATAATTTTCGAATTATTTCGCCATTTTTTCCATAAAACTATTATCGGCACTTTTTATCGATATACATACTATATTACTTACCACGTGGTCCGCTAAAAGCCCCAGGAGGCTACGTTACCAAACGGGGGTTGTAGAGTACAGTAATTCTTCCATTGTCTAGATTTTTCGCAAAAGATTATGGCGCGTGTAGGGTGTGTGACTATATGTCCGGGCACCCCAAATATATCTAAACCACTAAACAAACACTGACATTTGTATTTTTCAAAAAGAAATTAGATAAAGACAAGTTTGAGGAATGTCAAACTAATCGCTTAAAATTTTCTTCTAGTCGAAGAAATTATTGATGTTAACAATTACTTCTTCACTTCAGTGCCTATTTTCTTTGATCAAAAAAAAGCTTTTCACCAAGAACAAGAAAAATCGGAGAGAAAAATATCAGGTTGAGGAATATGGAATGACCATGATCAGTTCTTCTTCCTTTTACGTTTAATGTATTATCCATAATGTGTAGATACCACCACAAAGCCAAACAGTGATGGAGATCTTCTAAGAGGACTATCTCAATCGGTTATGCGCTAGTATTGAGCTTTTAAATGGATAAGTAAGTAGGTAGCTTTGGGAAAGGATGGGAATAACCTACGTCTCAAAAGCAGGAGAGAAAGACACCATACATTCCAAATCCTAAAGACTCGGACCTATTAGAAGAGCGTTAGATCCGAGAGGACACCTTCAGATAGATGACACTTCAATTACTGCTAACAGGGGATGCCCACAAGGGGTACTCGCGTCCCTACTTATGTGGAGGTTATTAGTAGATGAATTCGGCATATCTTGTCAAGGATATACAGACAATACACTTCGGTATATAGTTCGAAGAGGACTTAACTGTACAAAAAGGTAGTGTCGATTGGTGGGGCTAAATATCAATCCAAACAAGACCTTCTTAATTTCCTTCACTAGAAAGAAAAAACTCAATCTTAATCCCATCATGCTAGACTCAAACTAGATAGTAAACTTCTTTGGAACAACACTAAAACAACAAAATCCCCGATGGTGTGCATAAAATTCACAGGAAAGAATTGGAGTTTTAACTGAAATATCCTACTGTGGATAAAAACGGTAATTATGAGGCCAAACATCCCATATGGGGTAATGGTTTGGGGTATTAGAATTAGTCTGACTTCCACGAGGAGCAATCTCTCGAAGATACCAAGACTGGCCTGGATGTGTGCAGCAGCTGCACTAGAAGTGATTTTAAATCTCCCACCTCTTCACATAGTTCTGGAAAGTTTGACAGAAAATGTTCAGTGATGGAATCATCGAAGAAAAACCGTTCCTAAATAGTGTCCAAACCTAGGATATGCTTCAGGATGATGCATCCAAGTTAAGCTTTTAGAAAAAATTTCAAGTTCAAGTTCAAGCTGTAGAAGTGAGTGGTATGAAAACACGCACAATCTAGAAAGGAAATATTGTAAAATGGAGATCATAATCCTGTCCGATAGTCAAGCTGTAAGCTTCAATATCATACAATCCAAACTCATTTGAGATTACTTTGGAAAAATGGAACGAGCTAGGCAAGAAAATACAATTACCATACAATGGATTCCAGAACACACCAGAGCTCGTTAAAGCAGGGGCACTTCAAGGAACTTGAACTCTTCCAATAACAATATAAAAAGGATTGGGAACTAAGTTATTTGGGCAATGTCGTCTCAATGGATACCCGAATACGTTAGCAGATACTTAGCAGATAATGCAGCGTATAGATTCTGGGAGCGTATGAAATAGAAGACGAAGATCTCATGCAACTACAGCCATCCCACATTCCGATTTTTCTAAGAGGAGTCCCTAAATCAGGTTTGTTTATTATTAATGTGTCTCGAGTGATAATAATGTTTCGAACTCGTCCACGACATTAACCATGAAGCTAGCTTATTCAATTGTTATTAGAATCTAAAATTTCAAATACAAAATTTCAAAGAACAGCTAAACAAAGAAAATTTCTTCAAATTATATAAATAAAACTTTTTTACAGTATTATGGAGACCTCGCCATGCGCCGTCGCATTAAAGAATACTAAATAAAGGTACACAATTCCTCAAATAACTTCCTAAATAAAATAATAATCCTTCCATCCCTGAATGACCGATACCTGAACCAGGGAATTCCGAATTTCCTTCTTTTGGGAATTCGAAGTCTTATTTCTTTTTATAACTTTCTTAATGTCCTTATAGCATACATTAACTTAACCTCCTTTGATATACCATTATACACGTTTTAGGGAAAACCAAGATATTTATATGAACATAAGTGAGGCGTTTTGAATCGAAGGGAAACTCTTTAGGGGCATAGAAGCGAGCAGTTTTCAAATGTCTAGATTTCTGCGGAACTACGCTACTCTTAGATTCGCGCGCGCGCGACTTAATTTACTTTTAAACTTGTATATTGTTTTTCAAATATATTCATAGTAAGTTTAAGTTATAGAAATTTGTTTATTGGCCCTAAGACTAGCCCTTAGTATTTTATGGTCGATTCTATGGAATTTATAGGAAACCTTTTTTTTTGTTCAAACTCTAGATTTAAGCTACGAAAAAACAGTTTAAATATATTGGAAGAAAAACTTAACATTGGTGTAAGAGTGGGAGAGAAAAAATAGAAAAAGGAAAACATTGAAATGAGGTTTTTTCTAATTAATGAAGGTATTATATTTGAAAAGACAGGTAAGCATAAAAATATTGGATTGAATAGATGAAGCATAGGTAAACATTAAAATAAACAACCACCTGAATACCTCGAAGCTATTACCCACTAAAATTTGTTCAAACAAATCGATCAATGGTAATTATCCTCCGAAATACGATACCCTTTTAACCAAATAATAAAAATAATCTTACCCTGTAGCAAGGTACGTAGTGTACATTGAAAACGGGGGTTGTTATGGTCTGATGATCAAGGCAGCTGCGACTTACCGTTCCTTACTGGCTTTTCTACTATTTCGGGGTTGTGATTTATATTACAAGTCGACGGGGCCGAAAAAGCTAGAAGGGCCGGCGTGAAATCAGAATTACAACCAATATTTCCGCTTGTTAAATGAAATAATAATAAATATTGAGTTAGCAGTTTTGTGGAAACGGAAAGCGCTTCAAATTAATTCGATCAGGATAGTTATTATTATTGTATCACAAATTGATTATTCAGAAAATGTTATTTTAAAATTCAAAGCTTTATAGTCATAATTTTATCAATATTATTAATAAATTAATCAAAACGATTACGAATATACGTTTAATGCTAGGAAAATAAGGTGAATACTGTTCGTCTTTTGTATGATTTACACTTTATTAGGTTTTAAGATACTAATTTTTGATCATTAAAAATTTATTTTGCAAGTAACATTTAATGAATAATATAGTCAAAACTGCTTTTACAAAATCGTAAAACTAACAACGGTGAAAGTCTCAAACCAATAAGTCTTGTTGAAAAAATATTATTCATACCACGCCATCTGTATTCATTTACATACAGAAAGTTGCGTTTTGAGTGTTCCATGTAGTGAAACTGACAGTTCCGTACTACAAAACACTTTCGGAACGTTCTGGAGTGACTCTAGCCACTTCAATTTTGACAGTTGACAGTTTCACTTGGATGATTTCGCATAACCTTGAATTTTTAATTTTCCTAAATTGTTTGTTTTATCCGAAGTTTAGTCTAAATTAATGGATAACAATGAATGATGATGAAGAAGAAAACATCGGCGATGAAGAGTTACTCGAATCCAAACCACCTGATCTCACCGAAGAATGCAATGCGGCCGTTCAGTGTAATTGAAAAAGCGTCTAAAAAATGTTGTGTACGCAGCGGCTGAAATACTACTTTGTTGGACTCGTAGTAGCACTTTCAGTACTTGGTATACAAATAACTATTATTGAATAACACAAATCAAAATACAATAACAGTATTTGAAGTTTGCTTCTTATTATGGAACCAAATACAGAAAATACAGGTTATTGTTTTATTGAATTCAGTAATACTGAACACTGTTTACACTACCACCACACCAACACTCACACTTATACTGTCTGACGCGCGTTTCGATAACCAAGTTATCGTCTTCAGAGACTGAAGGTTAACTAAACGCAGTTTACGTTCAATCTGTTATTCTTCTTCTTCCGTGTATTCGTAGTCGTATGTCTTATCTTCGCCATCCTTTCCTTTTATCCTGCTTCAAGGTTGTCGCTAAACCTTTTCCTGGTTCGACTGGTACTCCTTCGGCGTAATGGGGATTTATCGCGCGCTATCTGTTGTTATCCATACGACTTATGTGCTAATTTCATTGTTTCTTTCTTTATAAAACCCATTCGTAGACGTCATCTATTTTGCACAATCTTCTGATGTTCTCACTTCTTTCCCTGTCCAGCAGGATTTTTCCGGCTATCCTTCGTAGCACTTTCATCTCTGCTATTTCCATCAATCTTTTGGTTTTCGCCGTTTCTGGCCGTGTCTCTGCGGTGTAGATCATTATGTTTATTTCGCCATATGGTTTCGTTTAAACATGCTGCTATTCTTAAGTGCGCGTCTCCATTGAACAAACAATGTGGAAACAAAATTGTCAAACACATTAGTCAGTTAGGTTTTGTCGAAGAATGAACAGCCGCCGTTGTCTAGCCTGCATTGCAGCAGATTATATTTTAATGGAAGCACCTCGTTCTCGTCGATGGTGATAGAGACAATTGTTTTTACGGCGTTATGAATATAGTGGTGGTGATTTCCGAAATGATTTGACAGCCGGGTGTTTGTTTACAAATTTTACGAGAATGTCAAATGGGGATTATGAATTGTTAATATCGATTATAGGACCAGTGACTAGTAAACAAAATACTAGTTTTCACCAAGTAATCAGCGTTCAAGATCGTCTGGCTATAACACTTAGGTTTTTGGCTTCTGGTGATTCCTATCAATCGTTGATGTATTTATTTAAGGTATCCAAACAAAACATTTTAAAAATTGTTCCGGAGGTATGCACCGCAATTATAAACTGTTTAAAAGAGTACGTAAAGACACCTTCAACACCCAAAAAATGGGAGTTAGTTGCTGCGGTCTCCTCTGATATTGGCAGTGTACCTTGGCAAAAGGACTATGCTTCAGTGTAGGTGATTTAATGTATTTATTTTCTATTAGTTAATCTCGGCGACATTATTTACACCTAAACCTTTTGCAATGTCATTTAATGCATCTCTTTTTTTGATTTTGTTTTTATAATCATCATTTTCAGGTTCCCACAATAAAGGTTTACCTTCGTAAACGTTAATTAACCTTATCAAATTCTCCTGGCTCCAAAACTCTTTACTCATTTTGCGGAAAAACCACTCACACACTTTTCCATTGAATATTTTCAATAAATAGTACAAATAATAATGTTTCAATCCAAAAATTACGCCGAAAAGCCACTTCAAAATACACTAAAACGGGTGGTAGGGGAAGTCACTGACAAAAAATGTTCGATCTAGGACGAGAGCATTCAAGACAAAAAAAAATGGCAGCTCCTTTTCCTTCCATACATGAAATGTTTGTTGGCATAGCGTCCACACCAAAAAATACCGGCGAACATTGTTTATCAAGCAAAAAAGTTTGTCGAAATTTGCGACAAATGTGTAGCAAAGAATGTTTGTCCAGTGGGAACGCGGCTTCAAGGTTTTAGTTTTTTTCCTCTCTTACTCCAAATCTTTACGTCTCCAAATCATGAAATCTCGATTCCTAGGTATTTGAATTTCATCACTTGGTGAATGATCTGGTCGTCTACGACTAGCTTACATCTTAACGGAGTTTAAAGATTTAGCTGTGCAGTTAAACGCATGTAAAATCCTTCGAAGATCACCCTCATTTTTTGCGACTAGAACAGCATCATCAGCGCATCTGGTAGCCTGATGACGAAGATCGCATCTGTACACGACCTTCCCGATCTAAATCCCTGTTGTATATCTGTTAACGTCATCAGACTGTTTAGTTTGTTTGTGATGAATTTTCAGAGTGCTACTCAGCAAATTGATTCCTCTGTAATTAGATGGTATCTCCAATCGTCTGGGATTTTTTTATGCGACTCGATCTTGTTAATGTGAGTTGTTAGTTGCTTGGGTAGGCTTTTTGCCCCCGCATTTGAGTAGTTCTTTAGTTATGCCATCTTTAACTTTTTATGTTTTTGAGCTGTTTGATAGCCGCTTGCACCTCTCTCAATTCAAACTGTAGATTTTCGTCTATAGTTAATTCTGGCGTGTTTGGTTCGTTTCTATTTTCGTCTGGTATATACGAATATTTCCGCACACTCTTTCAATGACCCTCGTTACAGTCTAAAACTGTGGCGTGATATGATTGAAAAACTTCGTCGCATTTAGTCCAGCGCAACGCGGTTTATGGTAGTTAAGTGCCGAGTGAATTTCGTAACTTTCCGAACTATCTAATAGCTTAGAATGATTTGAACTGAATAACAACATACTAAAATAGAGCATGAAGGATTTTTTGAAGCATATAAGCCAAATTATCAATTATTATTTTAGAAAAAAATGTTGTAAGTAGAAAAAAAATCTACACAAGAAAATTTTGTCAATATATTAACCTCAAAAATGATTGGATTTGTGTGAATTGTCGATCTAGAGACCTAAGTTTCAAGGTAAAAATAGACTAAAACTCTAAAAACGATCTTTATACGAGGGTTGTTACTAAAGTTTTGACATAGATAATTAAGAACAAATATTTTTCATTGGGTAAGGCTTTATTATTTTTCAAATTATGAAGATCAAGATACTTTTGCATGAATTTAGAACAATTGTCGACCTCAAAAACACAATTTTTTTTTGATCTGCGAAAATACGAAGAAATCATTGGGTGCCAAACAAGGATTATACGGCGGATTACCCATGGAAAATGATTCATCGTCTGCGATTACTTTCCCTGATTTGTTTAAACACTTTTAGCAAAAAAATTACTGGTGTACCATTCAGAATTGACCATTCCACGTTGCTCTAATGGACCATTTGCTTCGAAGAGCTTCATACGCGAACGGCTTTTGATGGATTTGGTTCGTCTTGAAAGACCCATACAGTCGATTGTTGTTTACATTTGGATTCATATGCACAGTTTCAAAATTCGTCGATTATCACGATCTTATAGACTTCTTTCGAAGCACCTCGATTGAATTTCTTCAGTTTTTCTTTTTAAACCATGTGTAAAGTCATGAAAAATCATCGTACGAAAATGTTTGCGATTTGATTTCATTTTTTAATCAAGATTAATGTTTCAAGTATCTGTATCTTTTTTGTCGGAGGAATCTACGGACTCTACGAAAACAGAAATCACATGAATTTAAATCTGGACATCAAGGAGGTCAATTTCCTCAACCAATTCAGCAATTAGGATAATTATTGCCTAGAGGTCTGATTAAAAGGTAAAAGGTAGTCCAATTGGTGTGAGTAATTTCATTTAATAGTAGCTGAGGCACAATTAAACTGTCTCCTAAAAATCCAAACATAAATCTAACACATTTTAAAAACGTTTGCGGGTTTTCGTCAGTCAATATTGTAGAAAAAATAATAAACTTACAATTCAATTCAATTCAAGTTAAAAATAAACTGCGAAATTGATAATTAGAATTTAGGAACACCCTGTATCTATATACCGAATCGTTTTGAACAAAGCAAAGCAACTACTTGGTAAACAGGGTTGAAAGCACCCGAACAACCGTACTTCAAATTGTAATATTTCTGTAGTGGCCCCAGAGTCAAATTCTGAATTGTACTACCCTTACGTGCGTGTGCAGGGGGTGGTATTGAATGGTCGTGTTTATAAGCGAAGGGGGCGAATAACCACCGTGCAGAACTAGCGCACCTGTTAAACAAATCGTGATTTAACGCGGAGATTTGAACGCTTATCGTGTGTCTGTTTGGACTTTGGCACTTCATTTTGAAACAATTAAGTCTCTATAGATTTTAACTTATTTTATACATTATTAAATACGATTTTTCATGATGGTATATGATGAAAAAATTAGAATTCAATTGAAAATTAAAAAATTAAAGTAGGTTAGGTGTTTATACTTTAATAAGTAGATTATGTCGAACATCCCAGACCGCAGTTTACTAAAATTATCATAGAAACAGTTAAAAAAATCCGTTGCAGTGGCGAATATAGAGGGTAAGGGCGGCACGCTCCCCCTCAGATGAGTTGAAAACGAAAATTCATAATTTAAAAGACATATTTAAATATAAGTTTTGATTCCGCTACTTTGAGCGCCTATAATTCAGAAACGAGGAGCCGTTTCACGTCTTCTATTCACTCCCGAATCAATTCCTGAAACACTCTGTATATTTATCATAGTTATGTTGAATTGCATCTTCAGCAACAAACAAAAATGTTGTTGAAAATTGAAAGTTTATAAAATTAGGGGTTGAATAACATTTAATTCAAGTTTCCAACAATAACTTTTGGATTAAATTTGGTTAGGTTAGGTTAAATTACTAAAAAAGTAGCTCGTTATCTCGGAGAAATTTTAGAGGACCAAATGGACAAGCTTCTTCATTTTTTTCCCTTTAAATTCGAAGCGGTTTTCCTTTAGGATTGATATACTAAAAAAATTAGGATATTTGAGAGATAATTGCGTACCATTTAATTATAATTTGTATTACCAGGGTTATACAGATAGTAATTTGAAAATTCATTACATACATTTTGGAGGTTAGGCATGCATCTGTTCATTCAGTTTGTTGGGATAAAGTAAAAATGGTGTCGTAGTCTTGGCTGAGTAACTTTACACTTAGCTCACAACTCCGAGCAGAGTACATGGATAGACTCGAAGCTTCTTAGTTTGTAGAAGAACATTCTGGACAAACGAATCATCAGCATTGACATCTTAAAGGAATTTTTTGACGAATCGACTATTTTGATTAAAGGTAAAGGCACAGTTATTCAAATACCTTAAAAACAGATTGAAAAAAAACGGCATAAAGTTCACGCAGACTAAGTTGAGGACTACTATCACATGACACTATAAATCCCCCGTTTTTTGATTTGATCACAAATGAACTGACGCTAAGATTTCTCAATCAAGCACAAGTGGATATTGATTTTGAACTTCTGCAGGTTGTAGTGCGCGGGAAAGACGTGCCTTGGTAACTGATTCCATAGGCTTGCGCTTCTCCATAGAAATGAGTCTCGATAAATTGAAGCTTTAGGCGTCTGCAGGCAAATTCGGTGCTTATGGACCTGTCGAGTAGGTCTTGCAAAAACTGTTCTAGGTAGAATAAGGTCAGACAGGATTTGCCGTGGTAGGATCGGTGAAATAAAGTCAGGTCGGCGATCTTTTTTCTATACTCTAAGCTGTCCAAGTTTCTAGTCAACTTTGGATCGCCTAAAAGTCGAACTGCTCTCTTTTGTATTGAGTCGAGCATCTTCAGGGTATGCTTCGGAACCGAGCTCCAAATGTGCGAGCAATATCACAAAGATGAACGAATCTGGGCCTTGTGGAAAACTAGAAACTGTTGCGGGGTCTTAAATAGAGCTCCAAGTTTTTTGTGAAACTACCTTGACTTATATCCAGATAGAACCAAATCCTGAGCCGCAGTGCCACTTTTTTTTTGTAAAAATAGCAGCCCAGGTCTTTGTTGCATTACACTTAATCTGGTTGCTTCCACCCCATTCTAGAATTGTTATTGATGGTTGCTGCCTACGGATGTGGCTATTAGCTTTGTTAATGCTATCGTCGAGGAAGCTATAGATCAGGTTTGTACTTTTTTAAAGTAGATAATGTACAGGACAAAGAGATTAGGGACAAGTTGCATTCCAGGGGACTCTCAGCGTTGACTTCAAACCGTCGTTAGTGTCCTGGATGGATCGGTCTTTGAAAATAAAATAAAATAAGACTCTGGATTTCTCATTTTTCTCTATAGCTTCTGTCCATACGTTGGTGGCATAGGCCAGGAAGTCCCCGGTTGATCTATATTTACAGAAGTCGTATTGATGGTCGCTGATGATATTAGCAGACTCAAAATTTGCTAGCTAAAGACTTGGCAATGCCTGGGACCAAAGCAATCGGACGGTAGTTATTGGGAACCATCTGGTTTCCTCTTTTGCATGGAAACATTAGTGAAATTCTACAAGAGGCAATTCAATATAAAGAAAATTTGCAGTTTTGGACACAAATCTGGAGGTGGAGTCTCGAAAATAAGATGCCTAACATGAGAGCACTACTTCAACTGTTGGGCACCTTTAATGTAATTACCAGTACAGCAGAATCAGCTTTGCGTTACTTAGAAACATAGATAGTTCCAACATAATGAAGGCAGAAAAAGTTTTGGATGTTTACATTTGAAAGTACAAGAGAAAATTAGAGAAAAAAGTTTCTGCGAAGAGTATTTACATTTGAATCTTAATTATTGAAAGTACAGCCCTAGGCTGCACAAAATTACTGTCGGTATCAAATTATTCACTAGACTGAACTTTAAGAACAAGAATTTATAGCATTAAGTTTTAAAAATGAAATGTTTAACTAATTACCAAGATTTTCAATAAACTAGGGCTAAAAAGAGTGTTTTGGATTAAATCTCTGGAGAATAACCCCTTAACATTGTGTCTATTCCATATTCGCCGATCCCCTGTTATGCCCATTGAATAGATCCTGAATTCGCTCCTGAAGCTGGGTGCTGCGATTGCTTAATGCCAATCAAAAGCTCTGAATTAGATTATTCTCAAAACTCACCTTCTTTTTATGGTAAAATGGGAAGAATTTAGGGAACTATTACTGAAAGAATGGATTTTATATGAAACTCTTTATTTAAATATATATTCTTTCACAATTTTTATAAAAAATAAATTTTAGAAATCACAATAATAAGACTAGAAAAATTCTTAGATATTGGTAATGTATGTAAAAAAAGCCTTTATGGTAATCGGTGAACAAATCTTCGAAATAATTGAGACATTTCATATTTCACAAAAATTATAAGCATTCTATATTAACCAATAATATCTCTAATTGTAGCTGATGTTTGTACTTTATACGTAATGCGGTCCATGAGTTATCAAGTCTAAACAAGTTTTACACAAAGTTAGGTTAAGTTAGGTTGGGTAAGGTTAGGTTAGGTTAGGTTAGGTTAGGTTAGGTTAGTTGCTCCGATCTATTTTATGTGGAAAGCAACAAAAAAGTTATGGCTATAACATTTAAGGACTGCGAAGGCATCGTTTTGATTGACTTCAAGGAATCAAATTACTTGGCATGGGTCCGTCTGTTTGTAGCAACGATATCTCACAGGAAGCATGTAACGAGCTCTGTTTTTTTTGCATTTAATTCCTATATAGCTGTAGATGTGACGGAACGAAAGAAATTTTGGGCAATATTGGGAAGAATTAATCAAATTAACCACAATGTGATTGTTTGTGTATTAAAATGTCCTCCTTTCCACACTCCTGAAGGCCAATGGGCAAAAAGCATTCAAGACAAAGCCAACGGGTTTGCAAAACACTTAGAACAAGTCTTCATTCTCAACCCCATAGACAACAACTTCAATATTGGGATCAATATCAAAGATTATCTGGAATTTCCATATCAACTAGAATCTCCCATCGAAATATTCACTGTAAACCAGGTCAAAAAATCTCCCGGATATAAATCTCCCGGATATGACCTAATTAGTGTCAAAATCCTGAAGGAACTATCAAATAATGGGCTGAAGGTGGCCCAAATTATACTAATCCCTAGGACAGGGAAACCTCTTGAAGGCACTATATCTTACAGACCAAAAAACTTGATATCAATTATGTCAAAACATCTTGAAAAACTACTGATTGAGAAAATACAACCGATTCTAAAAGCTAGTAGACTAATACCTTACCACCAATTTGGATTTAGTCTTTAGTCCCAACCCAATAGAGAACAACTTCAATATTGGGATCAAAATCATGATTATCTGGAATTTCCGTATCAACTAAAGTGTCCCATCGAAAAATTCACTGTAAACCAGGTCAAAAAATAAATACAAAAGTTGAATCTCAACAAATCTCACAGATATGACCTAATTAGTGTCAAAATCCTAAAGGAACTATTAGATAAGGGGCGAAAGGCTGAAGTTCGAGTCACAAAATCAGGAAAAACCTCTCGCACAACCTTTTCCAAATCATAAAATCGCAGAACAGACATTTTCAAGTCAAAATCCAAGATCACATCACCATTCTACATCCAATTATGTCAGGATTTCTATAGGAAAGAAAGTTGAAAATAGCTTGGAATTTATTTGGACCGACGACTAACCTGGATGACACACATACTAAACAAGAGAAAGCAATTAGGTCTAAAACTAAGCAAACTATATTGGTTAATAGATCGAAATTCTTAACTAACAATCGACAACAATCTAATGATATACAAAGTCCATCTGGAGCTGTGGTGCTTAGTTAGAAAGATATAAATCGAAAGTACTCAGAATTATAGTAAATGCTTCTTGGTATGTATCCAACAACTTTATCGCTTGAGACCTCCAAATTAAGTCAGTTAAAGAAGAAATATCTCTCTTCTTCCATAAAAGTTCTTACCAAGACATTGGCTCAACCTCTAATGAAACCTTCCACCTAGCGAAGGCTAAGAAGGCATCTTCCGTGTGATCTGCCTGACAGATTTTAGTGTGTGTTGTGTGATTATCTCTCAATAAAACGTTTTTTTTTCAAGTGAAGCGAAATTGTCACTGGGACATTCATTCAAGCTTCAAACCATTTGCTTATTTCACGCCTGGATCTACATTTAACTTTTATAATTTTTTTTTCAGTTAATTTTATCTCAAAAGTAATTGTTTTTGTTTAATCAGGAAAAAATTGTTTATCTAAATAAGCCTCGATAAAAGCTCAAAAATTTCATCACAACTTTCTGAAACTTGTTGCTTATAAGGAACCTACCCCCGACTAGATCGATTGAACTTATGGATCGTACTACGTATGTTTTGATGTCATAAGGAATCGTTAAGTGTCAATTTTTTTTGACATATCATTGTTTTGTGCCCCTAGTATATTCAAAATTTGATATAAAGGTGTAGGGACAAAAAAATTACATTTTTAGACACCTTTGCAAGTAAAGTAGACGTTGACTGAGAATGTTATCAATTTTTGCTCGTAATATAGCAGTTGTCGAATGTCCCAAGTTGAGTTTCTAGCATGGAAAATTCAAAAGAAAACGACGTAAAATTATTACCAATTTTTTTAAACAAAATTAAGATTTGAAGAAATCATGGTTTTTCAATTTGTAAGAATGAGATTATCCAGATAATCGATTTATGATATCTGTCGGTGTGTTCAGACAGATATTTGGATTGAAAGGAACTCAAGATCAGGTAGGAAAGCAAAAAAATGCTAAATAAGAAGCTTTGGTTAAAGCAGCTAACGGAAAACTGGGAGAATATTCGGAAAAGCAACAAATGGAACAAAAATCAAAGCTCAGAAGTGTCAGGAACAAAAAGTTTTCTCCCGCTAAAGAGGTTTGGAATTCATTATTAACGACTGGAGTGAAATACGAAAAATAAGACTAATTTTATCATCACAAAACCCTGAAAGTGATTTCAGAAGTGTATTTCAAAAGAAACAAATACTTCAATTCGAAAGTGTTGTGTGGTTGTTATTATCTTTTCGTCGTCATTCTTTGTTCTTCTGGAAATTTTGTAGCCTCCAAAATACACGAAAAAAGTGTTTTGAATCTAGATTAATGCAGTTCATAAAGATGACCAGAGAAATATTAGCACAGATCGCATGAGACGGTAAACCAGTAACACGACGACCTTTAGAAAGACCTCCAAAAAGATGGATGGATTCGTAGACATCAACATCTCAAGGATTAAGAGCTGGAAACTACAGGCCTAAGGCCTACAATACGTCGAAAAAGATAGAAGATAAAAAAAGCATCCTGAAGGAAATTTGGTGCTTTGACAAGATATAGCAGCTGCTCATTATGCAAAGGACGTGGTGGAAGATGTTCCAGAGCTGAATATTCCTAATGTGCCTCAACTGGGACCAATTGAACGTATATTCTGAAGATTGGGACGCAACTACATATAAAGAATTTTGAACAAATTGTGGCAAATGCCAAAATAAATCATAAATTTGAAAACACAAATTAAATTAGTATTGATTTTTTGTCTCTACGCCCTTAAGTGTTTATGTGACAAAAAAAATTACTTGTTATGTTAAAAATATGAAATTTTTCTGTCAGACTTTCATACAGTTACTGTAATCGTAGTTAAAATTATAATTATTATTATACAGCCTACAATTTCCGACGTTGCCATATTGCTCGTAATTTTGACTAGAAAAAGAATCGAATTCGTTATAACTATAATTATTAATCTGATTATTGACGTAAACTTCTGGATTCTGATGGTAATCCTGCATGAAACTGGCGTTCGTTATACTACCGCTAGTTACCACTGCTTGTCCTACTTTTTGTTCGAAATTTTTCGAAGTTATACTGTTACCGTTTTTACTTATAGACACTACAACGTTGCCGACGTTTACGGTTACATTTTCCCCGCCGTTCGAATATTTTTCGATGTCGTTGACAGCTTGGGACAAAGCGTAGATGTAGTTGTGAGCAAAACGCAACGTTTCAATTTTAGTTAACTTGGTATCTTCAGGGAAAGTCGGTAAGACGCACCTTAAGCGTTCTAAGGCTTCGTTGAGCATGTGCATTCTGTTACGTTCTCGATCGTTAGCTTTCATCCTTCTTACGCGTTTAATACGCATTATTTGAGTCGGACTTTTGGCTCTAGTAACCCGATTACGTCCGGTCGCGTATCTTCGTTTCTGTTTGTTTTTGATCGGCGTTGAACATTTACTAACATCGTTGGCTAAAGGATCGAAGAATTCCAATTCTTCGTTGTCGTTATCGAACATATTTTTACCGGTATTTTGCCATGGTTCGTAGATGATCGGTGGTTTTATTCTTTCTTCTAAACTAGTGTGGAAAGCGGCGTTGAAATGGTCGAAAAGTTTGTGATCGAAATAATCCGATTGTTTTCTTTTGATTCGGGATAAATCGTTATCCAGATCGAAGTAGTCGCTTCTGTCGTCCGTGATATCGGATGATTCGGATTTGAAAGAATATTCGAAGCCTGAATCGCAACTGTCGTCGTAGGAGAGATCGCTTAGTCTGCCGCTTTCTGATTGAGCCATTCTGTAACAAAATAATCATATTAATTATTTATGAATGAATTTGATTCCGTAAACTATTTTGTATTGTATGGAAACTTTGCGTTGTTTCTCGATTATCCACCACGCACCTCAGTCGGAATGAGCGGAACTTTGTGGAAGTTTCTGGACGGCTACTGGGCTGCTATATAAAAAAAACTGGAATAAGAGGACATCGATACGAATTCCAGAGTTTGATTATGAATTGAATATCATGGCTGCGAAATTTGAAGGAGTAGTTTAATTACACATCAAACCAATTGTTTAGAGCAACTATGAGTAAAATACAAAAAGTCATGATCGTCGCCAACTTCGTACGAAGATGGCACTTTAAGAAGAAAAAGTTAAGTTTAAGAATCATTGCAAATCAAAACATACATTAACAACTCAACAACGATTAAAAATTAAACCTTTTGTAGTGCACTTTGTTTACTAGCATTTTGTTTGAATGCGCCTTTATCACAACAATAACAGATAATTTGATCCAAGTAAAATGTAGATCAATTGATTCCAAGTCCCATTTAATTTTACTAAAACCAGATGAATTTAGATATTTTTCTTCGCCAATACTGATTCAGCACCAACGTTTGCTTCAAGGAAATCACTCAGTTCAGCTTAATTGACAGATGACTGAAAAGATTGAGGTTAGATTTGAAATGAATCATCCCATCACGTACAAACTATCGTACAGATACAAAATATCGTACAGATATTTTCTGTGGCTTATAATTGGATATTACTTCATTGTTATTCAAAATCTTCTTCATCAACATACACTTTTGCAGGACTGTACGAAGAATAACCAATCAATTCGATGTTTTGAGTGTTCGAAAACGTTTTTGTCTGAACTGATGTGCGAGAGCTCCAATTGTCGTGGTGGAGAATCATTTGTCTTTTGCGATTAGTATCCCAGATGTTTTCAAGCACTTCTGGGAAGCAAATATGCTGGTGTATCGTTCAGAATTGACCGGTCTACGTTGTTTTATGAAACAGTGGAGACATGTCTAGTTAATCGGAAAAAACAAGCGATCATATACTTCAAAGCATGAAGCACAGCGATTGAATTTTTTCATCTTTTTTGCAACGATTGACACGAGATTTTTTTGAGCGCGTGTCAAAGAATGCAGTTTCCAACGCGAGCTATCTTTTTGACAACCAAATGTTGATGCAGTATTGAATGTATCTCACGGTATGTCAAATGACGATCTAGCATATCAGTTTACGCACACCATCGTTGTTTTCTGGTACTACAACAGATTTTGGACGATCACGATTGAATTCGGAAAATGAGCGAAATTCGGTGGTTCGAGATGTTGTTTCATGATCAAAAGTCGAAGGGAGTTGATCTGTCGTCGAAAGTCATAGAAAATCTGTATGTCAACACGTTCTGAGTACGTTCACAATTAAAAATGTCAAACTTCATGATGGCAATGTCATATTTGACATATTCACATCAGTGTTGCCACATCTTAAAACTTAAGTAGCAGCCATCGTATGAT
The DNA here is from genome assembly GCF_026250575.1 of Diorhabda carinulata. NCBI lineage: Eukaryota > Metazoa > Arthropoda > Insecta > Coleoptera > Chrysomelidae > Diorhabda > Diorhabda carinulata. Next base: position 4,780,478 of record NC_079470.1, read on the forward strand.
TAACTTTAGTGGTTTAGTTAATAACTATTTTCTCATGAATTTACCCTATACATCACCGATTTTCATTAAAAATTTGGATTCTGGCTGTACTTGTGCTGTATTTTAAAATATTCTCTGTACCGAGAGCTTCTTTTTTCCCTAGATGTCACCTTTTCTTGAGGGTCAACACTTTTTTATTGAGAAGAAATTTAAGGCAAAAAAATCACATTTTCGAAAAATTTTTCGCGGATAACTGGAAAAATATGCATTTAATCGAAAAATCTGTAGAAACTGGAATTATAACTATAACCAAAAACCAATGAATTTTCCGAGAAAAAGTCATAAAACCATTTTTCAATATCCTTTTAAAAACCTTTATTTTTATGTTTTTCAAAAGTTCCTAGCATCAAAAATAAACGAGTTATGAAGGAAATTATGTCGATTCTTATTTTTCTTGCACCCCATTTAATAAAACCGTTTCCAATTAAAAAATTGAGCTAGTAGTGAGGAAATCATTTTCGAAATATAGGGAAAAATCATTTTTTATCCAAAATAACTCAAATACAATTAATGATACACATTTCGTTCTAATCAGATGAGCTTGTAGCTCTCAAAACATCCTACAAAATGCTTTTTGTAAAGATTTTATTGCTAACTAACCTTAATCCATAAGATCTGTTAATCGAATAGTTAAGTGATTCAAAGTGTCCTTTATTTATTACTATGAACTCTAACATTTAGCATTGAATTTTTTGATTTTTATTTTTATATAAATGTAAACGACCATGATTGTAGGTACATGATAAGATTTAGTATTTAAGGCTGTTTGTATACTAATATGTAGTGGATTGTTAATAGACATATAGAGATAAGGTTTATTGTCACTAGAAAAATAAGGTTTTTAATAGACGATACATATTTTGTAAAACGTACTATTCACCAATTTTACCGTACCATTAAGACTTCAACATAAATATTTGTCGTTAAGAAATTTTAAATAAAATAAATTTTAATGTCTCTGCACTTGGCAAGTTGCGACTAATAGTCCGGTCAAATTAGACCCAAAAATAAGAGTGAAGATACATAAATTCCCATAAAGCTGAAAATCAGTAAAATTGTTTAAAATACAATTGAAAATAAAATTTGAATGTTTCCCACCATTTCTGTGTGTGGTTTTTCGTGATTATCAGCAAAATGGTGAGTTTTATCATAAAAATACTTTAGACAAAAATTGTAGATCGTAACATTATCTATAAAAAACGTGTCAATACTTTTTTTCCTACGAGTTTCTGAGATATAACGATTCCAAAAAATTGTAATTGTAATTGTTTCAGATGTATTTAATGGCTATAATGATTGCAGAAGAAATACCAAAGCTGCATACCAACATCGTTGAACTTTAGCAACATCTTCGACAATTGATAATTTATTTGATAAACTTATGACAGTTCCAAACAGTCAACATAAAAGTTTACTGCTGAAAATATATTGGTGAAACACGATAATTTTTACAACTTTTTGAATCATTATATCTCAGAAACAGTGGCTTGTAGGAAAAAAAGTATTGATACGTTTTTTGTAGATAATTTTATAATCTACAATTTTTGTCTGAAATATTTTTATGATAAAACTCACCGTTTTGCTGAAAATTGCGAAAAACTAATTTTTTACTTTTGACCTTGAATAAATTTTTTTCCATACACGGAAATGATGGGAAACATTCAAATTTTATGTTTAATTGTATTTTAAACAATTTTACTGATTTTCAGCTTGATGGAAATTTATATAACTTCGAATGTCTAAATTGACCGGATTATAACTTTTACAACTTTTTGAATCATTATATCTCAGAAACAGTGGCTTGTAGGAAAAAAAGTATTGATAAGTTTTTTGTAGATAATTTCATAATCTACAATTTTTGTCTGAAATATTTTTATGATAAAACTCATCGTTTTGCTGAAAATTGCGAAAAACTAATTTTTTACTTTTGACCTTGAATAAATTTTTTTCCATACACGGAAATGATGGGAAACATTCAAATTTTATGTTTAATTGTATTTTAAACAATTTTACTGATTTTCAGCTTGATGGAAATTTATATAACTTCGAATGTCTAAATTGACCGGATTATAACTTATACAATTTTTTGAATCATTATATCTCAGAAACAGTGACTTGTAGGAAAAAAGTATTGATAAGCTTTTTGTAGATAATTTCATAATCTACAATTTTTGTCTGGGGTATTTTTATGATAAAACTCACCGTTTTGCTGAAAATTACGAAAAACTAATTTTTTTGACTTTTGACCTTGAATAAATTTTTTTCCATACACGGCAATGATGGGAAACATTCAAATTCTATGTTCAATTGTATTTTAAACAATTTCACTAATTTTCAGCTTGATGGGAATTTGTGTAACTTCGAATGTCTAAATTGACTGTTAAGAATACACAACTTGGATTTCCTTACTAAATTGATTTTTGGAATTCAAATAAACCAAAATGTCTAACTTTTAGTAACAAATAGGTGATATGTAATCTTCAAAAGATAAGGCTTCTGACCTTTAAAAACCTTCTATTGTTCGTTACAGCTTATGATTATAAAAGATCTAATACTTGTATTAGCACGGGTACATGTATGAAAATTTTAGGAAATATTTAGAGTATTCTTTAAAAATATTTAAAATGTCGGTTTTGCATTAGAAATTATGTTTTATCATATATATAAAAATAGATTTGATATAAAAATTAATAATTTTCTTCTTTGCCACTCAAAACCCGTTGTTTCTAAGCTTCTACAATTGCAAATAGAAGAAGTAATAAAATAATTCCACAATTATTAATATTAGATAAGAAATATAAAAAATTACTTACATTAGCATTTATAACATCCAAGTGTGTAAATTTTAGTCACAATAACATACCACTGATAAGCACAACTTCGCGTTTACAAGCTCACTAGACCTTTTGACAAACTGAATTGAACTGAATAAACCATGAAGGGTGCGCAAATTTATATGAATAGATCGGAGACTCCCACCCCTCTATTAATTTTCTTTACATTAAAAAATATGAAGTTACATTATTTTCTTCGCGAAAAAATCTTTATTCAAATGTATAATTCCGATTATGTCCTCAAAAATTATTTAAATTAAAAATATACATTTTATTTTGTGGTTGTTTATTGGGAATAATAACATGTAATTAACTAAAATGGAGTGAGTAATCTAAAGTTTTTTCAATGTGTAGTTGCTTCAGAATATACGTTTCGTTTAAAATTTCGCCAAAAATGTTGATTTGGCCTCAGTTGAGACACATTAGGAAAATTCCAAGACATCTTGATAGACTCTAAAAGATCTCATAACACAAAATATCCTTAAGGAAGCTTTTTCTTTATGAACTGCATAAATTTAAGTTTTGACTGTCGAATTTTTTATTTTTGAATTACATTGCATTTCTTTAGAATGTTGTTAACCTAACCTAACTTAACCTAACATAACCTAACCTAACCTGACCGCTGTAATTGTAATAACGACATGAAATTTGGAGAAAATACTCAAAGAATACGTCCTCACGAAATAACGGATCGTTTTTTCGATAGATACATTTGTTATTTATATTTTCATATAAAAAACGCGAAATTTCGATTTTTTAAAAATTGCCGCCATTTTCAGAAATTTGTACTAAAAGAAAAACTCATCAATCATTCAATGACCAAAGAGCCATAGATTGATAATATGCTTTGAATTTATGTTTCAAATCAACAAAGAGGAGGCAGTGATGTCAAATGTTTACCTCCCGCGATTTGGGGAATTGTGTTCGCGCAGTTAGAACGACCGCCATTTTAGCTTTTATTTTCAATTTCTTTCAACGTTTCTTTTTTTATCATCCAATAACAAATCTTTAAAATGATAAGTTTAATGAAAACATTAATTAAAAATTCTTTTTTTCCCTCTTTATTAATATATCAAGTCATTAGTATAAATTAGATTAAATTTTTCTTAAAAAATTCTTAATCACCTGGCCAGCTAAGTGTTATTAAATAAATTGGCAATTAATTAAAATTAGATGAGTTACAAAAAGTAAAATGAATTTAATTTAAAAGATTTTGAGTTTTTGATCGAGACTACTATATATATAGTTGACTCTATCTCAAAAACAGTTCAAGATATAAACAAATGTTAAATACAAAAGTTGTGGAGAATCAAATTCTCTACAATATTGATGCTAATCACAAATAACGTAAAACCCATAGAAAACGAGATATTTGCAAAAAAATCTATTTTTAAAACTTGCAACCATCTAATTATATGTGAATTTTGACAATAGCCAAAATACAAATTTTTACGTGTTAATATACTGAGTTTGTCGATTTTCCGAGAAAATCACTTAATTTGATCCAAGATGACTGGACTATAAGTTTGACAGTAAATAACAATTTTTGAAGGATTTCTATAATTCGACGATTTTCTGACTAACTTCGTAACATAATTTAGCTCAAATAAATAAAGTGAAAAGTTTCTGTATGGTAATATACTGGGTGTGTCGATTTTCAGAGAAAATCACTTAATTTGATCCAAGATGACTGGACTATAAGTTTCACAGTAAATGACAATTTTTGAAGGATTTCTATAATTCGAGTATTTTCTGACTAACTTCGTAACATAATTCAGCTCAAATAAATAAAGTGAAAAGTTTCTGTATGGTAATATACTGGGTGTGTCGATTTTCCGAGAAAATCACTTAATTTGATCCAAGATGACTGGACTATAAGTTTGACAGTAAATAACAATTTTTGAAGGATTTCTATAATTCGAGTATTTTCTGACTAACTTCGTAACATAATTCAGCTCAAATAAATAAAGTGAAAAGTTTCTGTATGGTAATATACTGGGTGTGTCGATTTTCCGAGAAAATCACTTAATTTGATCCAAGATGACTGGACTATAAGTTTGACAGTAAATAACAATTTTTGAAGGATTTCTATAATTCGAGTATTTTCTGACTAACTTCGTAACATAATTCAGCTCAAATAAATAAAGTGAAAAGTTTCTGTATGGTAATATACTGGGTGTGTCGATTTTCAGAGAAAATCACTTAATTTGATCCAAGATGACTGGACTATAAGTTTCACAGTAAATGACAATTTTTGAAGGATTTCTATAATTCGAGTATTTTCTGACTAACTTCGTAACATAATTCAGCTCAAATAAATAAAGTGAAAAGTTTCTGTATGGTAATATACTGGGTGTGTCGATTTTCCGAGAAAATCACTTAATTTGATCCAAGATGACTGGACTATAAGTTTGACAGTAAATAACAATTTTTGAAGGATTTCTATAATTCGAGTATTTTCTGACTAACTTCGTAACATAATTCAGCTCAAATAAATAAAGTGAAAAGTTTCTGTATGGTAATATACTGGGTGTGTCGATTTTCCGAGAAAATCACTTAATTTGATCCAAGATGACTGGACTATAAGTTTGACAGTAAATAACAATTTTTGAAGGATTTCTATAATTCGAGTATTTTCTGACTAACTTCGTAACATAATTCAGCTCAAATAAATAAAGTGAAAAGTTTCTGTATGGTAATATACTGGGTGTGTCGATTTTCAGAGAAAATCACTTAATTTGATCCAAGATGACTGGACTATAAGTTTCACAGTAAATGACAATTTTTGAAGGATTTCTATAATTCGAGTATTTTCTGACTAACTTCGTAACATAATTCAGCTCAAATAAATAAAGTGAAAAGTTTCTGTATGGTAATATACTGGGTGTGTCGATTTTCCGAGAAAATCACTTAATTTGATCCAAGATGACTGGACTATAAGTTTGACAGTAAATAACAATTTTTGAAGGATTTCTATAATTCGAGTATTTTCTGACTAACTTCGTAACATAATTCAGCTCAAATAAATAAAGTGAAAAGTTTCTGTATGGTAATATACTGGGTGTGTCGATTTTCCGAGAAAATCACTTAATTTGATCCAAGATGACTGGACTATAAGTTTGACAGTAAATAACAATTTTTGAAGGATTTCTATAATTCGAGTATTTTCTAAATAACTTCGTAACATAATTTAGCTCAAATAAATAAAGTGAAAAGTTTCTGTATGGTAATATACTGGGTGTGTCGATTTTCCGAGAAAATCACTTAATTTGATCCAAGATGACTGGACTATAAGTTTGACAGTAAATAACAATTTTTGAAGGATTTCTATAATTCGAGTATTTTCTGACTAACTTCGTAACATAATTCAGCTCAAATAAATAAAGTGAAAAGTTTTTACGTGGTAATATACTGGGTATGTCGATTTTCAGAGAAAATCACTTAATTTGATCCAAGATGACTGGACTATAAGTTTCACAGTAAATGACAATTTTTGAAGGATTTCTATAATTCGAGTATTTTCTAAATAACTTCGTAACATAATTTAGCTCAAATAAATAAAGTGAAAAGTTTTTATATGGTAATATTCTGGGTGTGTCGATTTTCCGAGAAAATCACTTAATTTGATCCAAGATGACTGGACTATAAGTTTGACAGTAAATGACAATTTTTGAAGGATTTCTATAATTCGAGTATTTTCTGACTAACTTCGTAACATAATTTAGCTCAAATAAATAAAGTGAAAAGTTTTTATATGGTAATATTCTGGGTGTGTCGACTTTCCGAGAAAATCACTTAATTTGATCCAAGATGACTGGACTATAAGTTTGACAGTAAATGACAATTTTTGAAGGATTTCTATAATTCGAGTATTTTCTAAATAACTTCGTAACATAATTTAGCTCAAATAAATAAAGTGAAAAGTTTTTATATGGTAATATACTGGGTGTGTCGTATTTCCGCGAAAATCACTTAATTTGATAAATGATGACTGGACTATAAGTTTAGCAGTAAATGACAATTTTTGAAGGATTTCTCTAGTTCGAGTATTTTCTGACTAACTTCGTAACATAATTTAGCTCAAATAAATAAAGTGAAAAGTTTTTACGTGGTAATATACTGGGTATGTCGATTTTCCGAGGTCCACCTCCTATAATGACTGGACTATTAACTTGTCAGTGAAATATAGAAGAATTTCAAAGGAAAATGATTGCATTGAAAGTAGAATATTATATAATATTAGTAGCTTTCATAAAACAATTTGTTTTTGTTTTAATTGAATTACATTAAACATACTCTCGGTCAAAAGTTTCTGTCCATTCCATAATCCATTCATCAAATTTCAAAATAATACACAGTGTCTTAAAAACCAAAAATGATAGTATCTTTTTCTTTTTGTACTGTAAATTATTTCTTCGACGTTTATGATTATAGTTTAGTCCTACAATATATTATTTTTATAAGATATTTAATTGAATGATGTTTCATTATCGTTAATTATAATAAATTTTGTGAAAATGATTTCATATTTTATTGTAGTAACATAAAAATTTGTGTGGATTGAAATAAATAAAAGTTTTTTAATAGTTATTCATGATACAAGTGCGCAAAAGTACTTAACGCACGAATAGCATACAATATTTTATCCAAAACCATATTAAAAAAATGTATTGAATAATGGAACCATAAAGTTAATGATTTCCATTAACATTGGCTTGATTTTTACGAGAAATATGCAATAAGAACAATTTTCTTGTAATTTTTTGATTTTTTCAGTGTTACTGAAAGTAGTTTTTGAGTTACATTGCATGAAATTCCTGCAATTTAGCTCAGTGTTTTATCGACAATGCAATGACAGAACACACAACACTAAATTATCTAAGATAACTTGATGATTATAAAGAAATATAGTTTAATAATGATGCCCAATTCAACGGTAGTCGTAGATAAAATATATTTTGTTATTTCAAGAACATAAAAGTCAACAAGCCCTAAATAACTCACCATAAACTTCACTTGTTTTGTACACGAAAATACTAACGGAACGCACCTCGAGAACGCCACAAAACTTTAAACAAACGGCGCCAAATTTGAATAATCGTTACATTACTAACTTAAACTTATTACTTTTAGTTTTACCTTAAAAACGTGTAGTTAAAATAATCAATGAAAAGTTTTTTTTTCAGTTTCAGAAGGAGTGCAATCAGATTCTTCTCTTATGTTTATTTAGCTTAACAATCAGTGTTTTATCAACAATGTAATGACAGAACACACAACACTAAATTATGTAAGATAACTTGATAATTATAAAGAAATATAGCTTAATAATGATGAACTTAACTTGACTTGTTTTGTACACGAAAATACTAACGGAACGCACCTCGAGAACACCACAAAACTTTAAACAAACGGCGCCAAATTTGAATAATCGTTACATTACTAACTGAAGCTTATTTCTTTCAGTTTTACCTTAAAAAATTTAAGGAAAATAATCGATAAAAAGTTTTTTTTTCAGTTTACATTCCATTTAATGAAGATCAACAACAATTACATACGGTGGTTGCATTTGGTTCCCCTAAGGGTGAAGTTCTACCACCTGTGTCGGTTTTAGTAGAAGCCCTATCTGATGCAAAATACAATTTAATCTTCTAATCTTGAAACATTAGCAGTCATCTGCGAAATAATACTATAATCGTCCATTAATATTAAATACATTGATCATAGCTTGATAATATCTAGTGAAATATGAGTTGTTGGCTGGATGGAAAACAAAAATTATCAAAAAAAAGTAGATTCCTTATTTTATTTCATTATTTTTCGAAAGAATAATCTATGCTCCGACTCTACATACATTCCAGTGATATAGAGTAGAGAGAATAAATTTGCTCACTTACTAACCAAAATTGGCGCAGTCAAAAGGATTATTTCAATCAAATTATGTTGATATTGAAACAAAATCAAGAGATAAAGTAATTAATTTCAGTAGAACATGTATAATAGTTTAAAGTAAATATTTAGCTTTTGGAAGGTCTTTTTGATTTTCCAACAATATTCTGCTGGATTCCGTTCTTTTAAATAGGACTGCACCATTGAGGAAATGTCTTCATTCAAATTTTTCCATCATTCAGAGCACCTAAGGGATTTACTTTAAAGAGACTTATACACCACTGGTTAAAAGTTTTTGCTTCATTAAATTTCAAACTTTCAAACACGTTAACAAACTTTTTTTTCATATTGTCCAGCGAAGATCGAAAAGATAATAGTGTCCGTTATTAGTATATACGAGGGCATGTTTATATTTTGTTTGTGATCGCGATTAGTTAAAACTTGCAAGTACCGGCTGATTTATTTTTTATTCTTTCACTGTGTATTATTTCTTAGGTGTTTATGATTTTACTTTAGTTCTAGTTAGCACCGTAAAACGCAACAACGCACTGCGATTCATACTTTTTGTACCAAGACTTATATTTAGGTTAAGAGGTTGTAGTGTGCTAGAGAACATGAAAATTGGACGCATGAAGAGTTGGAGAGAGTTTCATGGAGTAATGAGTCGAGTTTGGAGGTATTTCGGTCTAAGAGAAATGTATTTGTGTCCAGGTCAAAGGAGATGTTATAACTGTAAAATACCGTGGAGGTTCGGGGATGAATAAACATTTAAATATGTTCCAATTTTGAACTGTAGTTTTTATTTAATAATTTTTGAAAGATAGATGAAAATTGTTTTGAAATTAGTTTTTTTAATAATTTTTGGAAGATGAAATATGATCATATTTTGATAAAGACTTAAAGAAAAGTCGAAACGTCAAATTTTATCTTTCAAAAATTATCAAAAAAACTAATTTTAAAACCGAAAGGACCCAAAATCAAGAACATTTTCATAAATATTTAGATAAAGGCTTTAAGAAAAGTCAAAAAGTCAAATTTTCTTTCAAAAATCATCAAAAAAACTAATTTTAAAACCCAAAATCAAAAACATTTTCATAAATATTTAGATAAAGGCTTTAAAAAAAGTCGATAAGTCAAATTTTATCTTTCAAAAATCATCAAAAAAAATAATTTTAAAACCGAAAAGACCCAAAATCAAGAACATTTTCATAAATATTTAGATAAAGGCTTTAAGAAAAGTCAAAAAGTCAAATTTTCTTTCAAAAATCATCAAAAAAACTAATTTTAAAACCCAAAATCAAAAACATTTTTATAAATATTTAGATAAAGGCTTTAAAAAAAGTCGAAACGTCAAATTTTATCTTTAAAAAATTATCAAAAAAACTAATTTTAAAACCGAAAGGACCCAAAATCAAGAACATTTTCATAAATATTTAGATAAAGGCTTTAAGAAAAGTCAAAAAGTCAAATTTTCTTTCAAAAATCATCAAAAAAACTAATTTTAAAACCCAAAATCAAAAACATTTTTATAAATATTTAGATAAAGGCTTTAAAAAAAGTCGAAACGTCAAATTTTATCTTTCAAAAATTATCAAAAAAACTAATTTTAAAACCGAAAGGACCCAAAATCAAGAACATTTTCATAAATATTTAGATAAAGGCTTTAAGAAAAGTCAAAAAGTCAAATTTTCTTTCAAAAATCATCAAAAAAACTAATTTTAAAACCCAAAATCAAAAATATTTTCATAAATATTTAGATAAAGGCTTTAAGAAAAGTCGAAAAGTCAAATTTTATCTTCCAAAAATCATCAAAAAAACTAATTTTAAAACCGAAAAGACCCAAAATCAAGAAAATTTTCATAAATATTTAGATAAAGGCCTTAAGAAAAGTCAAATAGTCAAATTTTATCTTTCAAAAATTATCAAAAAAACTAATTTTAAAACCGAAAGGACCCAAAATCAAGAACATTTTCATAAATATTTAGATAAAGGCTTTAAGAAAAGTCAAAAAGTCAAATTTTCTTTCAAAAATCATCAAAAAAACTAATTTTAAAACCCAAAATCAAAAACATTTTTATAAATATTTAGATAAAGGCTTTAAAAAAAGTCGAAACGTCAAATTTTATCTTTCAAAAATTATCAAAAAAACTAATTTTAAAACCGAAAGGACCCAAAATCAAGAACATTTTCATAAATATTTAGATAAAGGCTTTAAGAAAAGTCAAAAAGTCAAATTTTCTTTCAAAAATCATCAAAAAAACTAATTTTAAAACCCAAAATCAAAAATATTTTCATAAATATTTAGATAAAGGCTTTAAGAAAAGTCGAAAAGTCAAATTTTATCTTCCAAAAATCATCAAAAAAACTAATTTTAAAACCGAAAAGACCCAAAATCAAGAAAATTTTCATAAATATTTAGATAAAGGCCTTAAGAAAAGTCAAATAGTCAAATTTTATCTTTCAAAAATTATCAAAAAAACTAATTTTAAAACCGAAAGGACCCAAAATCAAGAACATTTTCATAAATATTTAGATAAAGGCTTTAAGAAAAGTCAAAAAGTCAAATTTTCTTTCAAAAATCATCAAAAAAACTAATTTTAAAACCCAAAATCAAAAACATTTTTATAAATATTTAGATAAAGGCTTTAAAAAAAGTCGAAACGTCAAATTTTATCTTTCAAAAATTATCAAAAAAACTAATTTTAAAACCGAAAGGACCCAAAACCAAGAACATTTTCATAAATATTTAGATAAAGGCCTTAAGAATAGTCAAAAAGTCAAATTTTATCTTTAAAAAATTATCAAAAAAACTAATTTTAAAACCGAAAGGACCCAAAATCAAGAACATTTTCATAAATATTTAGATAAAGGCCTTAAGAATAGTCAAAAAGTCAAATTTTATCTTTAAAAAATTATCAAAAAAACTAATTTTAAAACCGAAAGGACCCAAAATCAAGAACATTTTCATAAATATTTAGATAAAGGCCTTAAGAATAGTCAAAAAGTCAAATTTTATCTTTAAAAAATTATCAAAAAAACTAATTTTAAAACCGAAAGGACCCAAAATCAAGAACATTTTCATAAATATTTAGATAAAGGCTTTAAGAAAAGTCAAAAAGTCAAATTTTCTTTCAAAAATCATCAAAAAAACTAATTTTAAAACCCAAAATCAAAAACATTTTCATAAATATTTAGATAAAGGCTTTAAAAAAAGTCGATAAGTCAAATTTTATCTTTCAAAAATCATCAAAAAAAATAATTTTAAAACCGAAAAGACCCAAAATCAAGAACATTTTCATAAATATTTAGATAAAGGCTTTAAGAAAAGTCAAAAAGTCAAATTTTCATTCAAAAATCATCAAAAAAACTAATTTTAAAACCCAAAATCAAAAACATTTTTATAAATATTTAGATAAAGGCTTTAAAAAAAGTCGAAACGTCAAATTTTATCTTTCAAAAATTATCAAAAAAACTAATTTTAAAACCGAAAGGACCCAAAATCAAGAACATTTTCATAAATATTTAGATAAAGGCTTTAAGAAAAGTCAAAAAGTCAAATTTTCTTTCAAAAATCATCAAAAAAACTAATTTTAAAACCCAAAATCAAAAACATTTTTATAAATATTTAGATAAAGGCTTTAAAAAAAGTCGAAACGTCAAATTTTATCTTTCAAAAATTATCAAAAAAACTAATTTTAAAACCGAAAGGACCCAAAATCAAGAACATTTTCATAAATATTTAGATAAAGGCTTTAAGAAAAGTCAAATAGTCAAATTTTCTTTCAAAAATCATCAAAAAAACTAATTTTAAAACCCAAAATCAAAAACATTTTCATGAATATTTAGATAAAGGCTTTAAAAAAAGTCGATAAGTCAAATTTTATCTTTCAAAAATCATCAAAAAAAATAATTTTAAAACCGAAAAGACCCAAAATCAAGAACATTTTCATAAATATTTAGATAAAGGCTTTAAGAAAAGTCAAAAAGTCAAATTTTCTTTCAAAAATCATCAAAAAAACTAATTTTAAAACCCAAAATCAAAAACATTTTTATAAATATTTAGATAAAGGCTTTAAAAAAAGTCGAAACGTCAAATTTTATCTTTCAAAAATTATCAAAAAAACTAATTTTAAAACCGAAAGGACCCAAAATCAAGAACATTTTCATAAATATTTAGATAAAGGCTTTAAGAAAAGTCAAAAAGTCAAATTTTCTTTCAAAAATCATCAAAAAAACTAATTTTAAAACCCAAAATCAAAAATATTTTCATAAATATTTAGATAAAGGCTTTAAGAAAAGTCGAAAAGTCAAATTTTATCTTCCAAAAATCATCAAAAAAACTAATTTTAAAACCGAAAAGACCCAAAATCAAGAAAATTTTCATAAATATTTAGATAAAGGCCTTAAGAAAAGTCAAATAGTCAAATTTTATCTTTCAAAAATTATCAAAAAAACTAATTTTAAAACCGAAAGGACCCAAAATCAAGAACATTTTCATAAATATTTAGATAAAGGCTTTAAGAAAAGTCAAAAAGTCAAATTTTCTTTCAAAAATCATCAAAAAAACTAATTTTAAAACCGAAAGGACCCAAAACCAAGAACATTTTCATAAATATTTAGATAAAGGCCTTAAGAATAGTCAAAAAGTCAAATTTTATCTTTAAAAAATTATCAAAAAAACTAATTTTAAAACCGAAAGGATCCAAAATCAAGAACATTTTCATAAATATTTAGATAAAGGCCTTAAGAAAAGTCAAAAAGTCAAATTTTATCTTTAAAAAATTATCAAAAAAACTAATTTTAAAACCGAAAGGACCCAAAATCAAGAAAATTTTCATAAATATTTAGATAAAGGCTTTAAAAAAGTCGATAAGTCAAATTTTATATGTCAAAAATTATCAAAAAAACTAATTTTAAAACCGAAAGGACCCAAAATCAAGAACATTTTCATAAATATTTAGATAAAGGCTTTAAGAAAAGTCAAAAAGTCAAATTTTCTTTCAAAAATCATCAAAAAAACTAATTTTAAAACCCAAAATCAAAAACATTTTTATAAATATTTAGATAAAGGCTTTAAAAAAAGTCGAAACGTCAAATTTTATCTTTAAAAAATTATCAAAAAAACTAATTTTAAAACCGAAAGGACCCAAAATCAAGAACATTTTCATAAATATTTAGATAAAGGCTTCAAGAAAAGTCAAAAAGTCAAATTTTCTTTCAAAAATCATCAAAAAAACTAATTTTAAAACCCAAAATCAAAAACATTTTCATAAATATTTAGATAAAGGCTTTAAAAAAAGTCGATAAGTCAAATTTTATCTTTCAAAAATCATCAAAAAAAATAATTTTAAAACCGAAAAGACCCAAAATCAAGAACATTTTCATAAATATTTAGATAAAGGCTTTAAGAAAAGTCAAAAAGTCAAATTTTCTTTCAAAAATCATCAAAAAAACTAATTTTAAAACCCAAAATCAAAAACATTTTTATAAATATTTAGATAAAGGCTTTAAAAAAAGTCGAAACGTCAAATTTTATCTTTCAAAAATTATCAAAAAAACTAATTTTAAAACCGAAAGGACCCAAAATCAAGAACATTTTCATAAATATTTAGATAAAGGCTTTAAGAAAAGTCAAAAAGTCAAATTTTCTTTCAAAAATCATCAAAAAAACTAATTTTAAAACCCAAAATCAAAAACATTTTTATAAATATTTAGATAAAGGCCTTAAGAATAGTCAAAAAGTCAAATTTTATCTTTAAAAAATTATCAAAAAAACTAATTTTAAAACCGAAAGGATCCAAAATCAAGAACATTTTCATAAATATTTAGATAAAGGCCTTAAGAAAAGTCAAAAAGTCAAATTTTATCTTTAAAAAATTATCAAAAAAACTAATTTTAAAACCGAAAGGACCCAAAATCAAGAAAATTTTCATAAATATTTAGATAAAGGCTTTAAAAAAGTCGATAAGTCAAATTTTATATGTCAAAAATCTAATATTAAAACAGAAGTGACCAAAAATCAAATACATTTAGATGCATTAATATTCCAAAAAGTGTAAAAAATAAGAAATAAAAGAAATATATATAAATATATATTCTTTGAAATATCAACATCAAAATCATATCGTTTTTAATTGTCGTATATCACGCAAACTACACGGGGTGGGTAAAAACTTTTGACCGGTAATGTAGAAAGATTGTATTTTCTAAATGAAAGAATTTTGATATCTGCGCGTTGGGCTGCGCATTAGCTAATTTTGGAACAAAAGCGCATTCTAATTAACATTTACCGTGCCTTATTGAAGCATCGATCTATAACCATAGATGAAACCTGAATCTAACACTAGCTACAACATTTTTTCAATGGCAAAAAGATTTAATATCATATCGAGATCTCTTATTCAAAAACCCATCGATTTTCATCGGTAAGTTTTTGAAAATTTGGATACTAGACACTAATTACATAATTAAACAAAAATTAGGTTAAATTCAATTTCAAAAAAAAACGATATTACGCTCCCCCTTTGCAGATTGTTCACCCCCCAATTCTATTAAATTGAAATAACATCATTTTTTCTAATTTTTAACAACAAATTCTCGTTTTTTAAATACAATATTATACAAATTATTCATGGATATAATTCGAACAAATTATTTTTGATTCTCTTTTGATGCTTTCGTCCAATGTTTGCTCAGAGAAGAGTGAAAGATATCAATATAGTATAGCGTGCAAAAAAATTACATCAAGCTTTGATTTAATTAAGTTATATTAATATCTCTATTTGCTTAGGTGTTTTCAATGAACATTTGTAATAATTCACAAGAAAACACGTGTGTATATATGTTTGTATTGAAAATACAGTAGTTTTATATTAATATGGCCCTACGCGATTTGTATTTGTTTTATTTGAAACAATTGTTGACAAATCACTCATAATATTCACTTCTGTCTAGATAAAAAAGCAGATAATCCAATCATTTATACAGAACTATTATAATTGACTTTTTCAACAAATCTTAAACTTTGTACTTTACTCGTTTAATAACTATCTTCTTAACGCTCATTTTTTTATCAATAATCTAATTTTTTCATGATTATTAATCAAAAATTTAATATTTAATGATCTACTGAATCATTTTAAATCCTAGAATTCAAAGATTTTCTCTAATTATTTAAAAGGTATCTAGCTTGGGGAGATAACCATGATGAAGAAAGTTGCATACAAACCCTTGAAGGATTTGCGGAAGTATGGAAGTTGAAGATATTAAAATGATGTGTACAAGATTTTAAAAATGACACAGAGTTAAATACGGTAATTATATAGGCGATGGAGATTCCAAAACATTCTCGCCGGTGATTAAATTGAATCCGTATGGGTATTAAAAGTGAATGTATAGATTACTTACAAAAATAAATCAGAACACAAGTTAACAAAGACTTTAATAAAGAAATTAAATATTCACTATGGACTAGCAATTAGAAGAAATGTTGATATGAAAAAAGCGATAATCGGAACTCAATTCCATGAGATATCAACTGCAAGAAAATTGTCCAACAGGTGTAGATAGCTGGGGTGAACAGAAAAAAGCTCAAGCTCTTGGGACTGTGCCTTCACCTCTGCATAGTGGCGTTCAAAAAGAAATTCTTCCAATCTATGACAATTTATCCCGGAACGATTTATTGGGGAGATGTTTAAGAAATCAAAATGTTAATGACATACCTGACAGCTTGCTTTTTGAATAAAGACAATTTTAGAACAGAAGCTTTAATCGACTTTCTACGCGTAGCCCGACAGAATCGACGCACTTCCTTGGACAGTAAAGAAACCCGAAAAAAAAAAAAAACGAAAAGAAAATTTTGAAGCAGAAAATGAAGCTGAAGAAGATGGTGCTGGAATAGCTGATTGATTGGTGAGTTATTTCAGTTATTTTTAAAATTCTTTACATCGACTTTTTCTGTCTTTGGTTTTTTTAAATGGGTTTTTCTTGAAACTAGTTTTTTCGTACTTAACACTTTCGAACCAATCTTCTTGGAATTTAGTTAATAATTTCTTCACACAACTGTATATGAACCTCAATTATAAGTGATATTTATATTTTAACTAACATATTTTTTCTCTAAATTGAGGTTTATATAAAAAAACTAATTTTTCTGCACCATTGATTTTAGATAAAAATTGTGGCTTCCATCGTGTACACCAACTGCTAGATCGAAAGACAACCTACGAAAATACTCATCAAAATATATATAAAATAACCTGATGTTTTCAATAAATAATATTCATTTCTTATACATTAAAAAAAATTAATGAAAACTCCTTTTACTCAAATCATCTTTTATTGATGATCTATTTCGTTTATTTAGAAAAAATCTTATTAAAAAAAGATACGTTTAGACCAAAGATACATAATTTAAATGTCCACTTTCACAGCTAAACTTCTGTGAGAAAAAAAAATAAATCAAGAAAATAAGAAAGTGAGTAGGTAGAATAGATACGGGTCTGTAAACTTTCAAGCAAAGAAGATACAACATTCTGTCAAAATAAAAACGGATAACTACGAACTAATAATGAAGAACCGAAAAACCGAGAACAAAATGGGGGGATACAGTCTTTACAAGAGATAATAAAACGAATGGAATGGAATGTCCAAACTTTAAACTGAATTTTGACAGACCTGTTAGTTTCCGTTTAACAAACTTCTTGTCTCTTGTTGAGGAATCAATATAAAAGAAGAAACATGCGTTAGATAGTGTAATTTGATTGTTGGTGTAGTGTTAATGTAAATAGTTTGTTCAGTATGTTCAAACAAAAGTTCTAATTTAGTCCAGAAGATTTTATTGGAGAATTATGTGAAATAATTCGCGGTCGATATATTTTTTATTTCTTTGAACTAATAATCCATGTTTTTAATGATTTTTTTCAATTTTTTCAAATGTTATATTCGTCTATGTTAGTTCTTTGGTACAACTATGAGCATGACCTAATTGGGCAACTCCTCTTGACCAAATTTATTGGGGTAGTAGAAAATTCAAATCCCAGTATCCGGATTCCAATAACTTTTACTTCTTCGAAGTATGGAAAGACGAATATTCAGACCGTCTAAAATATCTGTTATCTACTCTATTCTGAAACAGAATGTTATTTTTTCAGTCCTTTGTAAAAGAAGCTGGATATCTTATAAAATGGAGGTTATTACCACTTCTTATCTTTAACTTTTATAATTGTCTTTAATAGCTCCTCCAAATATTACTTTGTCCTCCTTTTATTATTTTTCTCTTTTTCTTTTCTCCTTCAGTCACTTCTATATTTATCACATCATATTCCTTTTTATTTATCGATTGTTTTAGTATTTCATAGAATAATTTTGGATTTTCCCGTCATTTTGTATCGGAAATTCGTTTTCTTTTTCATCTTTTGTTAACGTTCTTTATAGTTTTGTCAACTATTTTTTATACTTCAAATGTCTCTTTGGCAGCTGCAAGCGTACTATCCAAAAATAATAAAATATATACTTTTATATTTCATTTACTTCAGATAAGACAATGCCTGATCATAAAAAAGATGATGAGAGGTATTTTTCTTGAAACATGAGACCTTAAACAAATTTTGGAGGGCTCGTACAGAATTTAAACTAAATTTTAGATCCATATATTGTTACATGGGGCAATAGAAAACAGTTAAAACTATCTGAAAATATAGATATAAATAATTATCGCATTTTTGGGAAACCTTGATCAAAATACTTGATAGATGTTTTATCATTGGACATTTAAGAAAAAAATAATATTCATTTACAATTTAAATGACTCACACTGTATTATTTCTTGTTATATTTCAACAATAAATAATTTTAATCTGGATGAGTTATCGATGAATTTAGTACAAAAGAATTATTTGATTTTTCCCCTGTTTTTTCTTTTCACAATCTATAACCTACCGTGAAATAAGCTATAAATATAGTTCGACATAAATTGGAAAGGGTTACGAATCTTTGAAAAAAAAATATTTGAACGCCATTCGATACAAGATAAAATTTAATGTTTCGAAAAAAATTACACGTTTTACCAGTTATAGCAGATGGTTTTTGGTTATTGCACAAAGGGTTAAAGCGCGTAATTCGTTTCAATCAAATATATGTAAAAAGTTACGTTAACTGAATGTATAGTCTAACCATAGACAAAGTAATAACTGAATAAACGCATGGCGATAACCGAATCGTCGAGGATAGTTCGATGGCGACAAGATTATTTGCTTAAGATAAAAATTATAGCATCAGACCGTCAAGAGCTTTGGAAAAACTGTTAACAAAGAAGAAGATGACTAAGTGATATCACCCTCTTTACAACCCTTCATAATTCAATCAAATAATGACTCCAATTCAGAACTGCCAATATAAATATCGATTCAACTCCAGCATCGTTTATAAAACTTCAGTTCCAAACCGTCTAAATGAGCTCCGAGTCCGTTATTTGATTCGTACCATCGAATCAAACAGTTCTGCTGCTGAAAAAAATCTTTTCCTGATTAACCGGTTTTCTGAAAACGGCCAGCGATAATTAAAAATAGAAAAACGAGAAGAAAGCAAGCAAAAAACAACGAAAAAACCTTAAAGTTATATCCCCAAACCTGGAAAGAGTAGTTTGTTTTTTTGTTTCCTCATGTATCGTTTGTTTTTTTCTTTTTTCGACATGGGTCTGTACAATCACAAACCATAACCATAACCCAGCTCTGCAGAGGAGAAACTCCTATATCGGGGCCAGTTCTAATGAATCGTCCTCGCCATAAGAAAATTCCTCATCCCAATCAAAATATATTCAACAAATTTTTTCCTCTATTCGTGGCAAATAAAATCAAAACTGTAAGATTTCTATATTTATTCTGATAAATAATAATAATATAGTATAATACTTGCCGTATGTGAATTCATTAAAGGAAAATTGATTATCTGCAACTCGTAGTGCCATCTATTGATACATAAGCTAAAGTTGTTTCTTAATAATCCCTATATATCTATCGCTGTCACTTTCTTTAATAGCTCTCTTTATTTTTTGAAGGCGACATCTACAATCGCCACTTGGAATCTAAATTTGAATCAATATTAGATTCTCCTTTCCAGTATATGATGTATATTGCGTCTTTAAATGGAATGAATGATTGAATTAGAAGAATATTCAACATAAAATAACTTTGGCAAATGCCTTCGAATGCCGAAAGTGGTCTACAGCCCAATGAGGAGAGACCTCATACTTTATACGTTGCTCCTGGTATAAATACGTCATGGCCTCTAGGAGATAGAAATATATCTTATACAATTCCCTCTGGTAAGTGTTATTTAAGATTTATTCGTCATTTTAGTTATAAGGGATGAATGAATTTGTTACTGAAGAAGTGTATAATAATTGACAAAACGTCACTGCTTACATTATTGAACCTTATAAGAATATATCTAATAATTAATATTTTTTTTATTGCAAAAATAATGTCACTAGACTCTATTAAACACGTGTTCGTGAAATGATTTTCTATCCGAAGGACCAAATGAGTTATTAAAATGTAGCATGACATTTGCTTGTTGCTTTTCCTCTATTTCTTCTGCTCTGTTTGGTTCATTAAACTTGCATAAAATCGTAGCAACGCCAATTTACATAAAGCGCTAAACACAAAACGAATAGAATGAATTCAATTATTTTTAGATCTATATCTAACAGTTGTTATAATTCATAAAAAATATGTCGTGGTTCGTAAAATAACCGATTTTGTTGTTGTTGTATGGTTAATACCTGTTTTATACTAAATTTTATCACCAATAAACCTTCTCCCGCGAAAATTAATTCACGCCAAGGAGTTTTTTCCCGCTGGATAGAAACTAGTGTCGTGTGCAAAAACACGATGTCGTTTATAAACAAAATAGGGTCTAGTACTGAGCCTCGGGGTACTCCACATTCTAAGGTAGATGCAGTAAATATGCCAATGTTTAGCAGAAACCTTGATACAAATTAGAAAAAAGTAAATATGTACATTGATATTTTATAGAAAGCGTACTCTCTTTCTGGAAAATATAATTTATGGACATTAACACGATTATTTGTACTTCATTTTTTTTATTATATCGTTTTTTTCGATACTGATCGAAGGTGCCTAATAGACCAGGGCATGTTCATATATAAATCTTTCGTTAATTGAATATATTTATATCTAAAATCAAATGTACGATGACAACAAACTTATAAATTAAACTAAATGATATTTCTGACGAACTGAATATAAATTTTCATTCGTGCGTAAACACGTTGTGAAAAAATAAGTTGAATGTATTACAACAAAACAAAAAAGATGACAAAATTAGCAGCAATCTGAACAGACAAAATTTTTGTCCCAAATCTTCGTTCTTTGAAGCAATTTTTTCTATTTTGGTGAATTTCACTGGCGCTTTTACAATCTTTCGGTAGAAAAAACTGCTTTCTTTGCAATAAGGGCTTTACTGTTTATAGTTTTTTTTTTCTCATTGGTTTTGGATTATCCTTATAGGGTGTCTCCAACATTTGGGTAAAACTAACGATCAGGAAGCTTTCATCTTTATTACTACTTGTCTTCCTGTTATTGTTTTCTATTCCAAGTTAAACTTCTGAGTATTTATTTTCATTTGCTTTATTTAGAATGTTTTCCGCGTCAATATTTGAATTTCTTACCATTTTTCTTTGATGCTCGTCTTCTTAGCCTTTTCATCCGATGTTCTCTTTTTGATTTTGTGTTTTGCTTCGTCTTCCGAGGAAAAGGTTTCTATTAAAGTGTCGCTGTTAAAAGAAATATCTCCCGAATAAGAGCTACATGATGACGACCATTTTCGTCTACTGTGTCGTTTCGATTTAAATTTATGGCAACCAGAAATCTGCGATATGTCGATATGTTTTTCTTCGGTCCAGGTTGACGTCCAAACTTTTGATTTTCTTCTACTCTGTTAGTTTTTTGGAGTTTACTCCTTAAGAATCGATTTGCATATATAAGGGGCCCGGTATGAGAAAAATGTGAGGAGTAAAATCTATCGATGAATGACCTCGTTACGTTTTTGGTGCGCACCCTATGATGCGCAACTTTCTAATTTGTCAGTGTCAACATACTTATATTGCTGTTTTTATTATAAATGTCAATGTCAATAATTAATATTGTTATTGTGACGTTTTAATTTTTATCATTGTGTTCCGCTAAAGTGAACTGAAAGTATTTTCAAATAACTATGGCAGAAAGAGGTGTAGATGATATTGCCGGAACATCTAACAAACACGTGGTTGCAAGGTACGTTATAATTCATGTATTATATGTATGAGCATGTGCAATTTGTATTTATTAAATATTTTAATAATTATCGATGTAGTTCATATAAATATATATAATACCATTTATTGCCGCTCGTACTGAGTGGCGATTTTAATGTCGATTTTAACAAAGATGATGGATTGACATTAATAAAATTTTTAAAATTTGAACTGAATTTAGATATTGTTTCTGATAGAGCAATGGGGACAACGAGGTATGGTACAACCATTGATGCGGTATTTTCAAGATTCGTGAACCGCGTATCTACGAACGTCCATGTGTCTTATTTTAGTTACCATAAACCATTTGTCACTGTAATTAATAATGCAGACAATGTTAATTTAATTAATATTTAAAAAAAAAAATGATAATAGTCTGATAATAATAATTACATAATTTATCAACATTCCTAATGATATATTTATGCACATCTGAAATTGACTATTGTAAAAAGTTTAATGTAAAATATTTCGTCGATTAGTTATAATAAATGTATATGAAATGAATAAATTGAATAAATATATATTTATATATGTATATTATTTTCATTAATTAACAAATTTACCCTTTTATACAGTATCAATCTTTTTTAAGTTAAATAAACTCTTTTTGCGTCTGGTTAGACTATCGAACTTAAGGAGTAAACTCCAGTCGTGCGTCGGAGCTGACACACACAATTTTTTTTTCTGTTAAAACACTAGGCGCTAAAGCTACTTCTGCAATAGCATTTGGATTATACGTTGAAGAGAAACCTGATATGATATTTTGTAGGGTTACTGCTATATCTCAAACGATAGAGACTAGTTCCCCTAGACTAGTTGTTTGGAGAACTATTCTCGGTCTTTGTGGCGAGTTCAATACAAAAGAATCTGTTCGTCCCAATGATGCTCGAATGATTTGAACACAGCCTTGTCCGTTGGCTGCAGCTAAAAGGCATTTTCCTGGAAGCTTAAATTGTTGAATATGTACCATGGTTTATCATTCTAAAAGCGTTTTATCTTATTTCATATTATTCACGATCAAAAACCAACAATAATTTATAAATAAAAATGAAATTACTTCATCTGAAGACGATGAAGAAATTATCGTCAGCATTTTTCTCTGGTGAGGATGGACCTGGCTTAAAAAAATTATCCATCGATGTTTGTCTTGCTTTCTTATCTATTTCGTATTCCAGTTATTAGTTATAAGGGTAATTTCTTCCTTATTCAAAATAGGAAACAGCATTCGACAATTTCCTGTTGTTGCATGTTTGGATACAACAGGCTCTGTCTCTTCTGGTTGCAACTGGATAAGTTCCTCATATCCAAATCAGTTTTAAGTATATCAACCACGTTAAGTTCGTTCAAACCTTCAAAGCCGAGATCATGTACTAGATCCAACATATTTTGCCCAATTTCAAGAAGGAAATCAACTTGTGCATCAATCTTTCTGGTCATATTTTCTCCCAAACATTGTTGTTAATTGTTATTTCCTCCATGATTTACCGATTCTATCAACACCATCCTTGATGTTATAGGTTTTATTGAAATCTTTTTATTGAGGATTTGCCTTATAAGTTGTCGGAAAGTTCGGCGTTGGTAATATGCCTTAAAAGTGTCTTGTTGCTCAAGTTATTGTTTCGCAAATATTTCTCGCATCTGTACAAAAGTGTTTTTGAACCAATCTTCGTAAGTAGTTTTAGCCATTTAAGCTTTCTTATTGGTTGTAGGTTAATCATCCGCGGCATTTGCATCAAGTAGTAAAGTTTTCGAAATTTACGTGCGATCAAGTATTCGCTTCCAATCAAGCCCTCTTTTCTCTACGTTGATCACTTGTTTAGGTTTATCAAACTCTTACTTCAACATCTTCAAACCATTATCGACTTGCTTGGAATGTGACATCTACAGCCGATTCATCGGCATCTCCATTCTTCAACTTTTCCAAATTACTCAAAGTTTTTCCCTGAAAAGTCATTTGAGTCAATGGAATTCTAAGTTTGTTAATGTCTTTAATCTATATAATGGATGTTTTTTCCATTATTTCCATAATCCAGTTGCTTTGGCGTGTTAATCTTGAGACATTTAGAGATGCTGCAGATTGCAAATATGTTATCATCACTTTTTTTGATGGTAGACTTTTGCATGTCTCATTGCCTTACGAATTTTAACAAAAGGGCGGCCCTATAGAGAGGTACTAGTGTATTTGGAGCTTGTATCATGGCTCCCCATGTATCCGATGAGATTTCAAAGCATTAACCGCTTCCTCAAGTGCAGAAAAACGTTAAACTCGCAATTTATTTTTGATCTGCAGGAATACGAAAAAATCATCGGGTGTAAAACAAGGATTATACGGTGGATGACCCATAAATTCGATGTTTTGACTGTTAAAAAATGTTTTAGTTTGGCGCAGGTCCAGTTATTTCGAAAAAAGAGGCCACCATTTGGTTCGATGTGCTTCGTGCGCGAAAAAATTTTATTGGATTTGTTTCGTCTAAAAAGACACATACAGTTCATATTTATGTAGGGTTCTATTTTAGGTTGTGTTCTCTAAGGTATTTTGGAATAAAACAGTTCGGCGAATTAGAGAAAAAGTTTATAACACACGCAAAAATAAACGTTAACAATGTAAGTTTCATACAATCTACACGAGTTTTGGATTCAAGCGATCCGTCTTCTTTACGTCTTTAAAAAGAAATACGTCTTCTC
The DNA here is from genome assembly GCF_026250575.1 of Diorhabda carinulata. Lineage (NCBI taxonomy): Eukaryota > Metazoa > Arthropoda > Insecta > Coleoptera > Chrysomelidae > Diorhabda > Diorhabda carinulata. The sequence continues at coordinate 4,805,240 of NC_079470.1, forward strand.
TTGGAACCGTACGTCTTTCGGAATCACAGAATAAAAATGTTAAACTTTATGATTTAAATATCTTATTTGACATATTCATATCAGCGTTGCCATATCTCAAACCTTAAGTAGCAGCCTTCATATTTAACAGTTACTTTTGTGACAGTCAACTTCTTTTGATATTGTTTCAGGTACCTGGTGGCCATGGTGTGATTACTGGAAAGATCCACAGCATCTTTTATATCAGTTAGCAAATTTTTGTTTCGTTGTAGCTTATTCCTCGACTTGTTCTAAAAGAGGAGTTTTGTTTATGCATTCTTGTTTGATTTTAGGTAAATTTTGTTCTTAATGATCAAACATCTCATGTAAGGATCTTGTTAATTCGTTTCTATATTTTATCAGTTTTTTTTTTGATTTTGTAGGTTTGTTATTATTTTCAACATGGGCTTGGAATATAATTTGTGCTCCGGACGTGTTTACTTGGAATTTTGCTTTCATGTTGATGAATATGGCGCAAGTTTTTCATATTCTTTATCAAATAAGACCGGTTAAATTCGATCCAGAGCTAGAGGAAGTGTACCATACACTTTTTGAACCATTTAAGGTGAGAATAATTGATTATAATAAAAAGTAGTAGAAGCTCGTCCACTTTTCGACAGATTTTTTGTTTGTTTCATTATGATAAAGACTACAATGATTATAAGGCCTCCAAAAACATATGTGGAGATTCGTTAGAGCTCAGAGGAAAGAAGCAAGTGAAAATATTAGCTCAAATCACCAAGAGAATATATTAGCTCCAACCACATAACAAAGGAAACTTGGGTCCAATATCTTGAAGAATTGTATAAAAAAGAAGATAGAAAAAGCATACCAGACACTCCAGAAATCACAACTAACGAAGTAGCTGAAATAGAAGAAAGATATATAGAAACCGCATAAATGAAACTTAAGAACAGTAAGAGTCCAGGCCCAGACGGCATTACAAATGAACTGAAACAGCAACTAACAGCTATATCTCACAAAATCCAATTATATCAAAAAGTTTCGGATGAATTGCGTTTAAGTAGTACATTTTTACTGTTAGAAAAAGGAAATAACCGCAAAGTACCGAGGCATAAACCTTCTAAATACAACCTTGAAGCTTTTAACAAAAATCATGACAAACAAAATACAAGAATTCACCACATTGAGCGATGTACAGCAAGGATTCAGATCAGGAAGATCTTGTGCAGATGCGATATTTGTCCTGAGACAATATAAGTATAACAAACCGGCGTTCATGTGTTTAATAGACCTGTAAAATGCGTTTGACCGAATACACCTCCTATACAACAGGCAAATCCCATATAACATCATAAAAACCATCGAAACTATTTACCAGAGTAACAAAATACGGGCCAAAATCAATAGTATAACTACCAAAGAAATTCCTGTAAATAATGGTATTAGATAAGGAGATTTTCTTAGCCCCGTATTGTTCAAAATCGTCATGGACGAAGTTATAAAAAGCACTCATAGCCTAAAAGACTTCAAGACCCTATGCTATGCCGATGATGCTGCTCTGAATGCAGAAAACGAAGATGATCCACATAGATAACTATTCAAATTCAACGCAACGGAAAAAATGAAATGCATGACTAATTCAAAGACACCGATCAGATGCAAACTGATTGTAGATGATGAAATTATACAACAAGAGATGAAATTTAAATATCTTGGTATAGAAATATCAGGATACGGTGATATCGAAGAAATCAAGCGGCAAAAGCAGCTTACCTGAACGATACAATCTTCCGAAACAAATAGGTCGCAATCAAGACCAAATCCCAAATCCCTAGCCAGACCAGACTGGAAAAACACTTTCTGACGGAAAGAGAAACGAGGACATTAAAAGAACATGTAAGATTGACAACGTGAACGATTGGGTGCTTGGAAGAATGGCCAGAAACAAGTCGCCATTAGGGCGCCGAAGCGTTGGAAGACCCCGCGAGAGATGGTGCGACAACCACTCTAAGAATTAAACGGCAGATGATACGAAGAAAATCAACCATTTTTGCTTACATTAAAGAAAAAAGAAGAAGACATCTAGTAATAGTCCAGGAGCCAGGTACATTTTCGGTCAATTGTTTCTTCTGGAGAGAAACTTCGTAAAATGCATCAGGGATTCATACTATGAATACTCGCTGCGACTCCGTGGGTGGGGCGGGCAGTGGCGACCTTCCACGCATGGAGAAAAAAAAAGGTTTTTCCAATCATTCAAGAGGAAAATAAAGCAAGCTCTTATCCCATGTTTCTCATTTTTTCTCGTTTTCCCACATTTTTATGACCATAACTTAATGGTTTTTCACGAAACATATGAAAGGCTAGTCTTAAGGAATAGTTTTGACTTTTTTGTCAGATATTGCTATTAGTGTGTACTCCTGTGTAGCCAGTTATCTACATAAAAATAACTTAATAAAACTGATAGTTTTTTTCCATGTAATACATTTCTTATATGTCAAAATTCAGGCCACAAAAGGTTCAGAGTATTCGAGCTTTGTTCGATAGAAGGCATCATCAATTTTGTAACTCGTAAATTCAATCAATAATCATAGAAGGGGATTTAGAAAATGAATTTCTCCACTTTCTACGACTAATATATCAAAATTTAAGTACCCAGTGAATCAGATACTGAATCACAACCTCTTGGTGCTTCAATGCGACAAAGAAAAGGATAGAAAAATTGATAACTGCACAATATGAATAGTTATCACAACACACTCTATATCTTATTTTATAGTACTACTTTATTGAGGTATATTTGGTCTTTGGGTTCAAATAACCTCTTTTTAACGCACAATCCTACTGTGAACTATTCTATGTACTAATAATTATGAATCCTTTAGAATACATCGGTCAATAAGTCATGTGACTGACACATAGATGGCGCTGTCACTGTCAAATTCATATGACGTTTATGAAATATCAACTTTCAAAAAACTATGTGTCAAATGTATGAAAATCGAGAACAATTTGTTATTGGTTTGATAAATTTAAACGTGGTCGTACAGACACCGATGATAGTGAACGTTCTGATCGTCAAATGCATGAACATTTGAGCATGAAAAAGCTTTTTTCGAAGTGGGTGCCGCGTTTACTCACAGTCGATCAAAAACAACATCGTGTTGATGATTCATAGCATAGTGTTTAGCCATGTTAACACGCGAAAAATCAGATTTTTTGCATCAAAATGTGACAATGGATGAAAAATGGATCCATCACTTCACTCCTGAATCAAAACGATCATCATCTGAGTGGACTGCAGTCGGTGAACCACGTCCGAAGCGTCCAAAGGCAAAACAGTCAGCTGGGAAGGTTATGGCTTTTATATTTTCGGATGTACATGGAATATTGTTCATCGATTATCTCCAAAAGGGAGAGAAAATCCATACCGAATACTTCATAGAGTTGTTAAATATTTTGAATGCAAAAATTAAGGAAAAACGTTCTGTATATATCGAAAAAATAACCTCTGTTCCACCGTGACAATGCACCGTTTCACAAGTCGATGGCAACGATTGTTAAATTGAACGAATTACACTTCTAATTGCTTCCTCATCCACCGTATAGTTTCGATCTGGCCTCCAGTGACTATTGATCTCAAAAAATGCTTGCTCGTAAGAAATTCAGCTCAAATGAAGAAGCAATTGCTGAAACTGTAGTTAGAGAAGCGTTGGAATGTGTGTATTGCTCTTGAAGGACATCACATTGATGGATAAAATCAATTTTTGGCAGAAAATGTGCTTTTCTTAGTTAGTCACACTACTTATTGAGTGATATTTCTATTATAAACTTCTATAAACGTGAAAAGAATGTCTTACGATTTTATATGGTTACTTCCAGCTAAGTCGTCTCCAGTTTAAAAGAATGGTTAGTTCAGACTTTGCTCAGATAATGTCATTACATGCCGGAGAAGCTTATGCCGTTCAAAATTTAACAAGAACCGATCGATTGGGCTTATTGCTATCAGGAAAAGTGAGTTTGTTTATGAATTATTATTTAATGACGTACTTTACATACTGTAAGAATGATCTGGTTGATTATTCACCTTATTTGTCTACTTTTCTGAAGAAGGTGCCTTCGCTTCATGAGTTCATTTTATAATTATAAGGGGGCAAGATGTAATTGCATTTTTCAAAAAGTAATCATCTTTTTGTTCATTCTATAAGTCCTTGATATAAAATAATCTCAAAGTAAATTATTTAATCAAAAGTGAGAATATAATATCTAAGTATTTATATAAAAATTATAAAAATTTTTAACTACATTAAGATTCTCATTGGTTTTCAGTTGTGACTTCATAGGTTTTATAAAAACATTGAGCAGTTGACTGCTTGATAATCACGAGGTTATCGTTGCGGCAACGTAGTGTGGGCTGTTATAATACAGTTGTTACTTATTAGTTACGTATATATAAAACATTTGTCTATATATAAAAATAAATTTCATAGACTTTTTGGTATGTTTATGTTTCTAAATGTTCTTGATTTTAAGTCTCTTCTGTTTTAAAATTAGTTTTTCTAATAATTTTTGAAAGATAGATAAAATTGACTTTTCGACTTTTCTTTAAGTCTTTATCAAAATAAAAATAAAGTGAATAAACATTTTACAGGTCAAGTTCTTACATAACCACGTTAAAAATTTGAAGCTTAATAAACTAAATCACTATAAAACTTCAAATTGATCCTGGGAACAAAAATAATTACATCTCCCAGAATCGTTGAAACGACTAACGCTTTAAAATCATTTTTGTTGTATATTCGAATTTCTTGGCATCAAAAAAAAACTTTACCAGGTCTTTTAGTTTCGATATTTCTACATCCTGGTATAAAATACGATTTATATACCATTATTCAGATTAATCAAAGATTGATAATACAGAATAACTGTCGTATATACTTTGTACCATATGTTCAGTGTTTATTTTATACCTATGATGTCAGGCAATAGGGCGACTTTACTGAAATGTTTAAACTACCTACAAAATTTTTGAATTTTCAATTTTTTTTCAATAAATATTGGAAGAAATAGGGCGACTTTACTGAAATGTTTAAACTACCTACAAAATTTTTGAATTTTCAATTTTTTCTTAATAAATATTGGAAGCAATAGGGCGACTTTACTGGAATGCTTAAACTACCTACAAAATTTTTGAATTTTCAATTTTTTTTTCAATAAATATTGGAAGTAATAGGGCGACTTTACTGGAATGCTTAAACTACTTACAAAATTTTTAAATTTTCAATTTTTTTTAATAAATATTGGAAGCAATAGGGCGACTTTACTGAAATGCTTAAACTACCTACAAAATTTTTGAATTTTCAATTTTTTTCAATAAATATTGGAAGAAATAGGGCGACTTTACTGAAATGTTTAAACTACCTACAAAATTTTTGAATTTTCAATTTTTTAATAAATATTGGAAGCAATAGGGCGACTTTACTGGAATGCTTAAACTACTTACAAAATTTTTGAATTTTCAATTTTTTTTAATAAATATTGGAAGCAATAGGGCGACTTTACTGAAATGTTTAAACTACCTACAAAATTTTTGAATTTTCAATTTTTTAATAAATATTGGAAGCAATAGGGCGACTTTACTGGAATGCTTAAACTACTTACAAAATTTTTGAATTTTCAATTTTTTTTAATAAATATTGGAAGCAATAGGGCGACTTTACTGAAATGCTTAAACTACTTACAAAATTTTTGAATTTTCAATTTTTTTTAATAAATATTGGAAGCAATAGGGCGACTTTACTGAAATGCTTAAACTACCTACAAAATTTTTGAATTTTCAATTTTTTTCAATAAATATTGGAAGAAATAGGGCGACTTTACTGAAATGTTTAAACTACCTACAAAATTTTTAAATTTTCAATTTTTTCTTAATAAATATTGGAAGCAATAGGGCGACTTTACTGGAATGCTTAAACTACGTACAAAATTTTTGAATTTTCAATTTTTTCTTAATAAATATTGGAAGCAATAGGGCGCCTTTACTGGAATGCTTAAACTACTCACAAAATTTTTGAATTTTCAATTTTTTCGCAATAAATATTGATCGAAGAATTGGAAATAAAATTATAATAAAAGTTGTAAATAAACTATCCAAAACTATTTTTTTCTCAAACCATGCAAGTACGTTATTGGTATAACCAATTACAACTTGACGTATGAAGTAAAAATGTGATTAGTTGAAAGGGTGAGGTATGAAGGGTCGCCTACTTTGTAGGTTATGTCACTTTTTATCGTTTAGCGAAGTTGATTGGAGTTATAGGGAATATTTGTAACAAAAATCAAAACTTATATTTATATTTATTATATATATATATATATATATATATATATATATATATATATATTATATTATATATATATTTATATTTTTTATATTTATATATTTATATTAATCAATAGATCACTTACATCATGAATATCAAAATAAAAATAGAAAAGAAACGAAACATCAAAACATAAAACATTTTTTCTTACCATATATACAAGGACTTTCCTAACAATTATCGAATTATTTTAATAAATATGATAATAGTATAAGTCATAAAGGATATAATACATTATCTAAATATTTCACTAAATTAAAATTTAAAACGTCAGGAAACAAAAGTAGTAATAGACGCTGTTTACATAGGACAGACATCTCAGTATTTAGAAAATAGACTAAGAGGTCATAAAAAAATAGAACTGCATTAACGAACCATGAAATATCAAAAAAAATCAATATTCAAAAATTCTTGAAACAGAATCTAATACACGAAAAAGAAAATTTTCAGAAATGGTTCATATTCATAAGAAAAAGGCTTTTAATGATAAAAAAAAATTGAGTAAAATTTATAGCAATATTCTGTAAATTCTAATAAAATTACAAATAATTCAATATTTGAAATGTGAGGACTAAGGAAAAATTAATTTTTCTTATTAGAACAAAATTGTCAGTGTCAATATCATTTAGGGAACCCAATGTTTACAGCTGATCTCTTAATCCCACTCTTCTTAGAATGTTTAGAATGTGTGATGGACAACGACGACGACGAAGATCTCTGGCTACTACATCCATCCCACACTCTGAATTTTAGGATACTACTTTAGTATTGCATCTATTGAGTAGGCAATCTTTCATACAAGATCCCCTCGAAACTACCTATACAAAATGTTGTTGCAAATAGAATTTCTCTTCTTCTATTTTTCTTTTTGATTCTAGGGGGGTCGGAAAAACATTTAATATCCAAATACCCGTTTCCTTCATATTTATCTATGTTAACTTCCATTTGCAATTTTTCTATCTCTTCTAGCCAAATTTTTGGTAGTGTTTCCATAATTCTACGATTTTCTGCTATAACTACGATGTCGTCTGGATATACTAAGCCTTCTATTGGAATCATCTTGGGGTATTCTATGTTCTTTTGTAGGTCGGTTTCTTCACATTTCTTAGTATTCCATTCATTGTTAATGTGAACAATAATAGGCTTAGACTGTCTTCTTCTTTCATCTCTTTTTCCATTATAAAACCTCCCGCTTTTTGTCCATTCAGTGGTACTTCACACTCCAGTCTTTTATATAGGTACGCTTCTTGTTAATATTATGTTTTGGTATTTCTAGTTTCTTCAAAATATCCGTCACACGTGGTTTCTTTGGATTGTGTTAAATGCCTCTCTCGTTAATTGCAGTAGATCGAATTTAATAAATAAAAAGAAAACAAATCCTTTGTATTTCCAATATGCCTGTTAAAGAAAATATTAATTTGCTTTTATTTTGAATATGTTTAAAAAGACATTATGATATTTCAGGTTAATGTACTGAACGATCAATTCTTGCATCCAATTCTCCCTTGTGAATTTTTAGATTCACCCGAATTCGAATCCAGCAGGAACACCGTGGACGATAAATTTAAGGTACTTTTCTTTATAAATATATTATAGGAATTATAGGATAGAAGCCCATTCAGTTGCTTTCCTTAGAACCGTAAAGATCGTAGTTATTAATGACTTTCTACTTCAATAGAAAAATATGCTTCACATGTAATCGTTTTTCATAAAGTGTGACTCCAAAAAGTCCAGCTAGATGTTACGCTTCTGTTATACACGCCGAACTTATGGGCATATTTACCAATGTCCAGCTTTATTCAAAGGTGGTGAATGAAAACTGATACAAGGCACACAACTTCAACCGTAGGTAGGTACGATCCAAAAATGCTGATGGAAGAAGAAAGAAGCATGGTTTCAGTCATTTGGACGCAGATTGTCCAAAACCTCCATAGGTGAGGTAAACCCCACAAACTGGGCAGTTGATATACTGCAAAAAGAAGACGTCAAGATTCTGGTGATGATCACAAGGCACGGTTACCCAAAATGGTGCTGCAGAGAGAAGGATATGGGATAATTGGTGAGACAAAGACAAAATCTAAAAATTTTTTAACAGCTCAACGAGTTTGTAAGTGAGATTACTCGAATCTTATTTGCCCTTTGAGTAAATAACAATGAAGATTCACAGCATCGTCAAGTAGTTTATTATTGGGTACGGAATCGAAAAGAACGGCGCTATTTCGAGAAATTCACATAAGCTTCAGTTTTTTACTTTGCGTGCGCATCCAGGTGGAAAATCCAGTCGATTTATTAACTTGGTCCCTTAGATTTTCCGATCTATTAATCACAGAGCACGTCTTGGACATTACGGAAATAAATTTTAACTTGTCTAAAGGCTAAAGTGGTACTGGTAGACAAATCATGTTACTTAACAAATAAATTGGTTTGGATTTATTCCGGTTTGGCTTTTTGTACTGGATTTGTGAATTACATGGAAAGGCAGTATCTTTGGATACCTCAGTTATCAGTCAACCTAACCTGATCGAAGCTTAGGTAAACCAAAACATAACCTTAAGTGGATCCGTTCCTCAGTATGTTTAGCAAAATCAATTTCCCAATTCGAATAAAAAAAAAAGTTGATTATAATATAAATAACTGTATTTATTTAGAAGCAATAATAATATTTTATTAATTACGAAAAACCCATTGCAACGGCTATGATGGTAAGGGTATTGTTACTTTTGGGGAGATTCAGAGGTTGGTGTGAAAGTATTGAAATAGAGAGAGAAATAAAGATATTCTTCAATTTTGGAAAGAAAAGGATGGCCATTCGGATTATCTAGATAAGCGCTTACATTTTAGTACGGTCAATTATTGGCATATTCAAATATTCCAAATTTTGGACGTGAAATACCGTACTAAAAATTTCAGGGTTTTGCATTTATGATGAGCATTTATTACTCTACGCTGTCTCCAAGTAGACTATAAGTAAAAACGTAAACAATAGTTATTTTTGACGTTTTCCCTTCTTTAGCCAGCCCCGGTTTGCTAAAAAAAGCCTCGTCATCAAGAAAAATTGCAGAAAAATCTGTTTATTGACACTTGGAGAAGAATTTGTGCAGGTTTTTCAGCAAATAGAAATAAAATCTTTTTTTGTCGATTTCTTTACCGAATTTTATCTTTGATTTGCTGAAATAAGAAAAAATAATTGGGCGCCAAACGGAGGATGACCCATCAATTCGATGTTTTGATTGTTCAAAAACGTTTTTGTTTGAACTGATGTATGAAAACTTGATGGATAGTGATTCGTCTTCTGCGATTGGTTTCCTTGATGTTTTCGAATGCTTCTGACAAGCAAATGTTTATGTGCTATTCAGAATTGAGCGTTCTATGATGCTCCAGGCAGCCATTTGCTTCCAAAGGCTTTGTGCGCGTGGATATGGCTCGACTTGAAAGACGAGCTTCGAGTTCGTATACATAGATTCAGTTTCAATACCAGTTCATGCACAGCATCGATATTTTTTGCCACAATAGTCGAGCCACGAGCAAAACACGGTGGCCCGAGATGGTGCTTCATCACCAATAGTCAAACCGAGTTGATCGGCTAACTTCTGTTGGTTTAATCCACTTCGAAAGTCGTAGAAAATCACGAAAATGTTCATCATTTGAAGCAATTTTCCCACCGAGAAGAATGTTTCTTTATGTCAGATTTGACATATTCACATCAGAGTTGTCAAATGTGAAAAACTTCAGTGGAAACTCTTGTAATTTAAAAGGAAGAATTATACGCAATTTGGATCAGATTTTTGTAGTTAATACTAAACAAAATATTCCTACGAAAGTAGAACTATTAGTTTGATTCATAAATCGTATTAAAAAAAGTGAACAATTTACAATAAACTATTTAATTGGTAAAATCGAAAGTACTAATCTAAAATATCGATAAATGGATTCTACGAACTCGAAAGTGCTAAGCTAACTTGTTTTTATTATGATTCTAAGCCAGGAAGATATAGAAATATTGCCAAAAATTCATTAATGCTGGGTGGTTCCCATCATCATCATCTTCATCCTTCATTTTAGCCCGACGTTTTCTGATCCTACCTCGAGTGATCGATAGGGTTGTTTTCCATATCACTCGGTATATTTATGGATGAAAAATAACACCTTTCCCATAAAAAAAAGTATATATTGTTTATATGTGGTGATAATCTTAATATATAAAAATTCAGTGCCCGTGTGTATGTTCCGAATGAACTCAAAAACGAGTCAACTGATATTCCTGAAAGTTGGCATTTATATATATATATATATATATATATATATATATATATATATATATATATTGTTATGGTATTATAGTGTGTAATGTTTATTTTTATAAATTTTATTTTAAATAAAATCAGATTTTAATTTGGGCGTCATTAATAATTATTTGAATTTCTTTATTTTATTATGTTATTATTTTTTTTTTATTCTCAGGGTATTATATTGTGAGGTCAAATTAAAAAATTTTATTGCGATAAATTGTTATGGTTATAAGGTCAGATTATAATAGTTTTAAGACCGGGTCTGTTCTTTATAATGAATAAAATATTCAAAATATACAATTTCTTAACTAGCTATTACAATTATTTTATTTTACAAACATTCATTCATTCATTCATACTCATAATTACACTCATAAAACTAAATTATATGGAAATGTTAACTCAAATATTATATACTAAAAGAAATACTTAAACTTAATAGAACAGTACCTTAAGTGTTTTTTTTTAAATTGGAAATTGTTACGGCCTTGCAGAATAAACAGATACTCCGCTGTAGTTCCACTCCTGTTCTTTTCCTTTTCACAACTTCTTTATCTTGGAAATTGTCCCTTGGTGAGTATTCTCACTTATTTCACTTTATTTAATTGTTTTCACTAATTTCTTATTACTACACTTATACAATTATTAATTATCAATCCTTTGAATATTTTATGCCTTTTTTATCAAGATTTTAATTTTCTTTTTAAATTTTAATTAAAATTATTTTACTCTTTTTTCTCTTGAAAAAAATTTCTCGTTGATTCTCTTCTTCCTTCTTTTTTTTTATTAACCAATGATATTTATTTAAAAAGTTAGTTACTAAATTGTCATTTCTAAATTTTTAAATTATTGTGACTTTATTCAAATAATATTATTCTATAATTTCTTTGTTGTATTTATTTCATTCCTATGTTATTAATTTTATCATTGCAGTTGTCAAAATTTTTATATTTTATCATTTATAACCTTAAAATTTATGTTGGTATGTCACACAAATTTTTGAAGTTGGTGCTCCTGTTTTTATCTGTCAATTTATGGATTAAATTCTTTGATATACAGGATTTCTCAAAATTACATAATAATTTAGAATATAGTGTTGGCCAAAACTTAATATAAAGAATGTTATTTATTTTATTGTGATAAACTGCTCTAAGTAACCGAATAAAAGAACTGAACTTATTGCTTTATTTATATCTTATTATTATTTAATAATTTATTTTGGATATATTCATATCATAACAAACCAAATTATATATATATATATATATATATATATATATATATATATATATATATAATTTGGTCCAACTTAAATGATACGATAGTTATTATTTAAATTAATGGTCTCAATAATTAATAATAAACCGAACATCAACGTTGATTGTTGTTATTAATTGTAGTTTCCATAAGTTACAGAGAAGTTACAGAGAACTGTAAAATTTTGTCATTTTCACTTCGTAGATGGCAACACACTTCAATGTGATATATTTTTTTAGTATACACACTATATATGTCTTATTTTGCCTTTACCACTTAACGTCGCTTCTTTCAATTATTATTTATTTTGTCTTCGTTACGTACATTATTACGAATATTTTTTATTCGAAATATACAGTTATATAAATACAGTCAAATATATAATCTACAAACTCAGAGAACAGGAAAATTCATTCACATTAAAAATTCAATTACTATTTCTATTTTTAGTAAAATGCCACCCAACAAATAAATGTTATGTTAATTTGTGTTAAATTTTGTCTTTCAAATCCTTTTTAAATCATTCAGCCACAACATCAATGCGTGGCCGGATCTGCTAGTCATATAATAAATATTACAAGCGCTTCCCTAATTTTTTCAAGGTTTCCATAGTAGCGGCTAGCACTTGCAGATATTTGTATTGGCAAAGAAATTCATTGGAATATTTATTTGTTAAAGACAATTATATAGCTACTTTATTAACAACTTTAATAGCTAGAGATGTTGCTACTAAATTGTACGCCATGAATAATAAAATAGTTACAGCCAAAGGATCCCATCTTGATATTCGACTTCCTAGTATAACGTCTTCTTTGGCATCGGGAGGCGAATACAAGTCACCTATTCGTTCCAAAAAAGCAAATGGAGGTAAGGTAAAAAATAAATACCCTCTGTAAATATAGGTAACTGCTAAAATTATTATAAACTAGAGGGCGCTGGATTGTATTTTCAAGTTTGTAAAATATCAGCTGGGTCCCGTAACGCAGATTTATAAACTCAGGAACGTAGTATCTCATTTGATCTCTAGATGGCGTTAACATCTGTCAGTCAGTCAGTTGAACTCCTAGAGAAATCAGTTGAACAATTCTGGAAGTCATCGGAAAGCTTAACAAAATCTGGAAGCCAGTAAAAGTTATTTGAAGCCTTACTGAAGTCTGAAAGTTGGTTGGAATTATCTGTAAGTCATCTGGAAACTCCATGACGTCTGGAAATCAGTTGACTTATTTGGGAGTCATCTGCAAGTTTCCAGGAGTCTGGAAATCAGTTGAACTTATCTAGAAATCATCGGGAAGCTTGCTGTTGTCTGAATATCAGTTGAAGTCATTTGGAAGTTAGTTGAACTCATAGGGAAATCAGTTGAACAAATATATAAGTCATCTCGAAGCTTAGTGAAGTCTTCAAATCAAATGAAGTCCTTAGAAAGCTTGCTGAAATCTGGAACTTAGATGAACTCATCTGGAAATCAGTTGAATATTTCTGGAAGCCTCATGAAGATCGAAAATTAATAGAAGTCAATTTAAAGATTATCGAGGTGTGGAACCCAGTTGAACTCATTTGGAAGACAGTTGAATTCAACTGGAAATTTGTTGAAGTATGGAAATCAGTTATTTGAAAAACAGTTGAACTTATTTTGAAGTCATATGGAAACTTGCTGAAGTCTACAACTCAGTTGAACACATCTGGAAATCAGTTGAGCATATCAGGAAGCTTGCTCAAGTCTGAAAATTGATTGAAGTCATTTAAAAGCTTACTGAGATCTGGTACACAGGTGTAGCCACCTGAAAGTTTGCAGAAGTCTGGAAATCACTTGAACTTATCTGGAAGTATTTTGCAAGCTTGCTGGGGTTTCGAAATCAGTTGACCTTATCTGTAAGTCATCTGCAAGCTTGCTGGAGTTTAGAAATCAGTTGCAACATATGGACGTCAGTTGAACTAAAAAGGAAATCAGTTGAAGAAATCTGGAAGCCATCGGAAAGCTTGATGAAATCTTGAAATCAGTTAAAGTCATTTGGAAATCAGTTGCACTTATCTAGTAGTCACCTGGAAGCTTGCTGGAGTCTAAAAATCAGTTGAAGTAATCTGAAAAATAGGAAAATCAGTTGAATAAGCATGGATGTCATCTCGAAGTTTAGCGAAGTCTTTAAATCAAATGAAGTCCTCGAAAAGAAAATCTGTTGAACAAATATAGAAGTGATTTCGAAATCTTTAAATCAAATGAAGTCGTCGGAATGCTTGCTGAAGTCTGGAACTCAGATGAACTAATCTGGAAATCAGTTGAATTAATTTGGAATTCATCTGGAAGTTTGTGTTAATCAGCTGTACTCATCTAAAAGCATACTAAAGTTTAAAAATTAGTATAAGTCATCGAGAAATCAGTTGAATACATTTAAAAGTCATCTAGAAGCTTATTGATATCTGGAACTCACTTGAACCTATTTGGAAGTCAGTTCAACTTATTTGGAAGTCGTATGGATGCTTGCTGAAGCATCAGAATCAATTGAAGTCATCTGAAACTCAGTTTAACTCATATGGAAGTGAATCCAGAAGCTTGCTAAATGCTTAAAATCAGTTGAAGTCATCTGGAAGTTGGTTAAATTCATCTGGTAGCTAGTTGAAGTCTGGTAATCAGTTGAAGCCATTTTAAATCAATTGGAAGGCGTGTTCAAATCTAAGGGAGTCATATTTGTATAGTCCACAAGAAGTTAATTAGTCATCAAAGTTTTTAAAAAAATCGATTTACTCTTCTAGTTAATTTGGCAACCTAGCTGATCATTTCGTAGAAACTATTGTCCTAAAAAAGACATCTATGCTAAAAAATAGTTGCCTATAATTTTTATTGTTGGATAATTTTGTTAAAAATCAATTTCACCATGTACGTTGTTGTTTTAGGAATCGGATACAGTCCGGAATTATTTTGTAGCGAAGTTCCGAAACATAAATATCGTGAAAATACAAATACGTCACAAAATTGTTATTTAAGTGAAATGGAACCGTTAACCGAATGCCCTTCTGTCGACGATTTAACATCAAACGATGTAGAAAGTTGGTTAGAGACTAGTTCCAAGTACCACAGCTGTGAAATTGTTGACATGGATTGAACTCAAATTCTTACCAATAATTTTAATTAAAAAAAAATTATGATAAACTACTATCATTATTTTTACTATCCTTAATCCTTAAATAAAAAAAATGAAAATGTTTGTCTCTATTGATTGAAAAGGTACCAAAGACAAAATTATTTCTTAAATACGAGGTTTCTCAGGAAATTGATTTAAATTAATTTGAAGGTAATAGAAATTGATTATCAATAAAAAAGTGGATAGAAAAAACAAAGAAGAAAAACAGGATAATTATTGTATTGAATAAATTAATATAAATTTTTTATTCTTCAAAGTATTGCCCTGTAATCGACGTTTCGTGCTAAATCTGGTGATTAAAGTGAATATGAGAGGCTTTCAGTGAACAAAAACTTGCGAATCAAAACCGAGTTGTGGGACGATTTGTAGTTATAACGAAAAAGAAAACCCCCAGTTCATTTTTCTGGTCTCATTCCACGCAATTATTTAGACAAGTAATCTGACACTTGATGCTAAATCTGGTGATTAAAGTGGATGTGGGAAGCTTTCAGTGAACAAAAACTTGCTAATCAAAAACAATTTGTGGAACGATTTGTTGTCGTGACGGAGATGAATTCATTTTTCTGGTCTCCTAATAAGCAATTATTCAGTCAGTCGATTCTGAAATTTATTTTATAAATTTTTGTGGAAAAATAATTCCAACTTCACCAATTGTAATGTTCTCAAGTTCGTTAGTGTTTTGTATGGAAACAGTTGTAGTCGAATATTTTTTTGGACTGATAATATAGCTGACTTATTTCAATTTTTGTTTGTTATACGAGAACGCCATTTTTTATGTCATTTGTCAAAATTTCACATAAAAACTCATATAAAGAAAACTGTTTGCGTTGTTGGGTAACTATGTAAAACAGAAAGTATTTCTAATGAACAGTAAAGATGATTTACGAATAAAAACAATCAAAGAAACCGAGGAAAAGTTACTAAAATATTTGTCTGAAAGATTGCGTCCCATAGAATGATTTGTAAGTGGTGTTATACTTTTAAAAGTGCTTATTTAAACACGAATATCATTTAACGAATATAACTGCTCTAGAAATGGTTAATAGAATACGTGCTTTTATAGGCTAGGCGAATAGCGGAATGGCGTAATGCCGATTAAAAGCTCGTTCACATTAAACATTCAAAAAAAGTTCTGGATACCTTGAAACTTAATCCAATGGAATTTTTTCGAAGACATTCCACTCTTTAGGATGCCTCAGAGATATTTATTGTATTTTCAGCCAAAAACGGAAACTAAATCAAATATTATGTTGATTTTCTGACACGTACGGCAGTTACCGCCATAAAGCGTATAATTAAGTTGAAAGTGCAGTTATAAATAAAGATATACCATAAAAACCACAACATGGCGACCCAAACAGACCAGAAAAAAGTAGGAAAACCCTCAAAACATTGATTTGATGAAATTAAGAGAGTAGCAGTGGATGTGAACTACGCAAGATGGAACGTGGAGAGTTTATGGAGAGGTTCATGTCCAGGGGTGGATGCATAACACCATATGTTGGAGAAAACATTCAGTTTGAAAAAAGTGGAAACTGTATTCATCAGCTTGACGTTCTGCTCGTTTTTACCGACAATATTTACCGTTTTCCCCAAACTGAAATAAGCGAGAGCTTTCAGAAATATCATTCCCACAAAGTTGTCTGTTGAATCAATTTTATTATTTCATGAAAATAATTTTCCAATTTATAAAAACGAAGTACTTATATCGTGAGATGAACTTTTATATCCCAATAGCTTGTGAATGAATCTAGAGGATGATGGACATCTGCAGTTTTTTCTAGTTTTTTGCAATTTAGATGACGTTATCCGATTAGAATGCCAGTGACCAGTCGAATTTCACGCCTGTTTAAGTGAAGCAGATGACGTGGTTTCTTCTTTCTTCAACCAACAGCGCAAGAGCTTCCACTGCAACGATGCTACTGGCTACCGAGCCGGGACCTAACCAGCTGACAGCTAATTATGTTCACGAAGAAGAAAACTAACTCTTAGTAATCGTTAATTATATTTTATACTTTTCCAAAGTCAGTTTATAACAGGTACATAGAGTATTTTATGAAAGGCTAGTTTATGGTTATGTCATTTTAAAACACGTGACTTAAAAAGTCGGCCATATTGTCGTGAAGAACAAGCTTCATTTGTTTATAAGTAATGAATGGTTTCGAGTGTTTTTTTTATTGGAATGAATGTTTTATTTCGATTGAAATTGTACAGATTTAGAACATGCAAATATAGCAACAAAAAACATATTTCTCTCTTGAAAATCTGTTGTTTACAAAAACGAGTAATGAAATGAAAAGAATTTGGTACAAATCCTATTATTTCTAAGATAATAATTGTTGAATTTGGAGTTGTAACCCAATGACCTTAGTATAGATGTACAGGGAGATCATGAGATCAAATATCATTTATGAATCAGTAGTTTCGGATACCAAAACTGGTCTGAGCACCACACAAAGAAATTTCTCGAAAGTACAAAGATTAACTTGCAGATTCGCCACTGAGGATATGATATTAAGCCCAATAGCTGATCTAGAAATGATTCTAAATCTTCCACCTCTTCATATAGTATTGAAAAACATCGCTAAGAAAGTTCAGAAAAGGATTCAATAAGGATAAACCGTTGCCAAAAAATGATCTAAGCGATTTAAATAAAAGACGAAGATCTATGGCAATTGAAGCCATTCTACATTCTAAATTTTATAAAAGGAATTGGATTAATGTATCAG